>NC_064910.1:4545852-4848409 GCF_929443795.1 Astur gentilis | reverse complement strand
CACCAAGCTGCCTCTTGTGTTTCAGTGCATGAAAAAGGGAGGGATCCATCTCAGCTGGACTCGGGCAGCTGACCTTACTTAGTCATCACAGTCATTCTTAATCATCTCAAGGCAAGTATCTAAAATAACTGGAAGGAGTTGCCCTGTGGAGGTGCCAGTTGCTCTCTCTTGAGTGGAGAAAATGTTTAGATTCAGACTGGACACCTATTTTTTAGACAAGGATGTTAGGTGATAGCCTACTAATAGCTTCTTGTATCATCCCATATTTTGGTTACTTTAGCTGTTTTACTGTATACTCTGCCAGTTTAGAAGTATAGGTTCTCCCACCACCTTCCTGTCACCTATGAATTACCTTTCATCATGCCTCATGGTACCTCAGATGTCATGTTTTCTGTTACATATGAGAAACCGCATCTTTCCTTTTTGGAGGTGGGGTCACAGTCCGAGAAAAAAAGAGTTTGATATCCAGTGAAGAAAGCAACAGGTCCAGCAATCTTTGACAGGAGACGAAGAGTGGCTCCACATTTGAGAGAAGGTTGCTGTGCAGTATAGATCTTCAGTAACTGCCCTTTTTGTGACAGAGAATGGCACAACGGTTCACGTGTTTCACAAGATGGCATCCTGCAGACCTTTGCTGCTCGTTCCTTGTGATGCTCAAGAACAACTGCCGTCTTTTCCGTAGGCTGAGCAGAGCCAGCTGTCTCGGCCTCTTCTCGGATGTCCAGTGCTCCAGCCCCTGCCCAGCTTGGCGGTCTCCACTGGATTTGCTCCAGGATATCCTGCATTGCAGGTTCTTTGGGTAACTTCCACCCATTTGCGCAAGCAAGGTACAGACACTTACCAGTTTAAAAAATGTATTGAGCAGTCAACCTCAGAGCTGCGTCCCCCCCCCCCGGACTTCTCCCACAGGCCCCCCAAGCCCACCACCCCCCCCGGTGACACCCCAGAGAGAGAGCCAGGCACAACTGCTGTCCCGTACTCACTAGTGCCTCCTGTGCTGCTCTACTTGGTGTTGTACGTTGTAGCCCTGTGGTCACATTTAAAAAAGAACACAATTTTGCTTTAACGCTTCTAAATTAGAGTTGTCTCTGGGCAGTATCTTCATGTGCCTGTATACTACTGCTTTCTATTTTTACCCAGATTGCTTTTTCACTGCTAAAACTACGTACTAGTCTACCAGTGAATAAATAATAAATTGCATAGGACTGAGGCTTGACTTTTCCTACCAACACCCTGTCACTGAGGTGAGGCAATATAATGGGAGTCTCCGTTTTCCTACCACTGCTTTTCATCATGACCATCTCCACCACCACCCCCAAGAGAACCCCAAAGCCTTGCATCTTTGCTATTGTAAGATATACATTCTTGGACCCATATAGAATTACTTAATGGATTAGAAAGGGTATATGAACAATCTTTCTCATGAATCTACATGTAGTATGAATGAAGGAGCAGTACATAGCCATATTGGATAAGGTGACTGATGGGTGCTTTCCTCAGAGGTAATAGTATCTTAGAAGTCATCTGTTTGGTGTTTACAACGCTGGGCAGTGAGAATGGATTCAATTCCATTTTACACAAATTATACGTAGGTAAACTCAACACCCCTGGATTTCTTCCAACCACAACATGGGATTTCCTGCTTGACTCCGAGGTCTTTTTCTTTTTTAATAGCTGCTGCAACAAAATAGTGACCAGGTTAAACTTGATGTTTTAATTTGCAGTAATCTTATTCATTTTGCTTTGAGCTGCTGGCTACAGGTTTTTTTTCTTACCTGTTTAAATCGTGCTGGAGAAAATGCTGAGAGGACATCTGGCATATCCAATTAGGTTCAGTTCTGAAAGAAATGACTCCAAGCTATTTTAGAATAGAGCTTAAAGGACTTTTAAAGCTCTATTATTTATAAAGCCATACTAGAATAGGGTTTTATAAAGCTATGGCTCAGATTCTGAAAACAAAATTAGACTGCAAACTTCTTTTAGATTTTAAAGTGTTAAGAAAATTCTCACTGCTCACTTATTCATTGCTGCAAACAAACAAAACCAAGACCAAACCCTTGGCAGATAATGGAGATCGTAGGCAAAGTTGTCGGTTTCCTTTGGTATTTGCTCTAAACAGCTGACTGCAGCTATACTCAGTACCCTCTTTCAAGTTAAATGCCAATTATGCAAGGTTTGTTAAATTGTTCTTTCACAAAAGAATTACCGATCTTGACAATATGGCTTGTAATAGTAAATTCTAAGTGAAGCCAAGCTATCAAGTACACACAGTTCTTCTTAGGACTGGTGAGAGCATGGTGTCCACATCAAGAGAGAAGCAGACCTTTCTAGAATCAGCTTTTGCCCTGTTTAGTAGGTTCTTTGAGCACTGTGATGAAAATTCATTGATAGACTTAATTATATTTTTCAGAAAGATAAAATTTTTCTATTGCTTATAATAGATGGATTGATATAGCAGAGATGGCATATTAACTGGGCTACTGCCACACTCATGTAATTCAACATATACATTGTATTTATCTTTAAAAATGTGTAGATTGCTAATAATCCTGCTTTTTGAAACAAGTTGAGAAACGGCAAATCAGCAACTAACTCATTTGGTTTCATCTTATCCACAGTGACTCTGTGCCCTAGATTCTTGTTCCTCATCCTGCTGTTCTCTTTTCGCTGATGAAAACTATTCATGATCACCTTCCCTACGGAGCAGTAATGCCAGATACAGTGAGAAGCAGAAGAGCTGAATGCTGTAAATAACATGGTTGTTGAGCTGTTTCTTAGCTGGGCTGGTAGCCTCTTAATTTTATTAAGAGTATTTGTTTTGTAAGCGCAGGGGGACTGAATTTATCAAAGGATAGATTCCTGTAGTCCTACCTGCCTTCAGCTTGACCCACGTGTGTTCACCCTCCGTAGTTCATTTGGGTTTTTAAAAATGTTTGGGCACCTCCTGGAACTGCCAGGTTGTCTATTTGGGCTGCATTAGCCGCTGATGTACTTTTGAGTATATGTGCCTCAGAGGCATGGAATATGAAATAAAAAGGGGTGTTCCAGCATTACTCCCTTCTTACTCCAGTGCCAGAAGAGCTGACCTGAAAAAAATGCATGGTGCAGCCCTAAAACCAATAACTGTCTACCTGAGGGTTCCCAAAGCTGCTAGCAGAGACGGAGTTTAAAGAGTGGTAACAACAAAAGGCAACTTTTGGCCCATTTCTCCCCGGAGTGAGCAAGGCCACTGTGAGAACTCATCAAAACCAAACATAAAAGCCATGCCTGGGCTTTTCTGTCTGACACTTCAGTACCAGCAAGGTCACAGGGGCTGAGCACTGCTGCAGCACAGGGAACATAATTAAAATGTAAAATGACAGCAGGCGGTATTGTTGTCAGTGGAAAGTTTGTCTGACTGCTGCCTGCAAGTTGCTCTGAATCACTTCAGAAATGGTGACATCAATGTGAATGCTCCCAGCAGCAAGAGCCGCTGTGGAAAATGTTTGTATCTTTGCTTAATTCCTGACAGTTAATGAGACCTAGAGGGAATAGTCACAGAGCAAAAAGCACCTTGTTTTGGCTTGTTTGCTTTCTAATGCAGAATATTTATTGGTCTCCAGTCACTCCCTGGTGACATTCCCTCTTTCAGTCTTTGGCCTCTGCTATTCTGGATATAAATAAATAAGAAGAGAGAGGCTTTGCAAACTGCTTTTAAAAACTGCTGCTTTGCATTTCCCCTTTGGGACCCGTTTGCTCCTGTTTGTTAAGTATTCGGAGCTGGTCACCTTCCTGATCTGTGGCAAGGGAAAGCCAGGGACTTGGATCCTGAGCCAGCTTCTCCCGCTTCCATGCAGGACTGGCCGTAGGTCCGTGGCTCCGCTGGTACACGGACGGTTGTACCGAGGTGGCATCGTGGTGCCTGGGGCTGGATGTCAGGCTGATGGCTCTAACTCCTAAGTTTATTTGAAAAAACGCTGTATTCGATGAAAGGTGACGTGAAGAGTCGTCCCTGCTGAGCCCCTCGTGCAAACACAGATTAAGGAGGAAGATTTTGTTCCGTAAATAAGTTTGCCCTCTTTTGCTATCTTCTTGGACAGGCATCCTTCTCAGGCTGCCCTGGCCGTGGCACGTACACACAGACACTGCCTGTGGCATAAACACTCACACACACACACGGCTACCCTGTGAACTGGGGGTCTCACAGGGTAGCCTGAGCACCCACACGCTCCGAAATAAGGACGATACCTCTGAGGAGGCACGCAAGGCTGAATCTCTCCTTGCTCAGCAAGAAGCGAATGCGAGAGAAGCTGTTTCACTTAGACATCGCATGGTTTCCCTTGGTCGGAGGCCTGACAATGACATGCCAGGAGGTAAATGTACTTTGTCTTAAGCTGTCTGTCCACAGATAAACCTGTCAAAAGCCTAAGTGATATATATGAAATTCTTCTGTCTGCCTACAATACCGGAGCTAGTGAGCACTGGTGCTCAATGTCACTTCCATTGCTTCAGACTAAGAGGAGAGGAACCACTCCGTTGTAATGAAGATCCTAAATGCTAATGTGGATTATTGGCTTGAACGGTGAAAATAGATGCAGAGGTCAAAGTGGCTTTACCTGCCCGGTACCACCATCAATTTTCACAGCTGGTTGAGAAGGCTCGAGTTTACCAAAAAATGAGCTGGTATAGCATTAGTTGGCTTTTATAATAGATATAGTTGAGCTGCTGAAAAAGGACCGTGTTGGACAAAGTCTTATTTTGATGAGAAAACAGATGGTTACTTCATTTGGTAAGGATTGTGGGGGAATGGTTGGGAAGTGAGATAAATAGAAGTCACAAGATTTGGGTCCTTGTCTGCAGGGGGAAAGAGTGTGAGAAAAGAAGGGAGTTGCAGAGCTGGAGGTTATGGTAGAAGGTCAGTACTATGTGTGTGTGAAGGCACAGCAAAGGGAAAAAAATCCTTCAACTTTCTCCATTAGTTCCAAATTTTTGTAATTATCAAATTGAGTTTCATACTTCCTTTTGAATTAGTCCTGCTATGTCTAAATTCACTCCTTAAACTACATCGGTGTGATTCACTGTTTTGTTTATTTTGCAGATCAGATACTTAGCAAATCTTAAAGACAACAGTATGATGCTCTAGGGATACTAGGTCAATAGGCCTTCACAGATGAAGCTGTGTGAAGTTTAGCAGTTTCACTTGGCTAGAATTTCTTGACTCTTCTTTTTTTTTTTTTTCCTTATGTAAATGATTTAAATTAGAATCAGCTTATTTCCTAATGGAAATTTTCAGAGGAAAGTTCTTTGCAAATTTCGCTTTTGACAGATCTAGTTAAGAAGTTGATTAAAGCAGTGATGGTATTTTGATTCCAGAGTTTTTGTCCCAAGGTTACTCTGTACTGAACTTATTTTTCTGTTTGTAAAGCTCTGCAAAACACTTGGGAGGAAAGGCTGAAGGGAAGTTTGAAGTGAAATGGATGTTTGGCTTTGGATTGCATTGTAAAAGCTTTTCTTATCCTGTAACAGCTTCTTCTCCTTAGAGAATAGCTTCCTATTCCTCCCAATTGCTAAAAGCTTTTCAGTTGTGTTTGCTTCATAAAATCTTTACTATAATGTGAAATTCCATCTCTGTAAAATTATTATCCAAAAAGCAAGCATATTCAGGGAAGCACGTGTTTTAATCTAAAGAGATACTTCTCTTTCTGGAGCTATTCCATACCTTACTTACTTTGGGGGTGCAGGGGAAGATGAACTTAACTCTTTGAGTACCAGAGGCTGCAGAGAAAATCAGTAGGAATGGGACTAAATCCATGACACACATAGGACATTCAGATCCTCTGATAGGATCAGTGGATAGGATAAGGCTCGGATACATTTTCCCATCTCCCATTTCGGCAGGCTGCAAAAATTGAAAATCTCCTCAGATGGTCATACTAGAGCTTATTCATCTTTTGTTGATGCTCTTGAGGAAAAGAAGAAATTATTTATAAGTAACATCAATGAATTTTCTGAGTACATTTCCACTTTCAAATGAGAATATTTCTTGCTCCTTTGGATGCAGCAGAGTTACAGATAAAGTAAGAAATGTACAACAAAGCTGCAAAAAGAACTTCTTTTCAATATGGGAATGCATAGCCTTTCAGGTCTCCAAACACTATATATATATTGCAAGAGAAGAAATCTAATCATCTGAACCATCGAATCATGGAATTATTCAGGTTGCAAGAAAGCTTGGGGGGTTGTTAGTCCAGCCACTTGCTCAAAGCAGAATCAGCTATCTGATAAGACCGAGTTTGTTAGGACTTAGTTGTCAGGTCTTGAAAACCTCTAAGGAGAGAGATTTTACAGCCTCTGCCACTCGTTAGGGTATTTCTCCATTCCAAATTGCAGCAGAAATACCCAAGAAAACATACAGAAAGCATTGTCATATATCATGGGAAGTGATTATTCCCTTTTACTTAGTGCATGTTGCACCATATCTACATCCAGTTTTGGGCCCCTGGTGAAGGAAAGATGTTTCTGTTCATATTTACAGTTTTATTATTTTATTTCAACTAATTAAATTTATTTATTTGGCTTATCTAGATGAAACAACTTCAGAAATACACTGGGGAAACCGAGCAGAGTTTTGTTTCTTGATGACTGACTTTTTTCTTAAGTTGTATAATCTTAGGCGCTATAAATAGCTTAGACTATCAGGTTTTATTTTTATAAGATACTGTTGTCTAACGATAACTGGGGCTTGTGTGTTTCCCAGTTGCTCCAAGACAAAGGATTTTAGTTATCGAGGGGACTGGATTTTTACTTCAAGCTGTACATTCCCGAAGCAGAGGTTTTCTTTTATTTGGATTCTGTTATATAACTGCTGTGTATGTAACCAGTTGGTTTTCCTGTATAAAAAGTCAAGTGCCTGTGAAGACACTGACTTTTTGAACAGCTTCTGTAGGTTGTTAGTACTGTAAATATTAGAAAGTTGTACAATAGTTCCAGCATCCTGGGCTGTATTGGGAAGGGCACTGCCAGCAGATTTAGGGAGGTGATTCTTCCCCTCTACTCCACACCGGTGAAACCCTTCTGGAGTTCTGGGTCCAGTTCTGGGCTCCCCAGTAAAAGAAAGACATTCACTTACTGGAGCGAGTCCAACAAAGGGCCACTAGGATGGTTAAGGTACTGGAGTATCACTCGTATGAGGAGAGGCTGAGAGAGCTGGGACAGTTCAGCCTGGAGGAGAGAAGGCTCGGGGAGATCTTAGTCAAGCGTATAAATATCTAAGGGAGGGAGTAAAGCAGTCAGAGCCAAAGTCTTCTTAGTGATAGCCAGTGACGGGACAAGAGGCAATGGACAAAAATTGAAATACAGAAAATTCCATTTAAATAGAAGAAAATCTTTTTTCTGTGAAGGTTATCAAACAGTGGCACAAGTTGCTCTGAGAGGTTCTGGAGTCTCCATCCTTGGAGATATTCCAACCCTTCCTGGTCAGCCTTCAGCGTTGCTTCTGGTGACCCTGCTCTGAGCAGTGGGTGGGACTAGACTGTCTCCAGCAGTGCCTTCTAATCTCAACAATTCTGTGATTCTGTATTCAGATTCTTTAACCTAACCCATTATTATAATTTACGACATTTAATATTTGCTATAAAAGAGGCATTTCCTGTGATCAGACTATACTTCTAAGCATTGCTCTATCTGTGGATGTTAGCACATCTATGGACATGGATCTATGGATGTGCTAAACAAGATAAAGCAGTGGGGGGGGGGGGGGGTGTGCATAAGCTAAAGCCATGAACCTACCTCTGTTCAGCAGACCACTTCAGAACAAGTCTGTCTTCAAGTGTCGTCCAACATTTGGTATTGAACTGGGCTCAAGGTACATAGTTTGGATTAAGAGCGTGGAACTTCCACCCACATCAAGAGTGAAAGATCAAACCCTTGATTATCAGGTTGCTACTTTTCAGTTTATGGCATTCTCTCTTGGTTTCAGTCCAACGATAGATTGCTTTAGAAAAACATGACTAACCCTCAATTTATTTTTTTTAATTAAGAAGGGAGTGGAAAAACTAATTTCCCCCTCTAGCATAACAATATTGTTTTTGCTGTCTTTTGGCAGCCATAAATGAAAGACAGCCAGATTTTGAAGATGAAACTTGGTATGTCACTTCCTTGTTGACCTGAGTAAAACTCTTTGAATCGTGGGAAACAAGATTGTGAAATAAATCCACATACGTGCCAGTGAGTTTGTCTAAGAGAAAATTTCTGTCTGTCTCATTTTATGTGATAAGAGAACTCGTACCTTATTTCTTTTGTAGCTGGACCTTCTTTATGAAGTTTACAAAACAAGTTTGACTTTTATTTCTCTAATAGCCATAGAAAGAGAGTCATGGCTAGATCAGTAATCATAAGAACTACCCCAGCTGCAAAATCACAAGTGTCTCATTGTAACTTTTGCATGAGTTCTTGGTTTTCTCCTGACTGATTGCTTCTTGTTATAGTTTAAAGTTTCTGTTCAATTTTAATATAGCAACTTTTGATATTTGTAGGTGGTAACATGTGACTGGGAGATATCTGGGCAGAAAAATCTGAATATGACTCATTTATAATCTTTCACTTTCCAGCAATGAGCTCTGGGCTGTGAGGACATTTGAGTATTTGCTGGTGGCTGCTTGCACCGAGGTCAGTGTAAGCTCCATGGTTGGGTGAGGGGAAAATGAAAACCAAAATACTAGTTCCTAGGATCAACTACGAAATGCTGGATTTGCAGCTGAACCTTGATCCTGAGTATGGCACAGATCTCCCTCAGCCTCAGCTCTGCTCAGAACAGCTAACAGCCAGGCATCTAGGGCGGCTTGGCAAGTGACATACTGAAGCACAACGTTAGAAGTGGACTCTCAGGCTGGTCTGGGCACTACCAGTACAGAACAGAAGGTCTTGGCATTTTCTGAAAGGATCACCAATGCTGCCTTCTTTCAGACAGTCAGACATGTAGACCAAGAATCCTGGTCTGGGGTTCGCTATTAACCTCTTCAGCACAGCAGTAACGGTGGCATAAGAAATCACAAGTCCTTCTTGAGGATCTTGTCTTTATTTTTATTTTCTTTGGGTTCCTCCTTTCTTTATATTGAGACTCTACCTCTAGCCTTGACTACACCTTGAGACTGGATGGATGCTGTCAAGCTTCTGAGAGCAAGTAATTCGGCTCACCAAGCTGTTCATTTAAGAAATCAGTGACCCCTTTAAATCTTCAACCATAAAAGACCTGTCTGTCTCCTTATTTTTGATATGCGTGTATGTTTATATGTATGTATAGACCTACACATATACAAAATATGTGTATCTATAATTTACTTCAATATTTTAGCAAAAGTCTGGATGCCTAATTATTGTGTGCTACTGATGCACCAGCAGAAATTACTGACCCCAAAGTTTCCAGGGTTTTATTCTTCTATTAACAACCCCATATTCTACAGTCCGAGAATGTAGTATATAAATATTAGTGTATAAATAGTGTATAAATGTTACTAGTCTTTTATGTCCTGATTTATGCAAACATTTAAAAATAGCCTCAAGTCTGCTACCTTAAATGAGACTCGCAATGTTGGCCTGAATTAAAATGCTTCCCTGAGGTGTTATGTAGCAATTTAAATTATCACCACATTTACATTTTAAATCCTTCTCCTCTGATTCTCTTTTCATGGGCTATGTAGTAGCAGGTGAAAAAATGACTTATACCTTGCAAGTCTGTTCTTATCTCAAAGCATCTGTCAACAGAGATGGAAACATCCTTCACACTTGCATCAATCTATACATTTTAAGGGTAAGTCCTTCTCTTTTAGGAAAGGAAAGCTTTGAGTACATCCATACAGTTTTTGTGAGCTGGAAGCCCTGCTCCTTCAGACTCATTAATGAGATCTGGCCCACATCCTTTAGGCTGGGGCTGAATCCTCAGGGAGAGCGAGTCAAGCTTGGCGGGATCTCGGTGTCCAAGAGCCGGTATGGACACAGTGTGGGCAGCTAGAGTGCCGGGACCTAAGACTGAAATAAGGATCAAGCCAAGGATGGTGTATATGCACCCTCTGATGGTTGTTTCAATGCAGCTTTTAATTTTTAGTTTTTTAGAGAGAAAGGGTAATAAGACAGCTGTGGGAGAAAGTACTTACTTTTTATTATACCCTTGAAAATTGAACTAAAATGTTTTCCAAGCACAGCTTTACTTGAAAAATAATCTAACTTTTGTCTTTCAAGCGTGAATTCAATGTACTGCAGCTACTGATGATTAGCTGTATGTGGGGACACACTTTCCCAGAGTCATATGCCTGTTTGTGTTTATTTTCATCCATCCTGAAAAGAAAAGGTCAGAAAAGGAGAGAATCCAACGTAGAGGAGTGGAATTGATTTGGAATGGCAGCATGAAATGCTGTGATAGGAAAAGTGCTAAAACCAACAGAAACAGCTAAAAGGGTTGGGGCATTTGTAAAAGCATAATGTGCAAAGTGTGAAAAGAGACAAAAGAAACCGTGGCTGGCTGGTTGCTGTCACGGTGCTTTTATGGTCACCTGTGTCCGTGTGATACGCTGGTTGCGGCCCCCCCCCCCCCCCCCCCCCCCCCCCCGCAGCGTAATGTGGGAGAATTCGCAACGTTCCTTCTGGTGGGGTAGGGTTTTGTCTGGACGAATCTCAGCTGCCAGCTTCTTTCTGCCCACCAATACACTTGTCATTTTGACATGTGTTTTTATTCTTCTGGGATATTCTAGATTAAGAACAGTAATTTCTTTAGAAAAAAATATTGTTAAAATAAGGAAATTAATGCTTCTTTTATAAGGTAGCTTTATAAAATGAATCTCCTACCCGATATGGGTGGTGAAGCTACATCTGTCCTGTGAGTAGTGGCTGAATTCAACTTTCCTGTTACTTTTGATCAAAAATAAACAAATTCCGCTTGCTTATTTTTGTTGACTAAAATATTTAAGAACTTCAGTATCACACCTTACACTGAAGATAGTCATTAATAATCATAGCCTGCAAACCCACAAATCTGCACAATATTTGCCTCTATGTTTAAAACAGAGAAATATTTGCTCTGCGAACAGCGTGTCAGAATAATATTCAACAGCTGGTTAAACACACAATCAAATACAAATGCTATAATGCTTCCAAACCCCTTAGCTTGCTACTGAAGACCAGCAATTTCAATGCATACATTTGCATTCGTTATAAAAGTCATTCTCCACTGCCATCTTTCTGAAGAGTCCAGTGTTTGCTTATAGAAAGCACATATTCAGTTTCTATAGCTCTAAAGTGCAGATGTAGAAGCAGAGAAACACATGAGAAATAAATCAAAACGACCTCTCCAGCTCACTGAGTGGAGGGCCAGCTCTATTTTGAATGCAGTTACTGCATCCAAATTGCTACTCCAGCTGTTGGGACTCACTTGAGGAGTCATGTCTTTGATGAGACCCTCCACCAGTCTTACTTGCAGTATGTCCTCTGTCTCGTAGTGCTTTAAGTCAGGAGTTTCTAGCAGACGGCACTTAATTTCTCTCCCATATCAGAATTTCCCTCAACTTAGGAAAGCTAATGCAAAAGAAACATTGCCAGACCAAAATGCTCACCTGAGTTCATCCCTTTGATAATGAGGTTTGCTCATATCCCCACTGGAAGCCAAAGCCCTGCTGGGTCTCCTTCCTCCGTGGAAAACCTGCAGCTTCTTCTGTCCTCTCCTCTGCAGTCTTGCTTGGTAACTCCCACGGAGCTGGTTTCAGCTTGTGGCTGTGGTCATCTTCTTTGGGAACTACACCTTACTTGTGCCAAGTCTCCACGGCAGTTGGGAACGTGTCCCTGGTGGGGAAACACTCCTTACGAGTTACGATTGCAAGATGTGCAAGCTGGTCTGTAAGATGGAGTTGCTATGTAAAATGGAGTTTTGGAGAGGGCAAGTCTGTTCAATGAATCAAGCAGATAACCGGGATAAATTGACCCTCATGATCTGTAAATAGGCAGACTCGCTCTCTTGGGGGAAGGGGGTGGCGGTGGCGGGCTGTTCATATGCATTTAGCCTGCCAAATACATAGTAATTTTAATTAGCTAAATGAGCAAGGCAGGAATTGTATGCATTTTCTACTCTCTCAGCCTGTCCTCATAGAAAAGATGCTCCAGTCCCTTCATCATCTCCGTAACTGTCACTGTACTCTTACCAGTATGTCCATGTCTCTCTTGTACCGGGGAGCTCAGAACTGGACCCAGCCCTTCAGGTGTGGCCTCACCAGTGCTGAGTCGAGAGGAAGGATCACGTCCCTCAACGTGCTGGCAATACTTTGTCTAATGCAGCCCAGGATACCATTCCCCTCTTTTGGGGCGAGGGGTCGTGGCTGGCTTATGTCAACGTGGTGTCCACCAGGACCTCCAGGTCCTTTCTTTGCAGCACTGGGTGGCCCCCAGCCTGTACTGGTGCCTGGGGTTGTTCCTCCCCAGGTAAATAGCAGATGTAACCTAGATACACTAAGCCTTTCTATGTATTCTTTTCCATTTCAGCTGCATCCATCTTTCTTTGAATTTCATTATCCCGTGGATGTTTCAGACAGAGAAGAAAATAATTCTGTGAGTCACAGCAGAGATTTCATCTGACTACTCCATGGGAAAGGCCTCCAGCTTGGGGCTGTGCCCAGAGAAGAGGGAGAGACTTGAGCACCAAAGACCAGTGCTGGACTGATGGGTCATGAGTCATTCCCAACCTTAGTAACAGAATTTACCAATAAAATGCATGACAGCTTATCAGCATGGAACTAGTCTAAGAGTGTGTTGGAAATCAACTGCATTTTGAAAGGGGAATAATGTGTAATCCAAATTAAGATATTTATTAGACACTAACAGGAATGAATAACAAGATCACAGATAGGCTGCTGAAGCATTCTCCGTTCTGTGTCTCCTAAGTTTCACTCGGCTTCAAGCAAACGTGCAGCATGAAATACGCTGTAGCCTACTATTGACGGCAGCGTGATCCATCTGGGAAATAGGGGTCCGTTCTGGCCCACGCTCAACTCTGTGTCACTGAAGTCTGGATTTACCGTGGCCAGCAGTAGTGCCAAAACCATTAGGAAACCCCAATAACCTTGTCAGAGATTGGCGTTTGCACATTAATTACACGGGTTGTTTCAGATGCTGCCGTGCAGCAGCTTGGATGCCAGCCCGTGTTCCCAGCCCGTGTTCACCGCGGTCCCTGGGGATGGAAATTTTGCTCTCTGAGCGCTGGGCTCAGCTCAAGGACGCAGTTTGTCAGCAGGTCGTGTTGTATCACAGGAGGGTTCGGCTTTTGGGGACGTGCATGAGGCACGTTGCATCAGGACAAGTCTAGTGCAGGGGTGGGCTGGCAAGGGCTTTCGTCCTCTCTTGATAAAACGCAGTTGTCAATTAATTAGCATTTTAAATTATCAGTTTTCACTCGTTCGCATCGTCTGTTAAACAACGACGGGACCTTTTATTTATTCCTTCTAGTGCCACTGCAACGATTTAATGTATGTAGTGTACTGATTCGGTCACAGTGTGTCATTCATTGCAAACAAAAATCCCTTTTCCTCTCCCATTTTTTCTGCTCAATTCTCTGCTGCCAGCAGGGGTCACACGACGACCGCAGGTTCCCACCGCCGCTGCTGCCCTCGGCACTGGTGCCAGTACCTCACTGCTGGGTAAGAGCCACTTGGAAATGCCCCTCAAGAGTTCTAGACAAGAGAGCTGGGAATGGCCATCTTATTACATGCATATTTTCTGGGAAAGATCCCATCATATCTGTAGCTTTTTTTTTTTTTTTTGAAGCTCAGTTATTTTTTTTAATGGTCATATTATTAATATTGTGTCGTAATAATCCAGATAAATATACCCATTCTCTGTATTTTGCAGGCTGTTATTGCTCTCCCAGTGTTGAACTTGACTCACCAATCTTCTACAAATGAGTATAAAACTTCCTCTAGGAAAGGAAAAAAGAAGCAGTTGACTGTTGGAACCCCATTAGGAAAAGCAAATTGACAGCCAGGAATTGAAATAAAACCATTAATATTTTATGCTTTCATATCTGATATGCCTGTTAGAATTGTCTCCTTAGCGAATTTTGCTTCAAGGAAAAAAAGTTGGCAATGAAGACAGAGCAGCTAATGAATGAAAGACTGTTACAGCATTTGAAAGAAACACTAGTAGGATGTAGTGTGAAACCTTTGCCTCCCTTATGCGTAGTATTGGTATTTCAAATGCAAAAATTTAAGGATTTCACTGAGGGACCAGGGCTTCCCTGTACTAGGCACTGTGCACACAAATACCAGAGGGCCAGGTTTCTTTCCAAGACAATTAGCATCATGGATGGATGGATAGAAGAGCAACTAAAAAATCTTTTTCCTGTCACCGTTAGCTATTTAAGAGATTCATAGCTGCCTCTCTTACAAAGATACCTGAATGTTGATACCCCTGGATGTTACCTGCAGGCTGACTTCCAAGGCACAGGCTCCAGAGGACACAAAGTGCTGCTCCCCCCTCCCTCTATACCTTGCACCATGAAATCTATGAGAAAGCACATTTGACAGCTGTGCTGAAGTTTGGGGTTGAATTTGCAGGGAGAAATGGTTCGAGCCGTGGCTGTGGCAATACTGCAGAGAAGGGCAGGGCTTGCCATGCTGGGAGAGCTCCGTGGCTCCATTCTCTGGTTTTGGTGGGGGAAACTGGACTCACATGCGGGTCCGAGCTACGGGTGGCTTGGTGACACTGGGAATGGCCTGTGCTCCTGTCACCACGTTTCTGCGGGATAGATCTGAAGCCAATTCCCAGCCCTTAGCTGCGTGAGAACTTGCTCACTTAGATTTAGTTTCAAATAAACAGCACGGAAATATCTTACAAAGGAAAAAGGAGAGGAGAAAAAAGATTCCAGTCTGTGATGATGAAGATACTCTAAACTGTAATTTCTGTTATTGATTGTCCATTAATGCTCGTTCATCTTATTTTTTGTGGTGAACTGAAGTGATTAAGATAAAAAAAATGCCAGAAGAAAAATCAGAATTGTCAAAGGGTCAGAGTCTTTTAGCCAACTTTGAAAAGAGACAAGAAATGAGAGGATGAGTCTGCAGACCTGAAAAAAAAGAACAGAAGAGGGGTCAGTAGCACCATGAGATAGACATGCTCAGTAATTACTATAATGACAGTACTAAGTAGAGATGCAGCAACCCATGCAACAGAGAGAATGGGCTCACTAAATGAAGTTAAGGCTAAAACCTGCCTTAATTTATCTGCATACAGCCCTACTTCTTCAAAAAAATTACAAATGAGAAATCATTACCATATTAGACCAAGAGTTTTAAATCAGATATTAAAATTCACATTGTAGTCATAGTTTGTTCATTTCTGTGAAAGTTTTCATAACCTTCAGTTATTCTCATGCAAATAGCCTGGAAGCTATTAAAACAAATGTAGAGATGCACTTAGCATCTCTCATCTTAAGATTCTTAAGTTCCATGTATTATCTTTTATAAACACTGAGACCTTGAAAGGAGACCAACCGGTGAGCTTTAAATATTAGACTAGAAATTGTAAGATGAGTGTAACTAAAGCGCTGATACCTAGAGAGCTCATTATCTAACTTCCTGGGATCTTACTGATGTTATTAATTTCCTTCTGTCAAGCAGCCAAAGATAATGTGAGATTCTGAATGACCAAGTCATTCCAAAAAGAAATAAACATTTCCAGCTGCAAATGCTTCTTCTGTATAGGACAAATGATGGCATTTTCATGGTACAAAATGACACCACAAATCATGATGTTAATAGGTGAAATGCGTTCTAATTCTGTCCTAAGCTGCGGGATATCCGTGTTGGAAAAATTATCCATTCACCCAGAAAGATTACGCAGTGCATAGCCTAAAAAATGGTAAGGCAACACCCTCCCAAGGGAGGTACCCATCAGTGTTGTGACCCTTCTTCTGCCTGATGAGAAGTCTCCAGCAGGAGGTCTGTCAAGATGAGACTGTGAGAAAAACCTCATAAACACCATTAGTACCTCAGAAGACATTAAGAAGAAGAGATGCAAAGGACGTTAGGTGGCAAGTCTCAGAGAAATACTTTCTACCCGTTGTGCCCTTACTCAGGTTCAGATGGAGATCAAACTGCTCCTCTTGCAGGAAGCCTTGATGTGGTAACACCTCTGAGATGCTGAGCAACTCAAAAAGAACAAGAAGGACAAATGGTGTCATCTCTTCACCAGTGTTCATAAGGCAGAACCCTTAACCTAAAAGGACTTTTGCAGAAAAGCATAAATAGGAACCAGAGAGGCTTGGTTCTTTAAGTGCTCTGAGAGAAGCTATGTCACCATTTCTGGAAGGGAGCTCAAACTGGTAACATGGCACTGTTCGGCACTGTGCAACAGCATGAGTCTATGATCTGACATCAACCATACCACACCTCGGTTCATAAACCAGCTTCTCAGATTCTGGTTCTCAAGCTGTCCCTTGGGCCCTCTCCACCTGCTGCATTACACCACGAAGACCTGGCCCCACTCTCCTCTGCTCTTTTCGCCTTCTCATAAGACCTCTAGAGAGGCTGATAACGAAGTTCTGTATGTGACGGGCATCCTCAGCTATCTGGTGTCCATGAGACTCTGAGACCACCCAACCCCCTGAAAGGTTTTGTGGCTGCTTTGTCCCTGTGAGATTTCCAAATTCTTGCTGTTGAGCTGTGAAAGCAGAGACTAAAAAACACTCTGTGTCCCAGAAATTTTGAGTGAATTTTCCTCTTTCCTTGCTCTGGAACTTTTCTTCTGGACACAGTGAATCTTGAGTACTGCTCGAATGTCTTTTAGAGGCTAAGGGGGTGGTGGTAACAATCTGTAAAGGTTTTGTCAGTACATCTTCTTAGCAGATTGTTAGTGTTTAACCATCACTTGAGGGAATGCTTTATGTGTCTGTAAAAACATCACTCTATCCAGAAGATGCTGAGAAGATAGTTCTTCCAGGCAAATTCTTTGAGAATGTGGGTGAAGTTGCCTGGGGAATTGTGTTTTGGCACAATGATGTTAATCTTACTAGGCACAATACTGTCCTTGCTGCTTATGTGTCATTTTGCAAAAAGGAGGTCTTCAGACCTCTGGTTTTTTGGTTTTTTTTGGTTTTTTTTTTTGTTGTTGTTGTTTTTTCTCCCTCTACTTTCCTTTTTCTATTCTGAGAAGGACAATAACCTCAACCCCTTGTGTTGAATAGAGCTTCTTAACTGGCATAAATGCTGACCGAGACTGACAATGCTCATTACAAAGTTAAAAACCTGATTTTGTGTGTGTGTGTGTGCGTGTGTTGTAAAAGTAGTCATATTTACAACCCAGTCTTTTAAACATCTGACAGACAAATGCTCTGCAAGCCTTCCACAATAACAACACCTTTTGGGAAGATTTATTGGGTGTCAATGGGAAAAGGATTGAGCGTGTGTTGACTACTGAAATGCACCATGCATCTGCAAAGTTATAGCCTAAAGAAGGTGATGGAAATATATACCGCTCAGCTCTTCATAATGTAGGTCCACAGTCAAGCATCTTGACTAATTTAGAGTATACAGCAGAGTAGAATTATAATTCCTTTATCACCATGACAGTAATTCAGTGAAATGCAAGGCAATTTTGCATACCAAATATACATTTATATAATTCTTGCAAATATTTGCAGAAAAACAGGACTGTGAAAACAGTGCAGAGAGATAAGATTTCAGAATACAGTGTACGCCTCCTAGTGCTGCTCATTGGACTGTGTGTTTTACAAGCCACCAGGAAAAATCAGAGCATTACACTGGGTACAGCTTGGCCTTTTGTGCTTGTTTATAGGTATTAACAGCATGTTTTTAAGAAACCTAATAGCATCAGTTCTCATTTTGTTGAGAGAAGTGGACAATTGATAATTACCAAGAAGGATCTCTCTTAATTTCTAAAAAGTTTGTTATATTCCAGAAAAAAACCCCAACCACCTAAAATTACACCCTCCTCAGGTCTGAAATATCAGCTTTCACAGATAAACATGCTCTGGCAAAAAGAAAACATCAAGTGCATCTGTTGAAGAAAAAAACAACAGGTGGGAACAAGTTACATGACACTGCAGGTAAATTCGATGAGTTCACAGACTAGTAGCACAAGAAGAAAATATCCCTCTAAGTATCTAAAATGGCACCGCTGCCAAATTTTATCTGCATAAACAAAGTTAACACCAGTGTTTTAGGACAGTGAATATATTTACATATATACTTAACATACACCTGACATTACTTGCACCAAACCCACTTTATGGAGAAAACTAAGACACTTGGCATTTTGCTGTACAGCCATAAAATCACATACAAGCGGTGTCCAGCCCTGCACCTTGTAGTGTCATGAAGTCTCTTGTGCTGAGAATTAACAGAGGAGGAAAAGGATATTACACTGGGTTAGTCAGCTCAATTAATCTTTTGCTTCCCCCCCTTTGAGTCCAGTGTCAGGTTTTATCTCACAGTTTATTAAACACCAGGCAGTGAAGCTTTAGGGAAGACTCAGGCCATGGTTTAATTGTATGGTGCTTTTGGCAGGAGTACCACCATCGCGATTCTTACTCCTTCTGCCAACTGTGGGCAGTTTTTTCTCTGCACAGACGCTGAGAGAGCAGTTTCTCATGGTAAGAATAAACAGCAGTCCTACATTGGTAGGAGTCCTTATCCAGCCTTCCTGCCCTGATTAATGCAATAGTGGAAAACAGTTTTGCAGGTTTTCCATTTGGAAGTGGCATGAATAAATGGGGTTTCCTAGGAACAATATTTTTCATTTCTAAGGGTGTCCATTATTTAGAAATTTTTCTCTCTTCTTGAACAGAAGAAAGCCATTCCTTGATGTTCTGTGAGACAAAACTTCTTTATAGGTCATTTAAACATATTCTTTCAACTCTTTTGAGCTGTTTAAAGTTTTATTCAGTGTTGAAAGTTAGAGCATCTCGAGGTGGGGACTGAACCTTTCCAGTTTAGACACCTATCTTAGTGTGAGACGAATAGCTCTTGGAAGTATTTACCTGTTCCTGTTGACTCTAGATAGGTAGCTCAGTTCACACGTGTCATTTTAAGCTGGTTAAAGTCATCAGGGAGGAAACGTGGCCATTGGTATAATTTGGTAAGTATTATGGGATGCCATAAACTTGAACACTTGCAAGTCTTTTGAAGCAAGCATCCATCTGTAGTTGTCTCACGGCCTTGAATGCAAGTGATTCTGAAGAGGTCCTTCTTGTTCCCTTTTTTCATTCAGATTTTCCATTGGAAAACATCCGTTGGTCACTCAGAAATTTAGACTTTCTAAAGGGAAATATATAACCAAGAAAACACAGTTCTTTCCCTAGTTTGGTAAGACTTAATGGTATATCAGGAGGAGAAAATATGTTAGACTAAACAGCCGGAGAGGAAGGCAAGAGATCATTATTATTTTGCTGTTTGTGGTGGCACTCAAAGCAGGGCAAAGTGCTTAGCAAAGAACTTTGCAAGCAAAAGAAAGCATAATCTTTGTTGTCCACAGTTCACAGCAAACTATTTTCCAATACGGAAGAAAAGGGCTTTATATAATGTATGTAATGGTATGCTAACTATAGATAAACCATAAAGCCCACTGTCTAATGTGATTTAAATCAGAAACACAGAAGCTGAACAGCTATATTCAAATGTGCATATTCTAAACTACTGTACCTAATTAAAGTGAAGCAATGATTGTTGATGTGAATAAGAAAAAGACATGAAAATCTGGAAAAAGAAGTGTGCTTATGCCATTTTCATCCATCAGCCCAGTTTCCTCGTGTCGTGATATGGTTTTCCTTTTTTCTCAAAGTATTATGAATTTCAAAAAGGAAGACATGTAATGAGTAGTCTCAAAAAAATAGAGATAGCAAGAGTCTGCCAAAGGGAAGTCAAATGTGTGACATTGAAACTACATTGAGAGAAGATCACTGACTTCCTGAGAATTCTGTTAGTAAAAAACTACATGCAAGGAAGAAGCCAGACAGAAAAGAAAAAAAAAAAAAAAAAAAAAGAAAAGAAAAGGAAGGGAGAAAGACCTCTCTTCTCTCTTAAGAATGCAGAGTTATTTGGAAGATGTTTGCTCAACTAAGGTAAAAAGAGAGAGAAGAAAGAAGGACCCTGAAATGTTCCGAAAAGGCTCTCCACAGGTCAGGTAGGTCAGGTAGACTTGTTTTCAGTGACAGGAAGAACTATAAGTCATAAATTCCTCAGGGTTAATCCATCTAAAAAGTTCACGCTCCAGCTTCTGTATGAAGGAGAGTTTATTTTTTCACTTTGAAAATCAGACATTTAGATGAGAGAGCCAGGGGAACACAGAGGTAGAAGGGCAGAAGCTACAGTTCAGCAGCAGCAACGCTTTGAAAATATGTTTTGTGTGAGAGTAGACTATAGACTAAGACAGGAACGTGAACGCCTCTCTCTCCTCTTTCCCCCCAAAGCTAGCTTTTGCGCAAACAAATGGATGAGAGTTACAGTGATTCACGTTTGTCTGACCCCTGGAATATCAGGGTACGTAAGTGCCTCATGGGCTTATTTCAGGCTGTTGGCGGCTTGGTGGCATTTGCAGACCTGCAGGAGGGAAATGCCTTGCTTTTCCTCAACTTCTGGCCAGCTGTCAGCTCACCTATGGCCAGGAAATTTCCTTTGTATTCTACATTGTTACAGATTACTTTAGATCTACTGAGAGAATGAGTCTATTAGTGGTCATATGACATTATGGGGTTTAGTTCCCAGCCTTGTCTTTTTGTTGACATCTGTAACTAGCAATCTGAATTCTTTCTTAAGGAATACTACACTGGAGAGACATCTTTCTGAATGTAAAGAAAACAGCATAATCTTTAAAATGTCTAGCTTTAACAGTTAAATTGAAATACACTGCAGCACTTCTATGCCTTTCTGGCTTATTAACACACATTTTCAGCTCTCATTATTGTTGGATAAATTCAGCCTTGGTGTAACTTATTTTGACATAAAGCGATCTTTCCCAGGAATGCATTTAACCCTACGTGTCTCTAACGTGGATGAGGTTTTCTGCAGAAAGCTTCAGACTGATTCAGTGATGATACCTATGAATATGCCGTGCTTACACCACAAGGAAATCAGTTATTCTCAGAAGAAAGCTGTTTGGGAGAAGAAAAGATGGATGGGAAAAGGAGAAGGGGAAGTCTGGAGCAAGCGAGAGGAATAATGGAATTTGGGAAGGTTGTGAAGAAAGAATAATGGGTCTTTTTTTTCTCCTAGAGATTTCCTTGATGTTAAATTATTGCAGTGCCCTTAAATCAAGTGAGACAACCTTCAGGATGACCTGCTTTGGAATATGGCAGCCTGACTGCGGAGTAAAGTGTCTCAGCACGAGCATGTGACACTCACATTTTCTGCCAAATGAGAGCTGAAATTCAGAATATCACCTTTTCACATCTAAAGCAAAGCCATTTTTACCCCCATTACGTAGACATCTGTAAGAAGGCCCCCATCTCTGTAGTTTGTATTCATTATATATTCCTCTGTAAAATTGTTTCCTCCTGTTGACAATTCACGAGTCTTTTTCTAATCTTCCCTTAAGGCAACCCTCACTCTTCCCATTCACCTAGCAGTAAGAGACACACAAGTGCTGGAAGACTAAGACACGGTGATAAAAACTGATAAAGGTGATTCTGTGAAGCTCTGAATTAAAGAAGATTGAATTTTATGCTTCCCCCTGTAGATACATGCTTTCCCCCACATTTCCTTATAATACCTAGAGTTGCATTCAGTTGAATTACAGTTATGTTCAGAAAACTATAATGAAAGCATTGGAAATGTGTGGCAATTCATCAACATTTTCTTGAAAAGAGCAAAGATATTCTGCCTTGCAAAAGCTGTCAAGTCTTCATATGGCTCCTGGTATTTAGGAAGAGAACAGTCTCGCCTCTGGATTTCTCCACCGATGTTGGATCAAATTCCTTTCCCCTGTCTGGCTTCTCTGGTGGAATAGAGAGGATGGTTTGCACAATGTACCCAGCATGGCAGTAGGTTATAAATCACGTACAGAGACAGCATTATGTTGATTATTTTGCAACTGTCTGTGCTTGCCCTGGTCTCTTCTGTGGAAATCCCTTCGTGCGAACTTGTTGCTTGTGAACAGGGAGGAGCTCCTCAAACACCTTAATGCTGTCATTCATGTTCTCAGCTATCAATGTCTCTTTTTTGGCCAGTCCAGCCCCATCATGGCCCTCAGGCTGTGCTAGCACCAGCGTTTGTCTTGCTGGTCAAGGGGCTGGGTCAGGAAGCTCATCTTTTGGAGGGGGCTGGAAATAAAGCCTTCTTTTTGCAGAGCTTTTCTTCAACTTAGCCATTCTTCTGCTCTAGTTTGTCACCCAGCGCAGAGCAGGACGTGTCATGGGGCTGTGGAGAAGGGCGATGGTGAATAAACTTGGGACATCACAGCTGCGGTATTTTTGTTAGGAACCTGTAAAAATGGAACTTCTTCTTTTGGTTGCCAAACAGCAGCTAACAGAGTAACTGCACACACGAGATCTCGGCAGGGCATCATGGACTGAGCACCAAGGGTCCTCCCAGTGTGACTGCTGCCCAGAAACGTGCTCTTGGGCTGGTTCCAGTTGCAGTTGAGCACTGGCTGGCAGGGGTGCTGGGGGCCCGATGCACCGCTGGCTTCTTTAGCTAAAACTGAAGTCTGTGCAGGTTTGGCTTTATTCCTAGGAGGTCTAAGCTAGCCTGATAAAAACAAGGTCATACGCGTTTTCAGATCTTCCTGTGGAGTCACGCCTCTTCTTCCCCTTTGTGGGAAAGATGATAAGGAGGGCTTTGTGCAGAAAGGGGTTTCAGGCTAGCCTAAATGCTAAATATAATGAAGGCCACGTGCGAAAGAAAGCAATTGAATGCATAATATTAGCGTAAGTATAAAGAGGGTCTACGGTAAGGAGGGGCTGGAAGCGGTATCCTGTTGGGAGCAGAAGGGTCAGGAAACATCGCTGGTTTTAATGAGGTCCTGTTCAGTGGGTGACCTGGATGGCTTGCAAAAGCAGGGAGCGGATGAGATCCTTTCTGGAGCTGAGCGCAGGGAGGCTGATCTGCCTCCTTGGCTGTAGTGTGCAGGTAAAGTAAGAGCGAGTCCAGAGCAAAGCCGGAGGAGCAGCCCGGGGTAATTCTCTTTTATTAGGACAGGCACCAAAGGTAAGTGTTTTTGTAGTTAAGGAGACAGAACGACTTCTATTTTGCTTTCACATCCTCATAAGCCTTTGAGGCTTAAATTCACTGCACTCACTTAGCTCCTGTATGAAATGATTAGCATTTTTAAAGCTTAGAAAAAGGTTTGCTGAGCCATCTCTGGGTGTCAGGAAATTTTCTCCATCCCAACAGGCTAAATTTGCAGAACCAAGTGTATCATCATATTGGTGCGAGCAGTGGTCACGCTTGGCTCCCTTCACCACCACCCCCCCCCCCCCAGTTTTGCTTTCATAAATTAGGCCCCTAATCTTACGCACCGGTAATCTCTTGATTATTCTTGAGAGAGGGGAAACAGCTAGTATGCATATTCAACCATTACATTAAGCACGCTATAGTATTGATAAACAATACAGTCAATGATTAGACAGCGCGTGGCACACAGGCAACATTTGTGCTTCTGTTTCTGAGTGGAATTCATTGTTATTTGTGCTCTTTTTTGAGGAGAAAAAGAAAACCCAGAAACCTCCAGCTTTCTCAAGATCTTTTAGATTGCAAATGTAAATGTGGATGCAAAATCCATTTACAAATGTATATTGATAAATGAAGTGTTATTGAGGAATTAATTTACCTTCATGTCTATGTTACTCGGTATGTGAATTATAGTACTATAACAAAATCACTGAAAAAATATGTAGTCCTAATTATGAATAATACAGCAGCATCTGGGAAGCTTGGGTAGGTGCCAACATGAGAGCTGATGTCATTTTGGTTTAAAAGCTGGAACAGTGGTTTCTGAATACAGAACGTCTTTCTTGCATATTTTATAGCTCTGGGAACTAGCTATGTCAAACCCATTCAAAGCTTATGACTTGTGTAAATGTTCATGGCATGAATTGGAAGGTAAGATTTTTAAGAACATGGTTAAAGTTAATTGCTTTGGGTTAGATATCTCTGTACAAGACATTTAGCAATAAAAGAATAGAGGTGTTTTAGTGGCAGAAGGAGCATAATAACAAAAGACAGACTGCTGTCAGAGTGGTGGATCAATTAGGCAAGGCGATTCTAAACAATCATTTCAACTAGCTTGGTCTTTGCCAGGCAAAAATGCAAATTTTGATCATAGCAAAACCAAACAGCAATTTAACCCTATGCACAAAAGGCTACATCTACTCATGAAAGATCTTTGAATGTCTTTTTTTGCAACCTAGTCTGAAAGATATAATAACAAAGAAGAATTTTCAAGGAAGTAAATACAGTTTAATACTGTTTTTGTTGAAATAACAACCCACTAGCCTCATCATACATTATCCATTTCATAAAAATTACGTAGTTTTCTTAGCTGTATGAATTTCCAGGCATAAGCACAGAAATAATAACTCTCTAATAGTTAAAAAAAGTGCCTAGACACAGCGATTAGCAGTCGCAACAATCTGTAGGTCTGCGCAGTTTTGAAATAGTAAGAGAAAGCAAAACGTAGTGCAGAATATATAACTTGGTTACAGATCATGGCGTGGAACAGTGAAAGCCAAGTCAAACTGGTTTTTGTGCTTCCTGTAAATAAGAGCTGTGCCTTCCCTTCTGTGCACTTAATGGAAACCAGAGATCTGTTAATGATGATTACTCCAGGCGAAGTCCCACCCGTCCCTGTCCTTCCTCAGCCTTCATCTCTCAGATCAGCTCAGTGAAACCTGTGCCTGGAAAGTCCTCAGAGAACGTGTGTCCTTCTCGCCTGGCACTTCCTCCAGAGAAGAAAAGATATTTCTTTTCCAGCCAGGGCGTGATGGCGATGGCAGAGGAAGGCAGGCACACGGCTCCTGTTTACACCCCAGCACATGGTCCTGGAGGGGTTTGCGCTGGTCGAGGGGCACGTAGGGACTGGTATCGCTGGGCGAGCAGTGGGAGAAGGCAGACCCGAGGCACCGTCAGGGATGCTCCCTCCTGTTTTTCCAAGCTCCAGCCCGTGCAGTGAAACCAGAAGATTTGGATGGGTGTTATGCTTTTCACGATAGCAGAGGTCTGCTTATAGCAACAGTGCTAGCTGGTGTCATCGAGCTGTTAACAGCAAAAATAGTTTTAAAAAATGGCATGAGAAAGGGTAATTAGAAATTCGGAGTAGTTTACAAACGGCTTAAAATGCAGCATCAACAATGGCATTTTAGTCCTTTTAGTATTACCAAGCCAGCGCCACCATAGAGCCAAAAAAGTCATGTTGGATTTTTGGAGGTGCTGATGTGTGCAAGAATGCAATATACCAATTTAGTTTAAATAATTGTAGTCCTGACAGTATATAGGCCAAAAATACCACAGCTTGACTTTCTCATCCCATGCTGAGTTTGTAGGGTTGGTAGTTAGAAAGCAGATTTGTCCTTGTAAACTGTGCAGAGTTGGTAAGAAATCATTGAGAATATTCAAAGAACAAGAGGAACATTATGGTTTGCACTTTTCTGGCTAGAATCTTATTTTTATCCAACTCTTCTTATTATTATCTGTCCATAAAATTAAGGTAACTCCTCTCTATTTCTCCATACCAGTAGACATCTTTTTTGGATCTACCCAAACTATTTTGGCCTTGTTTATCACATTTCATCTTCACACAGAGTAAATGCAGGAGTTTATATACTTGAACTATGATCTTTTTATTAGCCAAGAAAAGCAGGATATGCTGTTTAAAAAAAAAAAAAAAAGGAAAAACATAACGGGAATATAATTACAATGATTAATTAAATCAAGTACAAGGAGTACTTAACTCTGACTTCTGGTAGCAGACATCTCAGGCTAAAAAACATTCCTGCAGAAAATCTCAGTCTAATAAAATTAGCTCTAAGTTCCTCTCCCTCCAACTCAATTATAACGAGTCCTTCTGAATTCTGGCCGTGTTGTCCCTGAAGAAGAGCACAGGGCTTCTGCTCACAGGATTTCAGCGACACAGCTAAGATAAATTTAGTTTTGCAAAAATTTGAAAAGGATATATTGTTGATTGAAAATTTTATTCATTTGTGTCTGCTGGCAAATGTAACACAGTGAAATGAGGTGCAAAATTTATTTGGTTAGGGACAGTACAGATGAAGTGTACAAAACAACTGGCCTAGCATATTTTTTAATATTAATAAAAATACAAAATTTACTCTACCCCTCAGCATGTTCCCTTTTCCTTTCCTACTGCCAGAAAGGCTAGATGCAATATATGGATACCTAGTAAAACTGCACATCTTATTATAAGGTGCAATTATATGTATAGCGTGACATGTCATACAGAAGTCTGCATAGAACAGGGAATAAAGAACCTGATTGAAGAGAATTCCTAAATACTGAAGATTCCTAAATACGATAAATTGTGTCTGCAACCAAAATAACCTTCTAAATAATTTTTACCGAATCAAGAAAAAATTGAACAAATACTCCAAATTATAATGGAGCTTCTTAGATACTCCAATGTACCCTTTACTATAAGATGCAGTCCATTCAAAAGAAAGCTTTCACTGTTCTTTATTATTTGATTATTGAGACATCTACTGTATATTTCAGTGTGAAAAAACAAAAAAGGCAGCCATTTGAAAAACAAATCTAGTCTGGCCACGACTTTCTGAAGTTGCCTTTCTCTTCTTTAAATAAATTTTTGTATTACTTTTAGTGTGTGCATAACAGCAATATTACTCTTGCTTACTCTTTGCATAGCATTTCCTCCTTACTTCAGGAACAACAGCTGCAGAATTACCATCATTCTTACTGTGTTTATGTCCAAGAAATTAAAAGTCTCTGTGGATCAGGGATAGTACAGAGCTATAGGCAAGCATGAGAACTGAAATCAGTACACAGAGATTGAAGTTATTTTAGTTCCTAGAGGCTTTGCATGTCTTTTCAAATATAAAATAATTCCTCCGTAGAAGCATGACATTTCATGACTAATTAAAATGCATTCTGCAGGCCCCGAGAGAGTTTATCTGTCAGTTTACTTACCTATCTTCAAATTAAAAAAGCCTTTAAAAATATGACCTCCTAGTGGATTTTAAAAGCCAAGGATATTCTAGATTTATATTTTTCAGGTGTGTAATAGCTGATCACCTTAAAAAGCCCCTGACATCTCTTCTAAAGTTGGGACTGTATAATATACAGTCAGGGATATCTTATAACATACTTATAGCTTGGGTAAAGCTCCCGCTCTACACAACTGTAACATGAAGGGAAGATTAAAGACTTAATTATTTGTATTTGTGCTTGCAAGGGAAAATAAACAAGTCACATCATACCTTCTTAAATAAAGTGTACACATATAATTCATACAGTGACTATAAACGCTAGACATATTTTATAGGCATTTATGTAACTTAAAATCACAGTTGGGTAAATTTAACTCCTAGACAAAATGAGGAGAGATAGGGATGATGGGAAGGAGGCAGAAATAAAAGAAGAGAGAGAAAAACAATGTTCGGGGTATGGTGATAAGAAACGGTCCTGCTCTGAGAGCGTGATGGACCAGCTCGTCGGCAAGTCCTGCCACTCTCCCATTGCCAACCAGGACGGAGGGGGCTGGCGCCCGCCGGCGTCCCGGCGCAGATTCAAGCTCGGATACGGGAGCGAATGCGCAGGCTGGAGGCGGGAGAATTGTCCCCGCGTGACCACCATCAGGTTACTGGGCTTGAAAGAGGATCCTGAAGCCAAGAAGAGGTTTATCCCAGGTGTGAACATCGCCCGTGGCAGCGGGAGAAGGAGAATGTGGGAATGGGAAGTGTTTGCTGAAGGGCAGCTCGCGCATCCCTCCCCTCCGTGGGACGTCTCACAGTTGCTGTGTCCTCTCGCGTCCTTGGACAACTGCTGTCCTACAGAACCCCAAAAAGTGGGATGCACACGTGCTGTCTGTGGGAGAGGTGAAGGCAGTCCCCAGCTGAGCTGGCCAAGTGCTCTTTTGGTTCTTTGCGGTCAGAGGAGGAAAAAATTACATGTATTCTGTAAAAGCATCTGTTCATATTGCTCCTCTCTTCCTGTCTTCTTGGAGACATCTCAGGGCTGTGTTTGAAGACAGCAGAGCCGTCTTCTCCGGGTGTTGAAATGATTTACGGGAACTCCGCCACAACTCAGCCCAGCGATGGCGTGACCGCAGAGGATGCCTGCAGCGGGGGCAGAACACCGTGGATGTTTAGTGAAGGAGAAACCAGCCTCGGTGTAGATTTTATCTTCTTCAGTGAATAAATAGCCCTTTCAGGAGCAAGATTTTACCAGTTCTTGGAGCATCTCCAGGAACAGGCTTCCATTTTAGCACAAGACACAGACTTGACCCTAGGGAAGGATTTTTTTCACCTGATATCTGATTCCTCTGCTGATTTCCGATTCTTCTGCTTGCCATTACAGCCGGTTCCTGCCAGGCCATGGCTTTAGTATCAACTCTTAAATTTGTAAGAATAATTTTGCTCTACATTGGTACTTTTAAGCCAGACACAGAAAGGACTTTTTCAGATAATTGGGTGGTGAAGCAGCCCTCACTGACATCCACATCTGTTGGCAAAATCAGACTTAGATGTTGACATTTTAGGTGGGATTCATCCCATGCACCTGAAAAACAGGCTGCTCCTATAAGCTAGTCAACTAAAGAAAGGCTGCTTCGCAGAGGGATTCATCCCATCCTAAGATGCATAGCTGAACCTGGAGGTATTGTCTTTCCCAACTACTAGGAAGGTAGCTGGATTGCTAAACGGAGCTCAGCATGTAGCTCAGGTGGTTGAAGGCAGCTGAGACGAAAGCCTTCCCCTAAGTGCAAAAATGTCCAGATACAGACCTGTGGGTAGGTATCACAACTCAACCTTCTTCTGAATCAAATCTTTCACGTTCTGTGTCTTTATTTCTTTTCCTGTAACCATGAAACCCACGTAGCCTCAGTGTGTTAAAGTTTCAGATCAAAAGACATCCAACTCTAACGAATTAAGAGGAACAGTGCAAAGACTGGCACATCTGCTGAGTTTCACAGGCCTTATTTTAGATCTGCTTTCCACTTACAGCTTCCTAGTGCAAGCTGCACAAGATGAAGATGTTTAATTGCCTGTCTTCAGCAGAGAATCAACTCAGATGAAATTATGCCGTCTTATATCCCCCAGGATAAAAGCCACCATCCTGCCACCTCTGAAAACCATCAGTATAGCTCTCGTAGGCATCCCAGCATGGACAATATCTCACCTCTTCAGCAGCTCCCCCTTTCTACCTCCTACTTTGTGCCTTCAGTCTCTGATCCTGTGCACACAGAGACTAGAGGAAAGCTACTTGAGAAAAAAGAAAACCCTCCAGCTTCCCCAGACTTCATCTAGATTGCTCAGTGGAGCAGAGCGAGCAGGAATGGGCAAACTCTTCCGGAAAAACTTTTTTGAAAGGAAGTTTCAGATATTTCATGTCTCTGCCCTCCTACAATATTATTAGGGAGCCCAGTGGGTGCCTCTGACTTTCTTGGGTGGCTCCTTAAAGAAGAAACTAGCCCCCTTTTCTCTGTAGCACCCTTGGGGATGGGGTCGATCCTCCTGTTCCAGAGGTCCCCCCCCCCACCGCCTGCCTGCCCTGTGCTTGCTTCGCTCCTCCTGGCCACGTGAAAGCTTTCCCACCCCATGGTGCAAGGATGGCTGGACTTCTCTCTACCAGGAGGTCCCTGCAGAACGGCCAGCCGTTGTTTCCTTGCTCCTCTGGGGGTGGGAGCACCTCATCCCCCCCCCAGCCCTTCGGGGAGTCTCGGGGACTGCAGTGTTGCTGTTGGCATCGTTTCCAGGAACTGGGCAAACTTTAATGATCTTTACCTGTGTTGGAGAGTTGAGCACGGAGAATGCAGGCTCTGAAAGAACGTCTCCTCTTTGATCTTGCACCCTGCTCTGCTGCCGAGCGTGATGTTATCCGAACCTTGGGCAAGGAAGATGGAGCTGGCTGAGGACGCAGTGGACTGCTTCTGCAAGAGCCCCTGGAGCAGAAAATAGAGTGTTACTTAGGATGGGAACAATAAGAAGTTTGTTTAATCAAGCAGGAGTTTGATTACAGCTCAGGTAATGATAATAACTTGAACACAACATTGTTTCCGTTTGGTGGACTGTGTTAATATTGGTTATGTTTTCTCACTGATATGTAAAAAATAGCTTATTTGTCTTGAAATGGCGATATGGCTTCTCTTATGGAATTAAATGTATGTTCATGGTTTTTTTCCAATATTTTTTTTTCACATGCAGAAAACATTTCTAAGAATTTGTATACCAACAAGGCACAAGAAACCATCACTGCGTGCTTGAACGAGGAACAGACAGAAAACAAGCCAAGTCCTTTGGGAAAAATTTCATGGCAGAGACTATTTCTGCTTGTTAGGATTATGAATTGCTTGGACAAGTAAATTAACCTTGGAGAGCATCGAGGAGGTTTGTATTTGTTTTTGGAAGACGGGTTTACTTCAGAACAAATGAAAGAATCAAAGCGATTACAGTAGGGACTATATAAGGGTGGCTTTTCATACAAAGCCTGAAAGATCACTGAGCCAGAGGGATCCATGGTTAGATAAGATAATATTTAGATGCCACACCTCAAAAATACAATTTCTAAACCAAGATATGTTCTGTACTGTACAAATGAAGACCAGAGTTCTTCCTTCAACAGCAAGAAGTTTGCTGAGTTTTGGATTTAGACTTAGCTGTCTCTCCATAGCACCCAGGCACTCCACTGAAGATGGACACCTCATTATTTGGTGTTGTGGACACACAGACCAAGAATGAGGATGAAAACTGATGGGAAATTAGGCACCCAGGGAAAACAAAGTGTTGGTCCAAGGGAGTCCTCTCACCGAATTCGGTAATTTGGATTGCTGTCTCACACATTTTTGTTTCTTGCGTGGGACACAGTATTCAGTATTGAGCTTAATTGATTTTTGCTGTCCTGTTGCATCCTCCTGGCTCTTCTCACTACTGCTGGGGTATGTTCGCACTTCACGGGCCACCGACAAATAGTCAGAAACTGCTGCCTGTGTACACATGGCAGGGTTGACGGTGTGTGTATCCTCAGGGGCTGGATCGGCTGTCCAGGAGACTGTTCTTTGTACAGGTACCTATACAGGAGGTGAACCCAGGGCTTTTTGATCTCTTGAGATGACCCAGAGCCGTGGGACATTGAATATAATCATTATCTGCTAGGTGGGCTTGTATTGTTTCTTGGTAAAGTCCCAGTAACTGCTTGCATACTATAATCCCTATCAGCCTTAAAATGTTGATAGTGATGTTCCCATGGAAAACCACGTCCAAAAGATCTGGTAATTTTGCAAAAAGTGAAATACCAGAATATTGCATTTGGATACTAATGGCAAAATGCTCTTCTGATGGAGACGCCAGTCCTTTACTAGACTAAAATCCATTTGCAATTAGAGTGAACGGTCAGAAATACAAAGCACACTCTCAAACTCAGTATCCTTCTAGCATGACTGAAATACATTCGGCATATATGCCATCTTGTGGTTCACACATTTGTATAGGATCTGGATCAAAAAGCCTTACATAAATTAAGCCTCAGAGTATCAACGTCACATGGCTGGACAAATGCATTATGGGCTTATCCCATCAAATGTAGGTCCCCAAAGCAGGGGGATTATAGAGAATGTTTTTATGAGTGCTATTACATAGAGAGGAAATAAATCCTGTGACTGTTAAAGTGTACAGCACTGTTTCATTGTCAAATGTAATAGACATTTTTTTTTCTTAGCTTTACAGACTTGCAATTTGCAATTGAAATATGCTTGGTAGCACTTGTACTAATAGTTCAAAGGAGACCATCACCAAAGTTGTTCATGTTTCTAATATGTTTCATGGAGGACTTTTGTTTGTGGTCCTGACTGCATGAAAATACTGCACAGAAAAGGAAACTCCTTGTCGTGGCCTGACCTTCTATTCATTTAGTTCATTATTCACCAGTTATAAAAATTCACTTTTAATATTTATATAAAATGTTATAATGCCAGATGTTGATGGTTGCAGTGTCATCCTGAAACACCTGAAAGCTAATCTAAGATTTGATGGTTTATTTCACTAAACACCATTATGATTATATTTAAATTCATACTATTGCTCTGCATTGTATAAAACAGCATCTATGTTCCATTCCTACACTATACACCATATGTGAGTTATCTCATTTCCTAGCTAATACTTGTGTCATGCACGGCAAGTGAAATGGAAGCTATACAAGAATGCACATGCTAAAAATTTACTTCTGGAGCCTAGAGTCACATAGCTCATCCTGATCCCAGCTGCATGCATAGCTGATTGCATTACTAGTATTGTCAGAGCTAGCAAAGTCAAGTAAATTACCTTGTGCCTCACAACTGAGTAGTTTCTCTCAAGGTATAAGGGTATGAAGCCTAAAGCTGTGATAAAAGTTGAAAACAGCTGTTAAGTGACATAACTTCTGTGCTTGCTTGACTTCCAAAGGACTGCATCACATCTCTGCATCGTGCCACTGCTGGGACCAGCAGAGAACTTAGATGGTTTGTCACATGCCACGGGATGTGACATGTCCAGCTATGGGACCGTGCTGTCCCAGCTCAAAGCATAACTGTAGGTAGCACAATTTTACAGAGACTCCTTTGGTGGGATTCGGTTTGAGATTAACACATTCGTCTGTAATAACCACTGTGCAGGGCACCTGCAAGCACACTGTTTTGGATCTCTCCTTACAGGCGATGGAGATGTGGTCAACCCAGCCGGTGGAGCCTGGAGCACAACTCAATTCACCCTGAAGTAGACACTTCATGTTTACTCACCTGATGTCTTCTCCATTGACTCTAGCGGTTAGGGGCTTAGTTCGGTTGGCAACATATAGGAACCTAGAGTCATCCAAGATGCCCTAAGATGTGACATGGGACATACAGGAAACCTGTGCTCTTCTAGACTGGCAGCTATGGCATGAAATAGCCACAGAAGCCACCAAAAGCAACGGAACCAATCCCCTAGTGTGCCGTAGACACCACTTGTATAGTCCTGGTCTTACCTTTGATTGATTCCTACCCTTCAAGCAATACCTATATTCAAGCTATGCACGTTTTGAGGTGGACACCTGCCTGTCCAGGACTTTCCCTTGGGCTCTAGCTCACGAACCCCAGCTTCCCACCTGTCTCCTCAAACTGCAGAGAGCAGACAGTAACAAGTGGGTGATTACAATTCGGGGGCGCAGCTAGCGCAAGCCACAGGCTGCAGGACTGGCTGGTTGGTAGAGAACCAGACTGGGAAGAACAACCGGCCACAAGCCTGCCAGCAGGAGTGGCTGATAAAATGTGCGATTAAAGCGAAGCAGTTTTCAGGGATGGCGTCATCCAAGTCGGCATCTGGGTTACAGAAGCTCCGTGTTCCCAGCCACGTATAAGAAACTGGTGTGGGCTGCGCGGTGGCTACTCCGCCTGCCAGTCCCAGGGGAGACAAAGACTGAGTCACATTCACAGACTGACTTGTCCTTGTGTTTTCTTTTTCCTTCTTCTGTTCTGTTTGGGTGAGTCTAAATGTTGGCTTCCACAGCACGGCCACCACCGTGAGAGTTTGCTTCCGAGGCTTAGTGGGGGATGGAGGGAAAGAAAAGAAGGGGAGAGGCTAGGCAGAACTCGAGGTGCTCTGCCTAAGCGTTTTAATACATCTAAAGAGAGGACTTAGTCCTGAGTGCCAGCAGCTACTGTCTGGAAAAAGGTTTCCACACATGGAGGAGCTGGAGCATCCTTAGCAGCTGTCCCCAAACCTGGAAAAATCACCTGGCAGCAAAACACAGGGAAATGCAGTACCGGCTCCTTTGCCCACACACATCTCTTCCAGAAACATCATGCATAAAACCTCTGAAAACAGAAACCGCATGCACTAAACAATATCTGGACCTTATTGTGTAGTTAGAAGCCAGTGACGATATGCAGACAATAACATCTTTTGCTAGTCGCCCACGAGGCAAGACTTCTCCATGTAGAAATATTAAACAATATTTTAAACATCCATTTAAAAGACATTTTTTAGTCTGTAAGTCCTCCCAGGCTTATACTGTAGACTTGAGGATTAAAAAACCGGCACATCCACCACCGCCAATGAAGTAGTCATTGCACTATATTATTGCTTAGTTTGGGGGCTATAATTAAACCATCTAAGTTCTCTGCCATGCTGTTCTTTGGATCTCTGTCTACTTGGTACCAATTGTATGTGGTCTCACTGAATGCCATTGCAAAACTCTCAGTTTGCTTGCTAGCAAAACCACAGGACTTCCCACCTGAACTTAACTAACGTCACGTCAATAAATACATTTCTTTGAGAAATGCTATTTTTAAATGAGATGAAACGACATTTACATCAGTTTAAAACAGGCCAGACTCCACGGATTTCAATAGGCTTGTTCTTACACTGTGCTATTAACTCCAGATAAGTGTTCTTACACTTAGGTAGTGACATTTAAAGTTGATTTGAATCAGTTAGATAAAAACTACAAAATTGGAGAACATTTGTGTGGAAGGCAGAGCTGAAAATACTGGAAAGAAAATGGCTCTAAAGGTTTCTAAAGCTTTCTTCTCTCAGGAAAAATTGCTTGTCAACAGTTGGTGGCCCAGCACTGCTTCTGCTTTCCCCGCTTGATAACCAGAGCAACGCACTAGAACCTTTAAAGAAAAAGGGCATTTTATGCTGAGAGTGCTTATGGTCCCTGCAAATGCCTACGAGGGAGCAGCCTAGAGGGGGGCAGAGAGATAGGCTTGTGCATTCGGGGCAGCATACGTGCCCGGTAAGGAAAAACAACATTGTAGACACTGTGGGTGGCTTGAGAGGGCGAACTGGGGCTGGCCTGAGCCTTGGATGTGAAGATGTGAGGGAGCAGAAGCCCTGCTCTCCCACAGCTGATGGGAGCGGATTGGATATTCAACCTAGGAACCGATGTGCTCAGTTTTATTCATTGGACCCAGCTTGCCGAAAACCGCTTCCTCTTTGTTTGTCCTGAAAAACTATCAATGCTCTATAAAGCTTAAAAGATAATGAGAGGCAATAAAATCTTAAAATATTGCTTGTTGCGTCTAATAACCAGTTAAAACACACATTTAGTTTTAAGACTGAAAGCCACTTTCAGCAGATGAGAGATATGCATATGAAGATGTATGGCATTAAGGATTGTTTTCCCTGATGAATAACCTCTGAAACAAATGAACCGTAAGATAATGCCACACTGTTGCTCCGTTTCTGGTCCTTGCATCAAAACAATTAGCGCTTAAGTAAATAAATCTCTTTTGCTATATAGATGTCCTCTACCTGATAGGCTTTTAAATGTGTAAAACTGGACCAACCATCTATTATAAACTGTGGTGTAATAACAATAAACTCTGCAATGCTTTTTGCAGTTGCAGTCATTGCAGATGACAGATGTGTTACAGCAGTGTCATTCTGAGAGTGCAATACATTACTTATTTATTGCCGTGGAGGAAATTGCTCAGGTAATTATTGTCTAGCTAATTAATCCAGGCTTTGGGGGGGAAAAAAAAAACCAAAGAAAAAAAACAAAGGGCAAAATACAGTAGTGTTGTGACAGGGAAAATTGTATTACATTCTTGGATATTGAGCTTTCCTCCAGCACTCCCTAGTAGCTCATTATAATGTATCCATACTTTCAGCCATTGCATACCAATGAAATAAGCATTTACCATTTCTGAGTACTTTTCGGATACAACTGTGTATCATTAGGAAACATGGGGCAATGTATAGCTATGGCACATCTGGTTCTTCTTCCCAGTCTTCTCCCCCTGACGAGATCCTCCTGGATACTGCCGTGGTTTAACCCCAGCCGGCAGCTCAGCCCCACGCTCGCTCCCCCCCGGTGGGATGGGGGAGAGAATTGGAAGAGTAAAAGTGGGAAAACTCGTAGGTTGAGATAAAGACAGTTGAATAGGGAAAGCTAAAGCTGCACGTAAGCAAAGCAAAACAAGGAATCCATTCTCCACTTCCCACGGGCAGGCGGGTGTTCAGCCATCTCCAGGACAGCAGGGCTCCAGCACGCCTAGCGGGGGCTTGGGGAGACACAAATATTCCCCCTTTCCTCCTTCTTCCCCCAGCTTTAAATGCTGATCATGATGTGATATGGTCTGGGATCTTCCTTGGGTCAGTCGGGGTCAGCTGTCCCAGCTGTGTCCCCCCCCAAACTCGTTGTGCCCCCCCAGCCTGCTCGCTGGTGGGGTGGGGGGAGAAGCAGCAAAGCCCTTGGTGCTGAGTGAGCACTGCTCAGCAATAACAAAAACATCCCTGAATTACCAACACTGTTTTCAGCACAAATCCAAAACGTAGCCCCATACCAGCTACTGTGAAGAAAATTAACTCTATCCCAGCCAAAACCAGCACAATACACTTTTTACTTTAATTCACTTCGCAGCGTCTGAGAGCTGAAATTACAAGGCATAAGCTTTTCTAATTCCATTAAGTTATAAGGAATGTTATAAACAACCAAGCATGGACAATAAAAAACGCAGCCTTATTTTTAAAGAGTTACAGAGGTTTTTTTTACATAATATCCATCAAATGCAGCTGGCTTTATGTAAGCACTTTTAAGCAGAATTGCCTCCAAATGTGCCATAAGAGCACATGAGCAGTAACAACAGATTAAATTTTCTGTACCTCAGAGAACGTGTATGCATTTGGCTTAGCTTGTACAAGCAGGCAGCTATCAGAGCAGGGGGGTGGCCAACAAAACAACCGTTCTGCCCCCAAATCTTGCTGCAAATCCTGCTGAGCAGGTCTCTTTCTTCCCACCTCCCGTAATCCCAATTATGACAAGATCTGGCTCTGGGCTCTGCTCTGCTCCCGTGAACTTTCTTGCCCTTTGCAGGCAGGGACTTCCAGCCTTTGCTGTGCCACCCTCTTCTGCTTGGTCAGCTCTGGGAAAAGAATTCAAATATTTGTGTTTGTCGTTATCTTTTTTAAATGCACGAGTCACAGAGAGCTCGAAAACAGAGCTGGCCAGCTGGCTAATTCAATTATTTCCTTCTTTCTAGAATCAGAGGAGGAGGGGAGCAAATCAGCCAAACCACATTTGACGAGCTTAGCCGGGGCAGTACAAGGGAAGAGGGAAAATCTCCCTTTGGAGGAAGGAAATCTCAGTTCCTTTAAAACCTGTGAAAAGCTGCATTATGTCATTTTAGTTGTGATGATTATTAAAGGGAAGTGTGGACGTGTGTAACTGCAATAACCAGGAGCGCAATGGAGATGAGCGCTCTCTGGAGCCCAGAGCCAGCAGATTCATTATACCGTGGACCCCTTTGGGAATCTGATTTCTATTCCAGTCGGTCCATGGTCAAATCTATTTCCCTGTGTCAGGATTTGGGGGCAGTCAGGGCACTAGCACACCCTTGCCACTGTGCACAGGCAGGGAATGTTTCCTATCATCTGCATAGCTCCAGGATTACTATTTTGGGATGAGCATTATGGAGATTTGGCAATGAGAGCACGCAAGGAAGATTTTTTTCAAGTACCACCTTATCTCTAGTTGCTTAGACCTAATGAAACTCTTTCTGTGACTGCAGCACTAAAAAAACGAGGTTTCCCATAGGAGGTGGGAGGTCCAGTTAGTGCCTTGATTTTCAGTACTACAGGGCCTTTCTGTTTGCTTCGCGTTGGTGCATTTCTTGTCTGAGGAAATCAGTGCGGTTTTAAGGATGATTTCTTGTCCTGCTATACTGATGTTCTACCAAAAGCTGGCTCAAGCAAGAACAGGCTTTCAAGAAATGGAAACTATTCATTTGATGACATTTCAGGCAGCCCACAGAAGTGCTAAATACCGTAGTATTTGGCAGTGCAAAGTTGGCCAAAGCGGCAGCTTTGGTTCCTGGTTGTGTATTTCTCAGATACGTATCCCTCTGTCTGTGGTACAGGCTGTTTGCCAAAATTTTAGGGACATGCCTCCTGATGCAGTCACTAGGTATCAAAAGCCTTCAGTCTCTTTCTTTGCCTCCAATTTACATATTTTAAGGCAGAACTGTCTTATAATGAGTATATCCCTTGCAGCGTATTCCTAAACAAGCACACGCAAACAACCCCTGGCAGATATTTATCTCTAGTCTTTGATGGGATGCCCTGCCATTGACATGCTGCATTTGTTCAGGCATTGTGCACGTTGTCAAGTTGCATCACATTATGTCTGCCTATGACAAAATAAAGCCTGGAAAATGTGTGACAGGACTTGAAAATATATTAATTGTGGATCTTCTTTTAAAGCAAAACGGCGCTGAAGTTGGTGAGATTTGGTCTCAACTTTCCATAATTTTCTTCAATTGCTTGCCAAGTTACGTCTATGGCAGACAATTCTCTATCCAGTCTGTTAGTCCTTTATTGTTATGTCTGTGGTTTATCCTGTATATCTGATTAATTCCCTTGTAATAATGACATTTCCTTGGTTCACTTAATCTCAGGAACCTTGCTTTTTTCTAGCAGAGAAAAAAATCGGTCTTGTCTCTGCATCAGTTCCTGTACATGTAAAATGAATTAGTGTTCTGAGACAAAATAGCTCTTTATGTGAAGTCTGAGGTAATCTACATCTTTGTATTAATTCAGCAGAAATTAAATGCACAGACTATGTCCTGTCTAACAATGGGAGAGGATATAAAAAAAGCACCTCAGCTCCTGCCTTAAGTCTCTGTTACATACATATAAAAAATCTTTCTGTCTTCCAGCTATGGTAGATCATAAATCATCTAGCAGAACCACCTGAGTCACCAGTCTCTTTTATAGGATACAAATTAAGTTATTTGTAATTTTTCTTGGGCCTTTTGATCTCAGATAGACGATTTTCATCTGCCTGGTGGCTGGATCCAAAGACTGGGCCATTTTCACAATCACGAGACTTGCACCCTCACAGTAAAATGCAAAAGTTTTTGGACTTGGTGTGGAAGCATGCTGTTTTATGGCAGAGTATATCCCGATAATCTTCCCAGACTGCGTTGGGAAATCAAGGCTTGCCTGTTTTGAAGTGTTGTCAGATTCAGTGTGGTTACGAGAGCATCTGAATCCCCCATGACTGGATGCTGGAATGAAAACGGCCATGTGCAAATGCCCAGACACAACCAGCTTCTTTCTTCAGAGTAGCAGGACCTGCTTGCAGAATTACTGGCTGTTGCACCTTCTGATTTGCTTTCACCATCCTGTAACTCTTAGAATAGTTATTCTCCATATATCAATAGTAAGTATTATAGCTCACAGGCTCCCTTCATCATTAGTGCACAGGAAAGATGCTCAGACCTATTTTAGATGCCTACCTTAGGGTACGACGTTTTGTGTCCCAGAACGGCTTCCTTCTGTCGATGAGTGTATGAAGTGAATGAAGATTATGTTGACTTCTCAATAGACATTTGTTTCACCAGCAGCTTTAATAAGTGGCATCTCTGACCATGATAATTACTGATGAAGCTTCATTGGTTTTAAACCCAGTGTGAGTCCCCCACTGAATTTTATTCAGTCTTGGAATTCCCTGTTCTGTTGATTTCTTGTCATTTAGCAATTTTCACATTATTTGGACAATCAAGTTCATCGTTGGTGACATCTGATGATCAGCTTGCCTGGTGTTCCAGTTTGGCAGTTTTCTTAAGAGTAGCGAAGGAAACAGTGTCGTGCTGCTACGTGTTCACTGCTGTCTGTACTTCTGCCAGTCTCTGGGCAGGGTGTTTGATGGTTCGTTGCTGCAAATCGCTCAGGGCATGGGATCAAAATACCATCTCTGTTGGTTTACCTCCAGGATCCTCTCTCTGGGGATGACAAGACCGTATTTTGCTAGTCAGGCTTTGGCAGTTGAGCATTCCCAGAAGCTGCCAAGCCTGTGCAGGGAGCAGTGTCTTACCTGACCACCCCTGCTCAGTTCACCTCCTTGGTCACAAGGAATTTGTTGGGCCACTCAGTCGGTTGGACTTTGTTATAATTCCTGGTGGGAAGGTACCTTTAGGAAGGGTTTTTCCTCTCGTTTTGTCTTACATCTCTCATATCGTCTTGTAGCTCATCGTTCCACCTTGTATCTTAATACCATGTGATTCTGCACAGTGTAACCTGCACTGAAACATCAACCCAAACACAGCCATGGAGCGCCTCCGTTTCATGACATTAACACTGTTCATTGCTGGCTACAGAAACAACAATCTCAGCACAGGTGACTTACTGTGTTATTTAATTCAGCAGTGATCCACTGAGCTATGCTTGAGAACAATCTTCATATCTCATTGCAAGTTTAAGACTATACTGTCCCGGTTTCAGCTGGGATAGAGCTGCTGGTTGGGGTTAAACCACGACCTATAGGTACAGAATGAAATACCAGAGTGCATGTTAAGGTTGTGGTTTTACCAGTACATAAAATTGAGCATGGCTGGTATTCATCTTACTTAACCGTTTCCTCCATACTGTCCACTGGGAACACATGGTGGTCCATGCTCTCCCCAAGACCAGCTAATTTATTCATTCCTTGAACATTAAATGTAGGCAGGTACCCTACAGTATACTTGAGGGATTTTATTCTTTTTGTTACAACAGGACTCACATCACCTCTATATGAACAACAACTCCACGGGCATAATAAAATCAGAATCTGCCTGCATCAGTATGTTAAAAATATTGGTGTCAGAGTTACCTGATCTCATAGATGCCTTCTCAGGATGCTTGGTGATGGGATAACTCTGTTATCTGTTCCACACACGCCTTCCAACATAACCAAGTATTGCTAAGTTATGCTTCTATTGCTAAATAATAACAGTAGTAATAAAAATAAAAGTGTCTTATTCAATGTCCAAGAATATTTATTAATCTTATTCTCATTTCTCTCACAAGAAAGCTGCTATTGTTTATATTCTTTAGAACTGAAATACTTCCCTATTTCCACGCAAATCATAATACGTACTATCCAGGTACATTTCTATAACTGCAAGTTGCAAAGCCACTGATTAGGCAGATCACGTGGGCACCAACCTGCATCTACTTCCATGTTTAACAGTGCTTAAAAAAACTTAATAAACGCAATGGGGACCTTTTCCATTTCACACATGTGACTGACTTAATTTTTTGTCTCCCCCGAGCCTGTTCTCAAATAGTAACTGCGTTGATTCTCCCTTTGGGTATGATCTTTGGACTCCACAGAAACTGGTAAACATCCTCAGATGTCAAAAATTATTCTCCTAGGGCACAAAAATCACTTTTTCTGACATCTTATGCCCTTACTGCCGCTTCCTAGCATATTGATAAGTCTGTTTTCAGTGTAGGCAAAACAAGGTCTTGAAGGAACTTCAACTTCTAACCTGTAAGCCTTGCCTTCAGCTTGAGTCTGCATACTGGATAGTTTAATAGCTTGTTACTCTCAACCTCAGATTTTCATTCACATCTCTTTCTCCCTCTGCCTTCCTCTCCTTTTAATAATCTTTCTCCCATTTTTCTCATAAGAGAGCTGCTATGGCTTATATTCTTCTGCATTTAAATACTTACAAATTTTCACACAAAGCATGATGACATTTGGTGAGTATATTTCAACAAGATTCTTTGTTTTGATAAGAAAGCTCCCAATGCTCTTGGTTTACATAAGCTTATATGTTGTATTTTTTTTCCAGAACTAGTTCAAGCTCATTGCTTTATGAAACATACCTAATGGTGAAACAGTCCAGGGTGAAAACAAATTTCAACAGAGGCAGTTATACCTTTTTAAAGTCCTTTCCCGAGTACCATGTAATTCCGTAGTAGTATTAGGAAGTATTTGATCTTTACTGTACATAGAGTATAAATAAATTATACAGCTGCCTACCTCTGTAAAAAAGCATAATCTTCAGTGAGAATCCTTGCAATATATGATAACAGTGGAACAACTGAAAGAAGTATGTCAAGAGCAGAAACGAGTCCGTGTAAGTATGTGACGTATATGAGCTTACACCTGGTAAGCACCTTTTCTTGCACATTTCTGGCCAATCAATGAGTAAATTGCTCTGTTTCTATTGACAAGGCCCAGCCCAAGGCCATCCACTATGGTTTAAAATGTTCAGGGTCTTCCCATTCTTTTCTGCATAAGCACTGCAAAGAATCAGGCAGAAATCCAGTCCTGCCTTTTACCGGCAGGTTCATATGTTGGACTCAATGGAGGGAACTGGTCTAGATTACGATTTCTATTGATCCTTTTTTTTAATAAACATTTTATACCAGCATAAAAAACCCAGAAGGTTTTGCAGAATAAAAATAACAGTCATTTTTGGAAAAAACTCTGAAGAGCACATCTTGAATAGCCAACATAAATTATCTTGCAATTATCTTTTAATAGCCTCAGAAAGTCATGGTGGCCACATGTGACAAACTCATACAACGATGTACAGAAACACATTTAGAGCCCTTTATTTCCATTTCCAGAGGAGCAAAAGGCACGGAAGAGCGTGTTCATCCCTCAGATTGTTTGTACAGCAGAGGTAAGATTATCTTTCGTAAATCTTGAAAGATACGTTCTACTACAAGGAAGAAGGGTTGAGGTTTTTTCCTAGCAGGGAGCCTGGAGTCCCTGTGGCAACCAGGTTCCCGAAGAAACGTGCAGAAGGTGATGGACACGTTTGCGTGCAACAGTTGTGTCACCCGTGCCAGCAGAGCCGTGTAATGTCGTTCTGTGTTAGCGCGGGCAGGACATGATGGGAACTGTCTCTGCTTACTTTTGCAACTGAATTCACTGTCAGGAAGTAGTTGCAAAGCCTGCCCAGCTGGATTCTGTTAAAAAGAATCACTTCTGCCTCACTTAGCCTGGGCTGATTGATCTGATGTTGAGAAAAGGCTGAGCAGAAAAAGGAAACGGTGGCTGCTTATGAAGGGTTGCTGAGAATATTCCTCCTGGTTACCCATTGAATTCACAGTTTTTAACCGAGTGGTGAGCCAGGTGTATTTCTGGAAAGTGCTTCGGGCTCAGATTTTACCTTTTCTGTCCCCCAGAGTTCAACCTTTGCAGGGACCACTGCTGCGGAGCTCCTTTCTCGTTGTCTCCCAGCCTTTATCACACAAGGATGAACTTTAGATACCAACATAAACCGTGGCTATAGCCTGCTTATGGCTTAGTCAGCATCTAAGGCGCCGCTTAATGTCTAAATTTGCGACAGCAGGTACTGACCTCTTGTCTTAACCAAAATCTTGCAGCGTTAAAAAATTGCCCTCCTGAGAAGCCAGGAACTGCAATAGATGCGCCCGGGTGGGTTTGTGTGCTCTACGGTTATGAGTTCCTCTGAGGAGCACTCAGGAGTGTTGTTGACTGTGATCCAAGTGGCTCGAATAATGTGCTCCTTTTAGAGCTTCTTATCACACTGATTTTCAAATTATTCACTGAACCTACTGATCCTTTAAAACCATGTTCCACTTTCAGTTTTAAATGAGGTAGCTAGACAGCAGCAGAGACCAGCAGTGCGAGAATGCAATTTGGATGCTGTGAACGCGCTCCTTTGTGCTTTCAAGCTGATGCACTGAGGTGTAGCTGAAATCTGTGTTTAAAAGCAATCTAAATTAAAAGTATATTTTTTTCATTGTGAGTTTCTTCAAAAATGTAGCGTTCATGTCAGCCCTTCTTTCGATTTGGTTGAACCGAGCACTGTGAAGCCTGATGACTATGAATGTGCTGCATACTCTCCATAATTATGAAATGAACATTCACCATAATAAATTTCTGCACATAGCACATTTATAAACTCTGTATTTTGACTGTTCATTGTGTACAATTGCTTAGAAAAAGAATGTGTAGTAAACTCTGAATTCTGCAACCAGTTAAATACAGATCTGACAGAAAACAAACTCCTTCATAAGGTGTCCTGATATGTCCCCAGAAGGGACAAGGCTTCTGCAGTGAAAATGGTATGGAAAGGTGCAGTTAAGATTTTCTTCAGAATACAAGGGGCTCAAAATGAGTCTGCATGGGTGACATTCATTGTGTCATATAACATTACAGGAAGATATTCGACTTTGTCATAACAATAGCATTCTCAGAAAACAACCAGTCATTTTTACTTCTAAGTTTTTCTACTCATTTGTGACACCAACATGGTTTTGGGCCTTCAGATTGACAACACAGACTTTGGCCATTTGGAGTTACAGAGGCTCCATTTAAACTGTGGATCTGGGAATACTTCCAAATGCCTGGATCCAGGTGTTCACCCAGGTAATCTGTAACCTCCTGTTGGACACGGCTTTGCCCTGGTTTCTCCATCCCACCTTGGCTTCCAGTGAAGAGAACCCACATGCGCTCACTACACAGGACACAGAACGTGCTCTAGTCATAGCCCAGCTCTAGTTTTTGCCTGATGGTGCTCTGGTGTCCAGGTATTCCTCTGCTGATTCCTTTCCATCCTTCTGACCTGGTATTTCCTTCTATTAATCTGTGGTCTTTTCCTTGCCCCTCTCTTCCCATGACCATACTGCTCTTCTCATCCCTCTAGCTCCAGTCTTCTCTCCTCTAGCTCTCCTACTCTTCTCCTCCCAGCTGTGGACTCCTGTAGCCAGTTCTTTCCAGGTGCCCCATCACTTCTCAGGAGCTTTCTGCTCACTCTGTTTCTTCCAGACCCATTTTCCTATTTCACTCTTGTGAAGAAGATTCTCTGTAATGCTATCCCTTTCCCCCTTATGTTTATTGGCATAATGCCTATAGCTTTCCCCCCAGTAAATACTACGCTATGAAAACAAAATCCCAGTTTTCTAGCTGCTGCTCAACTTTCAGCCAACTAGGTCCAAGCCATGCCCCATGGACTTCAGAAATTTATCTGAATTTCTTGCTTTGCTTATCTTTCTTCTGAACTAAAAATGTTCTGGTTTCAGCTGTGATAGAGTTCATTTTCTTTCTAGTAGCTGGTACAGTGTTATGGTTTGGGTTCAGTATGAGAAGAATGTTGATAACACACTGATGTTTCCAGTTGTTGCTCAGTAGGGTTTAGACCAAGTCCAGGATCTTTTGGCTTCTCCTGCCCAGCCAGCAAGAAGGCTGGAGGGGCACAAGGATTTGGGAGGGGACACAGCCAGGACAGCGGACCTAAACTGGCCAAAGGGGTATTCCATACCGTGTGTTGTCGTGCCCAGTATATAAACTGGGGGGAGTTGGTCTGGGAGGGATCGCTGCTCAGGAACTAACTGGGCATCGGTTGGTGAGTGGTGAGCAACTTGCACTGTGCATCACTTGTATATTCCAATTCTTCTATTATTATCGTCATTTTATTATTGTTATTATTATAATTATTAGTTTCTTCCTTTCTGTTCTAGTAAACTGTTCTTATCTCAGCCCACGAGTTTTACTTTTTTTTTTTCAACTCTCTGCCCCATCCCACTGTGGGGGCTAGTGAGTGAGCAGCTGCGTGGTGCTTAGTTGCTGGCTGGGGTTAAACCATGGCAAAAATATTAAATTGAAAGTTGCCTCTGACAGGCAGAGGCCAGTATCTCTTATTGCCTCAAGTTATTCATTAAAGTCAGTGGACATAAAAGGCAGAGAGATATAATTCACTCAGGAAAAAAAAAAAAAAAGGAGCAAATCTGCTCATACTACTCCATGATTAGACAGTGAAGAAGAAAAGAATGTGATCAGTGTTCACACGTTAAAGAGAAATCCCAATTTGTGAACGCAGTCAGGGCAGGATGGACTCTGTGATCCCACTGACCCTTCTGGGGTCCTTAAGCTTTTTAAATATTGAAGCCATCTTCTACTTAGTTATTTTAAGCATGGCCCATTCTAGGTCATAGCTTTAGGGAACATTCCTGTGGGATTGTATCCATGAAGTCCTTTGTTACCAGTTGTAAGAATACAGGAAAGAGGGCTGCAGAGTGCTGCCTTCTGGACATGAACAGTTTGGGGTTTTTTGTACAATTATTACTTAGTAAGGGCTCTTTGTTTTAAGAGTACTGGATGTCCAAGGGCTTGCCAAATTAAATACTGTGAAATTCTCTCTGAATTAGACAGAGGTGTGCAGCATAAATTGAATGGTTCAAACCAAGATAGTAATTCAATAAAAACCACAGCAAGATTACCAGCTTTCAACATTTTGCAACCTGAGTACTAAAATTTGTGTCAATTGTGTATGAATTTTTGTACGAGTTAAAGATTGCACCAGTGTTTTGCAAATACACAGGAATGAATTTAAGTTGAGCTCAGCACCAATGGCTGATCAAATGTCATACTCTGCAACTCCAAAGATAAGTTTTAAAGACTTACTCAAAGGTCAACATCTCTTTAAACCCTGCAAAAAGCACTTCATGTGACAGCAAACTTTCTTGTGATGTACAGCAGAATTATACAAATATGTGATACAACTTTATTTGTCTGGCGTATTGAGATAGCATGTCATGTTTACAGCTTAGTTGAAACTGAGGGGGAATTGGGAAGCACGTCCTATTCCTGAGGGTAAAATGTAATTTTCTAATAAATAAGAAGTGAGGATGGATGAAAATGTAAATCCCTCAGACATTCTGAATTCCGTCATGACTTTGATATATAATTGTTTAATGATTTCCTGAGGGAAAAATGTCACTTTGTATTTCAGGAATGGTAGCCTGGAAGATTTGGTGCAGGAGATGTCCTAGAAAATATTTGTAGGAATGCAGTGGTTCTTCAGGAGGTATAGCTGCTTTTTGTAAGGGAGCCTGTCTCTCAAGTCTTCTTTTTTATTTCAGGAATAATGCAGCCTTCATAATTCAATATTAGTATACTGTAGGATTTTGAGCTGTTCTTTCTACATAGCACTAGGGAAAAAATACTTAGGGAACAGGAATCTGCTAGAATACATCCAAGCAGTGCTAGAGAGCTGCTGTTACGGCCCAACTTAAACACTGCTCTAGATTCTCCTCTGAGAGGCACCGTTGTTCCTCGGTGCCTCCACACAGTGTAAAGTTATTCCACATGCCTATTGATAAAAATGAAAGATGTGTAAGAGGATTCATAATACTTGCCTTGCTCTTTCTGTTCTCATTCTTTTTCAAAATCAGCCGTGAAGTTCAGAAGGTATCACATGTAGAAAGTGTTGCAAAAGGAAGTGGGTTGTTTATTTTTTTCCGTATGTTATAACCAGCAGTATCGGCGTGAGATGACCAGCTCTGTTTGCTAGGGTTGTGACCTCAGGTGTGCTGAATGTGAGTCAGTAATAATCTGGATATCTTGCACTGGAAGTGGCACATAAGTATAATGTGAATATCTGTTGATTTTTTTGAGGTCTTGCTGTGCCAGGAGTCGGCCGTCGGTGCACCTATAACGACGTTTCGGTCTGGATCAGCAGTGCACTCCTGAAGCAAACCTCCTAACTGTCCTCTTTGCTGTGGCTCAGCTCCCATCACGGACCGACCTCAGCGCATCCAACACGGATCCCTTTCCAGCCAAGCTAACCCACGAGACGTCCTCCAGGGGGTAGCCCGTAACGAACGGCGGCTGCGGGTGGGCATTCAGCTCCCTGTCTTGGACGAGCGCGAGTTGAAATTCCCCCGAAAATGTCCCATGCCGATGCTGAGTGCTCAGCACCAGCCGTTTTGACCTACGGACCCGTTCCCCTTGAGCTGCTCTACTTGTTTGCGGAGGAGTAGCAGGGCACTCCGCGGGTCACCAAACGGAGGTGTGCTTTGAAGTGATGTCTTACCAGGGCTCGGGTAGTTATTCACTCTTCCACATCTCACTAAGTCACCCGTGGCTTCAGGTTTTCATTAACCAGCCTGACTTTCTTCCTCAAACAGCGGGCGAGTGAAAAGGATTACCCACAAGACTATCTGGAAAAAAAGACTACGAGTACTTTTAAATGAAAGTATAGAGGACTTTTTCTACCAGAAACTACAAGGGAAGAGCAAAACCTTCACATATGTCATTTTACTCATTCTAAGGCTAGCAGGCTTTGGTACGCAAATACAGGGGAGGAAAAGAATGGGAAACAGATGTACCCAGAAGGTACTGGAGTTTCTTGGGAGACTGGAGAGGGATATAGTACTAGATATTTTTTTAGAAGAAAAAACCATAAGACACACATTCAAATGAAAGCTAATAAATATTAGTAATGGGAGAGTTATTTCCTTTGAAATGAATTGGTAGAAAATACTATAAGTTGAAAAGATTATAGTAGGGCTAAGCTTTCTACGTGGAATGTTTCAGGATTCTAGCAGGAAGGTGAAATATAATGCTATGTTTTGAATAAGCTAACTCCACATCAAGGTATTTGAGTTTACTGAGGAGAGTAGAAACCACATTATGGTGTTGTGCTGCCACAGCACCTCTGGGACGTTGTGCTTAGAAGGCTGGCTTCTGGCAGCCTCAGTTCTGGACTTCATGTCACGCTCTCTTCTCTCCTCTCTCATGGTACAGGATGGGAAGCGTAGGTAATTCAGGCAGCATGCTCTGTGAAAACATAAAAAGGAAAAATTCCGTGTCAAAGCTTTGCTTTCACAATGCTCACCATGTTTTCTTTCTTGAGAGTGTCATACCATTTTGGTAAGAGAAAGTTTTTAACCATTTAAGTTTAAAATGTTGGCTGATATTCAGATTATATTTAATTTTCATTGTCAGAATTTCCAAAATTGAAATTCTAAATTTCAGTCAAGACTAATCACGAACGTATGGCAAAGCACGCTGTGAAAAGATTTTGTGCTGTCAAAACAAGATTCTGACAGCCTCAGATGACACGTGTCCGTAGCAGATCTGGCATGGGTAGCGGCAACAAAAAACACCACGCTCTCTCGTCTTTGCTGTCATTCTGGAGGATGACAGCCGTGGAAGGCAGTCCAAGCTTATTTCTTAACCCTTCGCAGAAGTTGCCATTAAGACATCAACTTCTGAGGAGGGAGGTGGTGCAGATGTCCTTGTGCAAAGCAATTTCAGGAAGACTCCTACGTGTTTCACACTTGCCAGTGAAGAATTGCAGAAGTGGCAACTTCTAATTGCTTAGGTGCAAGCTATTGACGTTAGTACACATTAATAAATTAATCCAGTCCCACAAAGAATAATCGAAGCATCCTGGGAACCATGGCACAGGAGCTAGGTCACATCAGCAGTACCAGAAAGGGGTGAAAGGGTGGGTTTTGCTCGATAATAAAATATTATGAAAGAACATCATCCTGAAGTTGGGCTTTTGCAGTTGATGGATACTTGCCAACTTTGGCCACTCTGCCTGTAACTCATTTCCCCCATTTTAAATAAGGAAAAACATCATTGAAACAAGAGTAAGACTTATGACACACTCAGTTACTACAGCGGGAACATCATACGTTCATCAAGTACAATCTTTTATGGTCAATTTGGGTGAAATGTGCTAAACTAGGCCCCTCTGAATGGCGGGAAGAGAAACACTGAATATCCAGCTACTGCCCAAGACAAGATTCACTGAAAAGCAGCGTGTGAGCATATAATTAAAGATTTATAGTGGTTCATGTGTAGAAGGGGCCATAAGGACACTTTAGAGATTTCTTAAGTGTGCAGCTTTGCAACTTGCACATTTTTAATACAGCTCTTTTTTTTCCCAAGTCATCTTGGATTTCAGCACAGTAGCAGAGAAAGAAAATGAGCAAATGCTGCTCCTGACAAGATTGTCCATCTGGCGTAGTTTTTCCATGTAGTAGTGTGAGGAAATGTCAGCTGTCACTTGGAAGTGAATGCGCGCAGGTTCAGCTGCCTAAATTTCTCATGGAGGGTGACAGACCTAGAGAAATTCATCCAAGGCTTTGTTTCCAACAGCTGCCACAGCTTAGGGTGCAGCATCTATCCTCCGTGTGACTCACTCACCATCCAAAGCATAGTTAGGCAGCTGCTAAAATTTCACCAGCCCCAACGCCGTGGTACAGCTCTCCCCAACCAGCCGGGCAATTCCCCTTGGAACCCACGGGGCCAATTCTACGTCGGGAGGCTCGCACCCCAGCTGAAACCACGGCATTTTGGACTGGCCTGGCCAATAAAGCGGCTTTAGGACAACCAAACATTTGCAGCACATGGCCAGCGCCCTGTCCTTGTCGTTCTCTGCTTCTGCGCGGGTGACTTGAAGTTGGGGCGGTGGGAAAGCCTCGGCCAAATCAGGAGCTGGGGCTTGCAAGACCGCCCTGGTTCATATCGTGGCACTGCTCAGCTTACCAGTACAGCTGGCAAGGGTGATACTGGTGGGCAAAGTGTGTTGTCAGTTTGGGAGGAGGGGGGCAGAGATGCTCGTGGGTTGAAGACGCAGCACATGCTGACCTAGAGTCAAATGCTGGAATTGTATTTAGTAAGTTGTTAAATAGGAAAAAAATGGACCAAATCCAGCCAGTTCACAGTGGACTCCAAATCTATTTAAATACAAGGCATGAATGCTCAACCTTGAGTTTGGTACAAAACCTTAATCACAAGAAGCCTGGGACCGTGGTCTGAAGAAACTAAGCACATAAGCCTGAAGAAAAGGACCAAAAGCAAAGTGATATCCACCTCAGAATATGTTTTATCACTACTTCGAATTAAAAACTGCAACCTTTTGTTTGGCCAAGAAGGTTTCTTGCTGCACAGGTGCAATGGAAGTAGCCAGCGTATTTTTGGAACTGGGTTTTTAATTACAGATAATCTGGTTTACATGGCGTTAAGAAAAGGCAACAATTTGAAGCTCCTGGGAAATATAAAGCACTAACGGAATAAGTCGATGTTTGGCTATTTCAACCAGATCAGTCTGAAAAGCAGAATCTAGCATGGAAACTTGGGATTGCAGCATAGGAACTCTGTAAGCCTGTTGTTTCCTCAGCTGCAGCTGATTTTTCTTCAAAAAGAAAATACATGTATATCCCACAGTAGTGCTGGGGAGCAGCAAAAGCCTGTAACATGGACAAATTTCCAGTTCTGGTTGCATCTGATAGTGGAATAATAAATATCAAACAAGAACTCTCAAAGAAAAGTTGGAGTGTTAAATAAATGGCTACTGAATAGAAATACAAAAACTGAACAGACATGCCAGCACTTTGAAGTCCCTACCATGTCAGACAGCATTCCTAACTTGGATGATGGCTGACTGTGCATTGTTTCGTATAGAGCTGCTTAGGAGTTTTTAATCAGAACAATTTTCTGGAAGAAAAGTAAAATTTACCTTGGGGGATTTTCTATTTGCTGTTTGAAAACAATAGGAACAAAATTAACTTTCCAACTGGAATGAAAATTCTTCCTCTCAGAGGCCATACACTTTTTACTAAGAACTAGTAAAAATCAGTAAATTGCATTTTTTTGCTAAAATCTTCTATGAAAGTTAGCAAAATCTTTCAAATCGTGCAGCTAACAAAGCCCAAAAGTTCCAGTTCAGGGCTGAACCATGCTTTTTTAAATGTCTAGACTTTCAGCGGGCTGAATTTCCATTTTTCCAGAAGCTCTAGACAGAACAAAGCGTTGTCAACCCTTCATAGAATAGCAAAGCAATTCTCACATCAGCCCCATGGATGCTACCGCCTCTTAGCTGCTTCTGATACTTCTGTGGTGCTGCAGCACACATCGCAGGATGCAGAGAATTATCTTGCCATTTAAATGTGTAAGAAAGCCTCAAAGCTTTTTTTGAAACTGAGGGGTACTTACAGTAACTTTGAAAAATTCATCTTGCTTTTTCAAAGAAGATTTTTAATGTAGCAGAAGTGATTAAATCTACCTATTACCAGCCTTGCCTGCAGTGAAAATGTGCAGAGATCCAAACATGTTTGCTTACTCAGCTGTCACAAATAATTAGCAACCAGGAGGCTGACTTTAAGTTTAATTGGGTTTAATTAATTGGCTCACATTCACCATGATATAAGGCAAAAGTACCCTCCTAATCATCCAATAAAAACCAGTAAGAGATCACTGGTAAGAATTCTGTAAGGCTGGTTGCTGAAACTCCTGTAGACTTTGTATCAGCCTAACAAACCAAAGGATATGTGAGATTAAATCTAAAGGAAGGACAAGACAGTTCCAGAAGAAAATCAGCAAGAAGGATCGGGTATCTAGACAAAAGAGTTAAGGACAGAAAATACTAGACTGGAGAGGAGTTGTGGTGGTGGAGGACTTGTGGGATGAGACTCACCTTAGCTCATGCTAGGCATCTGCTGTAGTGATGTCCTTACCTGAACATATGGCCCATAATAAATAGAGAGAAATAGGCAGTTCTGGAACATAATTTTCCAATCAAGATAGATCTCAGACTGAAATGAATGATTACCTACAACTGCATCCATTAATACTACTTTTATTGTAGATGTCTAAAGTGAGATGAGAGATACCCTGCCCTGGGTACTCTCATTAGAGTAAAGGTGGCTTTTAAAAGTAAAATAAAACACTTCTTGTTCGAATAATACAGAATGTACCAGGCTATCAATCAGCATAGGAGTTTCTCAAGACTGTTTGCTGAGCTTGGCAGGATTACTGGTAAGACACTTTCTTAGACTTCCCTGTAAAACTCCTCCTCACGTGAGGTGTGCCACCATATCTGGGTGTTCTTGTGTAGATCATGAAGTTGACAACCCCAAATTTCCTAGTTAAAATGACGGATTTTAGGTTATTCAAGAAAGGTAGCTAGGGTAGGGCACACCACAAGGGGAGCTGAGTATAAATAGTAATAGACTTAGGCTTGATCTAAGCCCCATGTGGTCCCGGCTACACTATAAAGCAACCAAGAAAAAACATACTTGAAGGAGAAGCAAAGGATACAAATAGCCTTTAAAATATATGCTCTTGTTTGCCTGTGAGTTAGCTGAAATAAAGGAAAATAGATGCTGAACATAAATCCCTTAGGGTATGAGTATCCAGATGAATTACAAAGCATGACTTTTCTGATGTTTGACACGGAGTAGCCTGAATTGAAGAGTGCTTTATAGGCTTTTACTTTCTGTTTTACATTTCTGAAGCTGTCTCTACAAGTTATTTTTCATCCTGCTCTCTCTTCCATGTGCTCCTTTTAATTTGGTATTGAAAGCAAAACTTCGCAAACAGTTCTTTGCAATAGGTGACACCAATGAATGATTTTGCCTTTCATGGGATTTCATACACTGACTTTGCTCTGACAGATGCCAAACTCTGAATATCCACTAGCTTTTGACTGCCCTAACGAACCTTCCTAATGAGCTCTTCCTGTGAAGAGATGACTGGAAAGAAAAGTAAAATAATGGAGAGAAAAAAAAGTGAAAAAGGAAGAAGACAAGATTAAGAAAGGTAAAATATTTCAAAATTACTCCTGAATTCTTTTTGCCTCAAAACTTCTTCTTTCCTTTTTTGCCTATGCCACTTTACATTTTTTGTGGCCTCCTGCATATTTGTCCAAAGTTCTGCAAAAGATAATCTCATGGGATGGCGCTCCAAGCAGCCTCCCAAATTTGTTTCTGTAATAAAGCTACGCAAAGCTCCAACCTCACATAGCTCCCTCTTCACTGGGACTGTGTTGCTGACATAAGATTGCGAATGACTGATGCACGTTTGTGCCAAACTCTGCAATCTGTCTCAACTGGGTTCATGGCTTTGTTTATCGCTGCTCAAAACCAGATCAATATGCAGCTTACAGCTGTTGGATAACAAGATATGCACTGTGACTTCCTCTCCCTTTCCTGACTCCAGGCTTTTATAACGCTCAAAAAATGACTTCCAAGCAGTCTCTTCTCCACTGTTTGATATATTCTCAAGTGTATATGGTCCTGTTAGAGCCTATAAGCTACAGGTTCATGAGTCCTGTGTGCCTTTCTACTAAGGAAAGAGTTTTTTCCCCCCTATTCCTTTCCTTCCTTCCCCAGGGAGACAAAACCCTGAATATTTCAGCCTCTCACCTCATGCAAGGTCATATCTACAAACTCTCTTCTACAATGCTTCATTGTTGGGAAAAGACAAAAATTGCAAAAACTGATCACAAACGATGCTAGTGCAAAGAAGTCATGACTGTTATTCTGTATTTATCACTTTTCTACAACGCAAAAATGGTTCTCTTTGGTATGTTTTTTGAAGTTACAACTTCTGGTGTTGCATTTGCATGTTAAGTTGTCTCGATGGAAGCTACCTAATACTCTAAACATAGTTAATTTAAAAAATACACTCAGTGTCACGTGTATGTATTCATCTGAGAGAAAGACACAAGACATGGTATGGAACGATGGTTTGTGGTGGTTTTATTTTGTGTGTGTTTGTGAAAGAAGGGGACTTGCTGTGAATTTTGGGCATCAAGTCCCTGCTGTGGGTACGGGCATGAACAGACCCCGACCTCTCAAGAGCCACCACGTACCTCGGCGCAAAGCAGCGGACTTTGTAATAACATCGGGAGCCCAAGTCTGCTCTCTGAGATGGCAATTTTCCAACTTGCATCACTAACAAGGCAAACTGGAACTAGACAGATTTATTTATATGGGTTAGTAAAGACTTCTTATGTGTGATAACTTTCCCACAGGAACAGCTTTTGAGTTAGCTGCCAAATGAAAATTGAATGCCATGATACCATGTTTATTTATGCATCTGTTATTACTGCTCTTATTTACATGATCCTGGCAAATTTTTATGTGTTCTACAGTGCAGACACATTTTTATCACACGTTTGAAGCATTAAGTTCATATTGATGGAGCTAGGTGGTAAAAAAGCCTTCTGCTCAGCCTTTTTGAACAGAATATGTGTGTTCACACGTTTCCCACGGGACGTGAGAGATCACACAACTTCAGAAGCTCTGGGTGTTCTTCTAGTCTCATTTCAGAGATTTTCATGAAATCCCATTCCGATTCCCACTCGTATCTGCAGCCCTATTCCACCCCTGGCTAGTGCCAGGAAGGTGATTGGGAGTGAGATATCAAAGCTATCATGTCAATACTGCAAATTGTTTATGATAAAAGCTTAAACTCTTTGAAAGGCGTTGTCAGATTAATTCCTACCATGTTCTTTTGACACAAGGTCAACAGTGCCAGCTGAGACACGTATTAGGTGAGGCACAGCAATCCATGAATGCATCTGTACTGCTTTTGGGTTCCACCAGTTCGACCTTTGTCCTAAAGAGTTTGTGCATTTACTTACTGCAGTCAGCACTAGAAGTCATCCACGACAAGCTCCGCTGTAGGGATAGATACCCTCTAAATATCCATAGTTTATATAGTCTATGAATCAAAGGCTGAGGAAGGCTATGATTGCTCTGTTGAACTACTTCAGTGGGGTAGATATTGTAGTAAGATGAAATATTTATGTATAAGAGGAAAGCTGGCATAAGATCAACTGCACAGATGCCTAGTCATGAAGTGGGTTTCTGTTCAGCCTTTTGAAAGGGTTTGCTGCAGTTTGAAGATAGAGTTATACCGGATTATGAGAGGCTAAAATAATAAGTTTTCTGAGGAAAGCAGGAAATGGATGCAACAACCTATTGGGTTCTTTCCAGAATGATGTTTTTTAGATGGTTCTGGTGCTGGTAATTAATTTTGTCTGTCTCTTCAGCGTTATTTGTCATTTTGTGTTCTAAATGGTTTTGTGCAGTTTAGTGGGAAAATAACATGATTCAATTAAGGGAGGCTTATTTTGGACAAATGAAATTAAAAGCAATATTGTACTGGTTAAAAAAAATCCTTTTGGCTACAACACAGAAAAATCTGATAGACTGTAGACATTTTTTTCTCTCTTCTAAGATGCATGTGCTTTTTTCCTGTATTTAAAACAAAAAGGCATGGAAGTTTAGCATATATTATTTCAACAAGTAGCTATGAGATTGGCTCTTTGGATTAAAATAAAATCTAAATGTAAAGACCAAACAGGGTTCCTAAACAAATGTTTGCCTCTTCTGTACAAAGATGGAAAATCCCAAGACTTAGTTTATGGATAAAACTTTGGCTGCTGAAGTGCAGCATGCATCAGATGTCTGGTTCCCACACAGATTGTAACCCATACAGAGCTCCCTCCTGATCTGGGAATTTTCCAGAATTTTTCAGGATGAAAGTGTTTGTAACGAGTTGTAACTCTCGTCCCCGCCACGCTTCAGGTGCCCGGGTCAGGGCTGGGAGCGTTAGCAAGGGCAACGTGTTAAGACGAGATGAGTCCTGCAGAATGAAAAAGCTGCATTTGAGCATCTCGTATTCACGCAATTTGCATTTTGGGTGGCTGCTGTGGATTAGGCGTGCTGGGTGCTGGCTGTGTGTCTTCTGGCTTCGTGTCATCTGTAAGCGTTTGATTTGAGACATCCCTCTGCAATACAAGCCGAAGTGCAGGGAAGCAGTGATGATTGAGATTTCCTTGAAAAGTGCCTGCTGATATAGAAAAACATTTCAGAATAATTTTATTTTCTATTTTTTTCACCTTCTCAGATTGCTGCCTGGCCAATGGATCCTAGGGGAAGGCTCCCAGTAACTATGGCTGTAGAAACAGAGAGGCAAATTTCATCCAGACTGTGTGTGTGTGCTCCATCAACTCTGGTGTGATCCAGATTCAGGACAGGGTGGAATTAGATTCCAAATAGGCAAACAAACACGGTGGGGAAGAAGAGTTCTGCAGAAAGGATAATGTATGTCTTCAAACCAGCTTTGCTTTCCTTCCAACTATTTGTGGCTGGAGATCTAACGATCTTGATCCACAGCTTCGTTTCCATTCCCAGGGGAGGCTGTAGCTGGCAGAATGGACAGGCTCTGTATGCTCACTGGCCATAAACTAATCTCTAGACAATGTTTTCCGTGTTGAGAATTATTTTCAAATGGATTAACTTACTCTGTGTGCCAAGACCTTATTTTGTGAGATTGTGATTTCAGTGTAACTAACAGACACAGCTACTCTCAGCTTTACTTTGACAGTTAAAAATAACCAAATTAAAAGCAATGGGTAGCTTAGAAAACTGCCTAACATCTGTTTCCGAGTTTGATTTATTAACCCTTTTGGAACTCATAACCTTGCTTATTTTCCCTGGCATCCCCTCAGCAGCCCACAGCTTTACTTAACCTCACATGGCCAAAGCTCTGCACGCCAGTGACGTTATTCCCTGTTGCCTCAAAGATAAGTGAGGGTGCAGTCAGGCCCCCGAGGAGTGAAAAGCAGACGATTATCTCATCTTGGTGAGGTCATGGGGTAAGGCATGAGGGCTTCCAGCTCCCCCCCACTTCTTCTGCCCCACAGGGCAGCGATTGCTCCCACCGTCAGTCCCATCTGCCTTGACGATACCTCTTTTTAGTTTCCCTATAGCAAAGATGTAAAGATCACGTAAATTTGAGCAAGTTTGACCAGATTGTAGAGGTTGAGCAGCCTCTTATACACAACACTCGTTCTTCATGAGGTTCAGCCATAACTACAGTATGAAGAACCTTGTTTTGCTGCTGTTAGTTGTCTTTGTAGCATCTTGTGAAATGATTTCCTGAAAAGCTTGAAACCCATTGCTGGTTAGTGTCAGCAACTTTAGCTGGTATCTCATAGTCAGGCTGGATTAGTTGACCATCTTTAAACTTCCGTGCAGTAATTTTGTTCTCTGCTGCAAAGCAGCCTGCAGTTTGTTTAAAGCTGAAAACATTTTTTTTTCCCAGCTACGGTGTTAAAAGATGATGAAAACCAGCGAACAAAAAGACTTACTGTATGGTGCTGGTGACAGCCTTTTAGCCATGGTCCCTGTGGGGATAACCTATGGCTCCCAGGCTCCTTGAACAGTTTTCATCCGAGTGTCGTTGCTGCAAGCGCAGATACGCGCTAATGCGTGCCAAGAGCGGGCACCGCTGCATTGATCCACCGGCAGCGAGCGCAGACATCTACCAGGCATCAGCGATGAAGTATTTGGCACACATCACCCAGGCTGCATTTACAAATTGAAATTTCGACCCTTCTAATTAGGCTGATGGGCCTCAAAATGTCAACCGGTACCCAGGAGGCTTTTTGAGCCTCAAGACAAACAGACAACAGATTTAAGAATATTTTCTGTCCCTTCATCTGAATTAGCTGAGTGACTGGAAAAGGTTTTCGGACAAAGTGTCAGTAATGTTACTGCTGTTGGACACCAATACCCTTAAATCCAGGTACACTTAATCAAGTGTAGGTATTCCAGGTGCTGATAAGCTATTTTAGCTACATGAGGTTGCAAGATATCATATGGAAACTAACTGCAAGTGCTTTAGCAAATCCATTAGTGTTCATAAACTTGGAGGGGGGGCAACTCCCCCCCCCCCCCAAACCCCCCCAAAACCCAACCAACCAAACACAAAGCTAAAAAAAACCTCTCCTTTTTTTTTTTTTAAAAAAAATAAGGTATAAATAACCTGATGTTTTTAATAGTGCCAGCTAAGCTACCTATTTTTTTAAAGCTACTTGCAAGGATTTGAGAGCTTCCTTTATGATCTGGTCCAGAAGCAAAGGCAATTATGAACATAAATTTTTAGTACAGCATCATGAGTCGCTTCAGGCTGGGTTTTCAAATGTGTTTTGCACCTACAGATGCAGAGGTGCTTTGTGGCATTTGTAAAAATGTCTGCAGATACCCAAGAAGAAGGGTGCCAAGAAGGCACTTATTAAGAAGCCAGATAACTCTATTTGCCTCACTTTCTACGTACCTGTGACTGAAATAATGCTGAACTCACAGGAATGGAAAGTTTGCTGGAAGTGGTAAGCATTAAACAAAAAATCTTTATTGGTTTCACTGCAGAGAAAGCTCTGACAGATTTGTCAAAATTCCCCACATCTGTCCTTTCACAAGTCCAAAATTAACAAAACTGAATTTCAGGTATGACTCCAGCTGTGAGTTGGTGGGAAGCACAAAGGTATGCAGAAAATAAATCTGACTGTGCTAAAAAAAACCCCAAACCACTGTGTTCCCAGACTCCCAAAACAATGGTTAAACAGTTTTAAGTAAAATTATTGAAAAAAAATAAAAATTTCCAGCATAGTAATTATTCTAACTTATGGTATAAACGCATTTTGGTATGGTTTATATTTAGCAGGGATTATAACAAAATCCTGACTACTCCATTTAGAAGTCGCTTTTTTTGCTTCATCTCAGGGAGAGCGTTGAGTTGCAGCCTGCACAGTTGCAAGGCTCATACACCGATGCTGAGTAAAATGCTGCCATCTTTTGGCTGTACTCGACAGAAACAGGTAGAAAAAAAATAAATCTACAAGATTTTATCTTAAAAAAGACAAGCAGCAGTTGCTGCCTCTGCAGAAGTTGCTCCTAAGACTGTTGTCATCAGCTATAATGCCATTATCCTGGTTCTCGGTCACGGACTGTAGCTCCATAGGTGCTGTACAAACCCTGAATAAAAAGTGGTCCTGTTCCCAAATAATGACAGAAACCCCAAAATAAAATCCCCCAGCAAGAAAGCCAAAAAAAACAAAAGAGAGAGAGAGAGAGACAGGCAGATGTGGAGCACAGCAAACCAGTGAAGCAAACATATAGGGATAACAGGCAGTGGTTTCAGTATACCTGCAGGGTTGAAAAAAGGTTTTTAGACACTAAATGGGTTCTCTCAGCTCTAAAAACTAAGGTCCGTGGAGCTTCCTTTTTCATGGCCATTAAAAAAAAAAAAAAAGTATGCACACATTCAATAAGTGGTGGAAGGAGCATAACCCATTTTGATAAGAATAATTTTGAGAAAAGCGTATAATGAAATTCTAGATACTACCAGTGTTAGATTAATTCCCCCTACTCCCAGCTTCTTACTGGTTGCTCCACAGCTAAAGCAAGACTAGCACAGACTCGGACCTTGCCTTGGAAATGAAATTCCCTGAAAAGAGATTTTTTTTATTTTATTTTTTTTTCTCCCTCTCCTGAAGCCCACGGGAGGACCGAGCCATGGGGCTGGTGATGGGAGCTCCCTGCCCGGGCTCTCCCTGGGGGCTGCCTCCGCAGGTGAAGTCGCTCATGTGCACTTGCCCTTGCAGAATAAATCATTTACAGTTTAACACCTTTCTTCTTTCAGGAAATTACCTTCTGCTGCTTTAATTTAAAAATATGATAGTACCTTTCACAGGAGAAGCCATGCAATGACACAAACCCCTAGGTTACAAGCAAAAATGCAAGGCTTTTTTTTTTTTCTCTCCTTCCATTTTAGAATCTCAGCATTTTTTGTCTTTTATGTTAAGTATGGCCCCGGGCCCTTCCCCTTTCCTACCATACACAAATGACACCTCTCAAGCGCAGAGATCTGTGGCATGCTACAGCAAAAAGAGCTCTTTTCAAAACACAATAATCCATAAATCCAGCTGGTGATCAAGCACTACCGTTCAAATATTTGTTATCCTTTTGCACAGTAATAAATAGAAATTTATTTTTAGAAATTTAATTGCCCGTTCTCTTGTTAAAAAGTAATTGCCAGTTGTATGCCCAGCAGCAGTTAGCGTCTGCCCAGCACATAAATATTTCTCAACTCTCCTTTTACATTCTAATACTGTCCAGGGACTCACTCTCTCAGAAAAAAAACTAATACCTATGCTTTGCCAGGATCATTGCTTATTAGGTTGAGGATTATTCCTGCATGCATACACCTGTATTTGAGGCTTTTGTAGAATTTAGCTTGCTAGCGGTTGGGTTGTACGCATTAGGCATTGGAAAATTACCACTGACTGGCCTCCTGCAAGCCTTCAGCGATCCTGTAAGGTAGGCTGGTATTTTTTGAGACAGACTCCAAACAACATCCACCTAGAAAATGTACTCGTATCAAATGTACATAGCTTAGATTAAATACATGAATTGTTAATACAGGTATTATGCCACAGGTATATATTTGTCTTGTCCCTATTTTTACCAAACTCAGCCTAATCTTAATCGTACAGGCTAAAGCTTAACTTTCCCACCACCGAATCTGTAAATCAGAGACAGATGTGCCCTCTCTGCCCATGGGAGAAAGTGCACCCAAGGAAAGCTGTATTCCAGGGGGAAATAGCTGCTGTGCTGTGCTTCCACGTTCCTGGCGGAAACCTGGCTAAGAGAAGTTGTTCTTCCTTTGAGCCCCAGAGCCTGATCCCATTTGTACAGCTCAGTTTCTAGGGTAACAGCAAAGAGAAGATAAACTCAGTTCTGGGAGCATGACTCTAAATCAAACCCCAAAGAAGTCTCTTCTCTCTGACTCTCAAAAACCCAAAGACGCCAACGTTTTAATGCCCTGTTGCGCTGAAGCCATGTCGTTGAAATGAATATCAGAAGCTGTAGTAGTCTGCATAGCAGGAATACCTCCCCCTTGCACAGTCCTCTTCTCTCAGCCTCTGTAGCCGATGGGCTGGCAGGAGTAAGACGCACTGATTTCCATCGCGGGTGGAACGCAAGAAAGCACTAGAAGCAGAGCTGACTTCCAAAAACCTCTGGGTCCCAAACCCAGGTGCTCGAGTACCCATTAACGCTTGCAGTCAGGATCGTTACTCTGGATTAGGAGGGGAACTCAATGTCAGAGCAATCCTGCCGGCGCATCTTCCAGCAGATCCCGGTGCAAGGAAAGCGTGCCCCAGTCTTCCACCGATTCACTGGGCATAGAAGGAAGGAAACACTGGGCGTTTCACGCATATCCCCCTAAAACAAACTTCTGCGTAATGAAAATAAACACCTCAGTAGCCCTTGCTCTGTTGTCCACCTGGGTCGTTGCGTTTGGCACAGAAGTCTTCACCCGGTATTTACGTACTACGTAATACATGGGTATTCACGGGGCTGGTTTCCTATCAGCCAGCCGATTCTACTATGGATTTGCTGGTTGCTGTTAAAATTACAACACATGCCCAGCAGCCATTTGACCGAGTTGTCTGTTCTTGTTTTCCAAAGGTGGTAATGCTAACTATGGAACATGACAAGTATTCGGCAAATTGGTTTTTACAGAATGTGAATGTCGATCTCCTCATTCAATTACATTTCTAGCCAGGATTGTCATAAAGCCTTCAAAGTGTTCTCGTAGGGATTTGTAATTACTAATGCCAAGAAAAAACAGCTGTCATCTTGCTAAAAAATCTACTGAATTTTGTAATAAACCTTGCTCTTGTATAACATGGCTGCTCTTGTTGGCAGCATGTATTGCATCTGCTGCAAAATCTTGTTTTACAACTAGGCCTAAAACAGGAAATAGAAAGCAAATATATATTTTTACAAATGATTCCTGGTTAAAACATGCTACTGAATATGTTACACTCTGAAATCCCTGTAATACCTGAAACATGGTTATTCAAAATTTTTTTTTTCTATAAGCACAAATCACGACTTGGGTATATCTGAGTAGCAGATGTGAACTGTATGGGCAAATGCTGATGGGCAATTCATGTCAAAAGATGAACTTGATTGCATAGATATAGTGTTCAGGAAGAATGTTAGTGAAAGACAATGTTAGTTTTTGTAGGTATTTGATGAAATTGTGGGCGACTATAGATTCCTGATTCTGGAATTGAAGAAATGATAGCACTCTCAAGTTTCTCATAGAAAAAAAAGGTATGTTTAGCATGGACTTTTAATTTAATTAAAATTTAATTAATTAAATTAAATATTAATTAAAATAAAGGGACCATCACTTTCACTGCTCATCATGTCTCCACAAACCAGCTGCAGAGCCATCATCTACTACAGGTTCACAAACAAGTAATTCAGAAGTATGGCAGACATTGCTTGTCCTGAGTGGTGAAAAATGTCATGGAGCTGGTATTTTTTGTGGGACATCATCTGATACATTCTTCTGGGATAAACATTCTGAGAATGAAATTATCTTCCTCCTCCATTTGCAGCAACTTTATTTTTTAACCACTAAACTTTCAGAGAAAAAGCTTCAAAATATTTATTTTTTATTAAGCTTAATTGAAGTCTTACGCTGAAAATTGAAAGTCATACTTTAGTCCCACTCCACCATGACAGGCTTAGAAGATTTGAGATTTTACCTGAAGAAGGGTTACGTGGGAAGACTAAGAAAATGGAAGTTGGGGAGAGACCCTAGGGAAAAAAAAGAGGAGCTAAAGCAACAGAAAAACATATGAGAAACTCATTATCCATCTTCCACCTATGTTTCTGACAAGAATGGAATCTGTCTCCAGCTAGGTGCCGTGGTTTAACCCCAGCCGGCAACTAAGCGTCACGCAGCCGCTCACGCACTGCCCCCCCCCCCCCCCCCCCCCCCCCAGTGGGATGGGGGAGAGAATTGGAAAAAAAATGTAAAACTCGTGGGTTGAAATAAGAACAGTTTAAAAGAACAGAAAGGAAAAAAATTATAATAATAACAATAATAAAATGACAATAATAATAATTAAAGGATTGGAATATACAAAACAAGTGATGCACAATGCAATTGTTCACCACCCACCGACCGATGCCCAGTTAGTTCCCGAGCAGCGATCTCCCCAGGCCAAGTCCCCCCAGTTTATATACTGGGCATGACGTCACACGGTATGGAATACCCCTTTGGCCAGTTTGGGTCAGCTGTCCTGGCTGTTTCCCCTCCCAAATTCTTGTGCCCCTCCAGCCTTCTTTCTGGCTGGGCAGGAGAAGCCGAAAAATCCTTGACTTGGTCTAAACCCTACTGAGCACCAACTGGAAACATCAGTGTGTTATCAACATTCTTCTCACACTGAACCCAAACCACAGCACTGTACCAGCTGCTAGGAAGAAAATGAACTCTATCACAGCTGAAACCAGGACACTAGGACACAACATTTTTTTCTAGCAGAGAAGCATTTTGCTGGAGGGACTTGTAAGCAAGGGAGAAAGATGGTCTTCCTTTTCCATAAGGGTTGGCTGGAGTGCCAAGTACATGGATTGGAAGCGATCAGAACAATTACAACTGTGGAGTTGAAAATATCCTTTTTAAAATTTCTGAGATGCCTGCTCTTAATAAGTTCAGTTTGTGTTGCATGGGAAATCTTGTTACTATGCTTTGAGAGACTGTGCTTTGCTTTAAAATGGATGGAAATAATTTTCTTCCTCCAGAAAACAGAATATGTTGATGGAAAAACTACTCCTCCAGGAACAATTGCTAAGGAAGAGGCAAGAATGGGACTGCACTTTAGAAATATAGATTCTCCTCCTGACTTATATCGACACAAAAAATCACTAGCTAGTAATTTTGAATCTCTAGCCAGATTCTTTGAATATTAATGAAATTCTCAGAACGATACAAAATGTGTCTTTTTTATGTGCCTATAAATCAAATGAGTATATCTACTCTTGGGCTTGTTGCATATTATTCCATTTTAAAACCAATAGTTTCTTCAACTTCATTTAACTTCTGAGTCTTCCAGATTTACTTACATGATTTGACTTTTTTTTTAGTTACCTTTTTAGAAAAAAAGTATAGTATGTAAAATGAGTAACTTTGAAGTTCTTTTTCTGTACTTTTCTTGGGTCAGTTTTAACTAGGGTCGTGTTTGAAACATCTTTGAATAAGTGAAAGGTTTTATAAATGAAATTTTTGATTCTCATAGAACCAACTTAATCTAGATACTAGAGATTTAGGTAAGAAAAAAAAAAAAAAGGAAAAAAAAAAAGCGCCCAACAATAAGCCTCTCCTCATACTAAGGAAATCATGATAAATAATATGGCACTCATCATCAAGAATACAAAGAACATAAGGGAAAAAGTTGTACCTCTGCTCCAATTTAAGTCCTGATCATGAACATGACCCTAAATATCACCCAGAACATAAGCAGTGACAGCAGCTGGTAAATTCTTAGGGACAGATCCCAAACCCCTCATGCCCTTGTTCCCACCATCTGTTACCCAAATACTACTCAGTCGTGGCGTTGACATGCATCAGCCTGCGTCTCAGCTCATCGTCGCTTGCCTTGCGGCTCCTGGTTGTCCGTCTCAGGGATGTGGATGGGGTAAATCAGGACAAGCAGCTGATTTATAGGCTCAGTTGTCCTCAAACCAAGGTACAGGAGAAGTCAGAAGGGCTGTGGGCTGAGCCTCACCCTCGAGTGGATCTGGGACTTGAACGAGGTATACTCTTGGACCTGAGAGCATGGAAGGTCTCTGTGGCTCTGCAGCTTAGACAAACCCAGAGAGTCCTATATATGTGAGAAAACCTAGAGAAATTGAAGCGGGCAGCCGTCTGCTGTAAAACGCACCTGACCAGTGCTGAGAAATTACAGAGCTGGCTTTAAGCACACGAGTGCGGGTACCTTTAGCAGTGAAACCACGGCAGCAAATATTTCAGCAAATATTGTACAGAACCAGCCAGGCCCAGATGGTTGATGCCCAAGGCAGTGTCACTACAAAAGGCTGTTCCCCAGAACAGCTAGGGTGACAGGAACACAAGCAAGTGTCCACAGGGTACAGCTAAATTTCCCACTGTAGTATAGACATAACCTTCTAGCTACCAGATAACCTCCACGCTACGAAATAAATTGAAGACTCGTGCCAAGCTTTGCAGACATATAATTTCTGATCCTTTTCTTCACCCTAGTCCATTCTTCTTCTGCACATCTAATTCTGATCTTGGTGGGTTCCACAGCTGCCTCCTTCCTTCTGCTGAAAACAGATTGTTGGTTGAAGGAAGGGTAGGTCTCACATCCAGTATGAAATGTAACTGCTGCAAAAAAATTCATCTTTGATTCAAAGGGACTGCTAAGTGGTTGATAAGAAAAGTAAGATGTAGCACTTTGGCAAGAGCACGTTCAGAAATACGAAACAGCTCAGTGCCTTACCTTCTCCCTGTGGCAGATCTGACATTTGTGTGCATTGCTAGCTTGGACCGACAAATTACCCAGTATTTTCCATTAACATTCGTGCTGCCAGGTCTTATAGTAAGTAGGGAGATACCAGATTTCAGCTGAGCTGGAGATAATGTTAGAAAGCAAACTATCCCAGCCGTCTACCAAATTACAGACAAGCTCTGACTATAACCCAGTTAGTTGTCTCAGCCACTGCTGGGGGGCAGGATGGCCAAACGGGTCAAAGCTAGAGAAAAATAGCTCTTCCTCTTCCTCACCTCAAGAGATGGTCTCTGGAAGAGGAATCAGGAAACTCACAAGTTTTGTTCCCTTCTTATTGCCCAGGAGAAAACTTTTCCTCAAAGAAAAGTCAGATCAGAAGATGGTGCAAGGGTGAAGAGCTCTGGGTCTGTGCCTTAGCCTCCAGCGCTTCGATAAGGTGGACGCAAAACTCCTTGGGGTGCAAGAGGGACTGACGTGAGAATTTGGGAAGCAGACGCGGTTGCTGAGGAGAACTATGGGGTTGTAGGATCGCTCTGAAGAAGCAGCTGTAGTAGAGGCTGTTCTGGAGGCTGTTTAGGGATAGCATTAATTCCTGGGTACACAGTGAACAGACGTGCTTGCAGGAGGTAAATATGGAACGGTGAGCATCACAGATGCTCTTCTCTCTCTGTCGCTTGCATGCATATACAGGCACACACCTATCTCCAGAAGGGCAACGCAAGCCGAGGGCTCAGGTAACCAAGCCTTTGTTTAAAAAGTCCTTTCTAGCAGAGGAGGTCTGATTTTTGAGCCTTTGTTATTTGGCATACTGCAAAATAACAGTCCAAAATCCTGCTTGGCTCCGAGCCACCTTTACTGTGGCCAGGCAACAAGGGAAACAGAAGGTGCCTCTGGGTGAGGCTGTGGCCCATCGGATTTTACAGTGGGAGCACTGGGAGTGATGGAGCTGACAGAGTGCGGAAGGAGAGAGAAATGCCTGTGATCTGTTTTTCTAGGGTATGCCCTGGCAAGGAGGCAGGATAGAGAACATCTCCGAGGGACTTCTGCTGGGAAAAGGCTTTGCCAGCCAAATGCAAATACATAGAGTTCCTGACCTGTCTTCTGTAGTCCCTTGATCTTTTTTTTTTTTCTCTGCTGTCTTTTATCTTCAATCGGCAGCTGTACCCAACATCTGTCTTCCCTGGAGCAGTGTCAGCAGTGCGTGCAGTTCCCTCCCTTGGCCACCCAAGGAAAAGAGAGAAGGAGATGCCACCAGTGATTTGGAGGATGAAACTTGTGCCGCACACTCGGACCGGCCGCGCAGCTTTCCCACACGCGGTTTGGCTCTGGTCAGCCCTGTTCTTTCTGAGTGACAGCAGGTCAGAGAAACACACGATCCCCAGAGGGAACAGGAATATAAGCTAACCCCCATCTTGCATAAAAGTAAGGGAAGTTGGATAAAGCCCAAAGAACAATCTGAGCTTCCTCCGTAGTTCCTGCTCTGCCTTTTTGAACAAAAAGTTCCTTCTGCTGCCTTGGTTTCCCCTTCACTACAGCAAAGAAAGACGTTCCTCGTATATCCCCCATTACGAGAGTGAAGCGAGGCACAGATATTTGTGTTATCTGAAGTCTCCTGTCTTCTGAGGGCACTTCTAACTTTGGGCCTGGATTTCTGAAAGCTCTCCTGTTGCCTTCCCCTTACCTGCTGATGGCAGAATATTCTGGGCATGAGTTGTGAAAAAGCATAGGATCTTCTTTGGCAACTTCAAAATAATTGGAAGTAAGTATTTATTTAAGTGCAAAGCTACAGTAAGAATGGTTTAAATTTACCATAACCTTCAGAAACAAAGCCACTGGAAAGAGAAAAATTCTAGTCCTGCTGTCTGCCTAGATATGCTGTGTGCTGTCCCTGAAGCTGGAGTATCCCTCAGGCATCCTGAGCATCTCTAACTGGGACCAGTTAGAGAAAGAAGAGGGGACATGACCATGACTAGTGTTCACCCACTGTGGAGTCAGGGAGCAGCTGGGATCTGCTGTCTAGATCCAGACCCTGGGAAACCCTTCTCTGTCTCACAACTTAGATCCGTCTTTAGAATCTGTAGGTAAATTAAGCACCAGCTGATTGTGATTTAGAAATTCACATGAAGCACAAAAGTGAGAAAGAATTTCATGTAGGCATTTCAGAGCCTTGCAGAAGCCTAAGCAAAATCATCCCCCAAAAACAAAATAGCAACTAAAGAACTGGCTAACTGAATGGTCGTGTTGCTCTTGCTGTGATAGTCAAAGGGCAGGTAAGACAAGGTTTCTAGACAGAGTTCGCATCTTTTTTTTAGGCCAGATAGTATACTTGGAAAATTAGATAAGCCTTATGCACACAAGTTCTTGTCCTAAATACAGATAATGCCTTTTATTAGACCACCTTTTGGAGACTCACAGTCCTTTGGTTTAGAAGGAAAGGGTTGGACAGGATTCTCAAGGGTGTCTCGAAACTCATTAGATACCTCTGTGTGGGTAACTGAACCTAACGATTGTTTCTAGGTAAAGAAAATTGGGTTTGACTCACAAATTCTGTCTTAGTTTACAAGAAATCATCTTCCTCCACACTGTTCAGAAGACATTTCAAAATCTTCTGATGGTGGTTTTATTATGATGCAATATGGTCTTGTCTCTTAATTCCAAACCAGGAATGACTAAATTTTTGTATCTAACCCTAAATTTTAGTAGCTGCTTTCAGAGTCTTGTCATCATATGCTTTGTGGAGAATAAGGAGATTATGAGCAATTTCAATCTTGGACTTGCATCAGCTGTTCTCTCGCCAGACTCACAAACTGTGAAATCTGTGCCATCCAAAACATCTAAATATGGAATTGAGGCCAATGCATTTGTTATCTGCTACCATTTTTTATAAGTAATCAACTAGTTGGCTTTTAAGGAATAGGCTGTGAGATACTGTGATAGATCTGAGGATACTTTGGTTTCGCTTCCAGTATTCATTGGTAAATACCATTGCAGTAAGGATTTTAGGAATTATAAATGTTTGCAGCTCTGGACAGGCAGAAGGGAAGACTTTGCCTCCCTTTCCCTTATGGTTTCTCCTTATTTTATCCCTGTCATGCAAAACAAAATAGTTCCACTGTTAACGAAACAACTTCTTGGTGAAACCACGTAATGTGCCACCACTCTTTAGCATCTCAGGGTATGGACAGCATGTCACTGAGCTAAGCAACCACTCAATGTTATATGTTATGCCAGTGAAATTATGATGACTGAGGCAAATTTGAAGTCTTTTTAGTAAAACCAGGGAAAGAGTCAGGAAACTTTTTTTTTTTTTTTTCTGTGGAGAGCATCAGAATGGATGTTACCCCTAGTGCTAAGCTGGACTAACCGGGTCTTTCTCAAAGAAAGTTAGAGAGATTATAAATGAGGACACTAAAAGCAGTTCCCATAACATAAGAAAGTAACTTAAAGATCTCTTATGTTCTTTCAAATTTAAGGGCAGCTTCTGAAAGCAGGATATAACCAGCATACGGACACAATCTCAACTTCACACATGAAACCTCATCCCTCATTTTTCCACCGGGCTTCCACGTTGGTGTACACCCAATTCTGCACCTCCTACGCAACTCCAGCTGCTGCAGGCGGGGAACTGGGGTGGTGAGCTCTTGGGCATTGCTCTGAAGGACAGTGGGGATGCGGCATTGACCGCTGCACTGGGGCAACACATCAGCAGGTGTTCCCGGGGTTGTTCCCCACTTGATTCATTTGCTGTCCCTTCTTCTGTACAATATTAGAGACTACTAAATCACACCATTTGTTGGGAAGCAGGACGTAAGCAGGAAATTCATGGGAGATGCTGGAATTCCCTAGCGACTTTTATTTTTTGTTAAACAAAACAAGGAAATCCGATCAAATGCCCCAGTTTAATACCTGAAGCATCACCAGGACCTCAGAATTACAACCCCAGACGGACACCAGCCCGGGCACAGCAGCCTGCCCTTCACTGACACACACAGGCAATTAGTAATGCTGCCAAACTGCTCTGAATCAAAAGGAGATTTAATGAATCAGGTAGGTAAACTGTCTTGAGATTTGTTTGGGTTGACAAGTTTTTCTGCTGGTACAACCCACTTTTTGAAAACTTCCAAGTTCATAACAGGTAAATGAATTTCAAGCCATTTTTTAACCCAGCTACCTTTAGTAAGTGGTTTCATTTGACTTTGCACGAGGTAATAAAGTACAATTTAACACCCAGAGAAGCACATTTTCGTGTCGTGTGAAAAATTATTGGAAGTGTGTGCATTTGGTAACTGTGATTGTTTTTGTAACTAAATGCCATGATGGAGAATTTCAGAGGTACACGTTTTATAAGTGACATTGAAAAAATAACCCTTTATATTGTTATTTTTAGTTAGGCATCTATAAAGGAGGTACACTCCTGCTCTCTTTCTGAATGTGACATTAGCACATTATTTTTGCTTTTGCTTTTGTATTTGGGGAGAAGGGGTTATTAGTTTTCAGTGGTGGTCTAATCAGCAAAATTGTGATACTGTGTATTTTCTGAACATGATGGTATTAGGTGTATTCCTGATTGATTTCTTCAGGAAATTCTTACTTTATTTAATGAAATAGTTTTACTTAAGCTGAATTTTGGAAAAAAATCTTGTTATTAGTACAACAAATAATACCTAGGAGGTCTGCCTTTAGGCTTCCACTGGGAAGAGATTTTATTAGGAGACTCCACAGCATCTTTTTTGCTGGGTTGTTTTTCTATAATGATAGGTGTATCTGTTTGTCTGTCTTTAAGCCAGAAAAGGTGAAAAAGCTGACAGGTGTGATCAGATAAAAGATTAAATCTAGCTGAGGTAGAATAACATGACTATGATGATCACTTTACAGGCTTTAACCGTGATCTACAAATTTAAAAGACTCTTTTTAGAAGTTCAGCACGAACCAGAGCTAAGAGATTTTCAAAAGAGCAAGGTATACTCTGGAATATTTTTCCTCTAGTGTTTTTATCTGGCAATTCATTCCCCATGGGCTTTTTTTTTTTCTCCTGTAGAAAGACCAGAGCAGTAGAAGTCTTTAAAAAAGTAGCAGTAGGTAGTAGTAGTAACAGAAAGACACAGTATTACATAGTTTTCAAGCCGTATGCTATTTCTGTGATACACATATTTCCGAAAACACAGATTTCAGCACACAGCAACCACAGTGCTTTTTTGATCTGTAAATGCTTCAAACGTAAAGATACACATGGAAAACACAAACAAAGCAGAGCGATAAATTACACCCAAGCCGTGCCTTCTGGTTTTGACACATTTTTAAACTGCATTCCTGATCTGCTGCTGAACAGGTATTTATACCAGCTTGCTTACCGAAAAAAAAAAAAAAAAAAAAAGACTTTTATAGCAATAAGACCTGTGCAAACCTGCGACCGGAGATGCAGAACCTGGGAGGGGGGAGGCCAGGAGGGGAGCATCCCCACAGCAGAACAAGCTCCCAAAATGGGGGGACAGTGAGTGTGTGTGTCCCCCCCATCCCCGGTGCCCCCCTTCATCCCGGGGGGGGGCGGCCCGGGCTGCAGCACCGCCCCGCTACAGGCGGAGCGCGGCGGCTGCGGGGAGTCCGCCCGTGGGAGCGGTGGAAAGCATCCCTCGGTGTTATTGCTATTAATTAATTATTTTTTTTTTAATTTATTTTTATTTTTTTTTTTATTTAAAGACTCTAATTATTCTCCCCCACCAGCCTGAAGTTGGATGTCTTCTTGACCCACCTGGGAGGGGGAAGAAAAAGAAGGGAGAAGTGAACCCCCACCGCATACAACCCGCGGAAAGTAAGCGCTTTGCTGGGTGGAGGGGGATCCGCAGAGGCGGAGGAGGATCCGCAGGGACGGAGGGGATCCGCAGGAATAGAGGGAGATCCGCGGAGGGGAATCCACGGGGGTGGAGGGGGATCCGCGGGGGCGGACGGCCGGACAGCGATCGCTTTCCCACGGCCGGTCGCGCCTTGGAGATTTGGGGGTGAAGGGGGTGCAGCCCGGTGGGTGCCGAAGCTGGGGGTCCTGCGCTTCACATCTCTTTTGCCAAAGACTTAAGTGGCTTTTTTGGGCTTGTTTTTCCCCCTTGGGTTGCTCGGGATGCTGGATGCAGGTGGGTTTTTAGACCAGTTTTCTCTGCTCCCCCCCCCCCCCGCCCCAGCTCCCTCCTAAATAAGTGTAAAAAAAGTTTGCGAAGGAGAAATCACAAAGGGAAATTGGGTGGCGAGGTTTTGGCTTGATGCAAAGTGGAAGGGTCGGGTAGAGCCGGGGGGGTGCTCGGTGGTCCCGGGGCTGCAGCCAGCAGCATCTCGGCCCTTCTGCACAGCTCGGGAGCAGATCCGTCTCATTTTCTGTTAGCACTGACATTTCCGTGCAAAAAAAAATTCCTCCTCACACCCAGGAGGGGTTGCCTTAACTTTTACAGTACTATATAAAAGTAGCTTTTCTTTCAAAAGCAATTTTCTCACGCTGTTCCAGCACACTGTTAGAATTTTCCCTCGAGTGAGTGGTACAGCTTCAAACATGTCAAATAGGGCTGGACTTCATCCCACGTATTCTGCACTTACGTTGTTCTCATTTTCCTGTTTGTCTTTTTCATGAATGTGAATGCCTAAAAGTAAGTCTGCAAGTCTGCATGCCAGAGGTTCTCCCACAGTTTTGGGAGCTGGGAGATACCTAAACATCTGGAGCCTCCTCCCTGTCTTCTAGATTACTTCTAAAGACCTACCTCTGGGTCTCTTGACATCTCACGGTGTGACTTAGGGTATGGAAAAAATAGTCCAAGAATTTTGTCTTCAGTGTAGCAAAGTTCCCCTCAGTCCCCTCGTCTTTCAGCTGTGTTTGAAAAAAATTTTTTTCAGGTGATACCTCTGGTTGTGGTTGCTTGCTGTTAAGAATAATTCAGTTTCTGATCTGGAAAACAAGGTTTAGTGTATAAAAACTTAAAAATATAGTATACCTGCCATAATTCTGGCATCGGGTCAAAAAATTGTTTCCTCCTTCATAAAATTTCAGCTGGGAATGTCTTTGAAATGGTATGAATATTTTTTAAATTTTAACTTTTCAGTAGAAAGCTACGTTCATCAGTGAAGGAAAATCACCATTTAAAATTTGATTTTAATATGAACTCAACAGCAGACTGATTAAGGCTGTGTGCTTATAAGTTTTTTTTATAGCTCCTCGATATCACAAGAGAATAATGTAAGTATAATATAAGGGTAAGGTAAATTTTTTAGCAAAATTATTTCAAAGTTTGATTTTATTTATTTTATGCAATTTTACCAGTTGTTAAATATTGAAAGTGAATAAAGCATCATTTTTGGAATGTTGCACAACTTTGCAAGGGAAGATGGTAAAGAATCTGCCAATTAGAAATAATGAATGAATTCATTTAAGAAAAAAAAACCAAAACAATCCTAAACCCTTAAAGCTAATATGTTCAATAAGTAAGTACGTATTTTGGGGCAAAGTGAGAAAAAAACCGTCAGCTTCACTGGTGTAGGATACTGCTCAAACTAATGCATGGTGGCAAGTGCAAAAAGAAGCCTTACACTCTCGGTATTAATGTCTGTGTTCCCAGAAGCTGATATAACATCTTTTGAAACCTTTTTTTTCCAACAGACTGCTTCAGAGAAAAGTGCAAGCAGTGATGGGTGTCTGTTTTGCTGTATCTTTACATTACTACTGTCAGAACCAGTTAACAGATGAAGCATTTAATAACTGGTGACGTTAAATGAACTTTTGGCCTGTTTCACCTGGCCATATGTTTTGTATCACTTTAGGTACGTTTTCCATTCCCCGTCAAACAAATTCAAGGAGACAAACGGGATGCTAGTTCATTTGTTTTGAATGCAATTGTAGGTTTTATTGGTTTTTTTGTTGTTTTTTTTTTTCTTTTTTAAACATTTTTTGAGAAGCAGAATTGGCAGAATTAGATAGAGTCCAGTCCTGCAAGCTCCTGAGTTTGCTAGAAATTAGAAGGGTTTGGGATGTCCAGCTAGATCATGAAGACCTGGGGAGCGCAGTGTCACCTGTAAGACAGGCCTGTCAGAGTTGCAAAGTAAACTCTATTAAATTGAACTCTCTGGCTGAAAAAAAAAAAAAAAAAATCAAGTAAACCTTCAAGCACACAAGTCCATCTTCAGGTGTTTTTCAGCAAAAATGTATATTATTCAGTTAAATGCTAACATTAGGTAAGAGTTAGACCATTCTTCAAGGGATTTGTGTGGGTGTTTAGAAGCCTTATTGAAATCTGAATTTGGCTTGTACTTCATCCAAAGGTGTAAAAAACGTAGCAGTGTATACCTGAGCTACTAAGCTCTCCAATAAGAGACTTAGTCCCACACAGCCCAGATCTTCAGCCGTTTTCCTATGCAGACCCCCGTCTCTTAAGATGACCCCAAACTTTTCAAAGCACATCTCTGTGCGTCCTTTTTGTCATCTTTTGATTTCAAGTGGCCGCATAGCTTCACCTTCACGCTGTGTACACTAACTTTTAAAAACTCATCTTACACTGAATTGCCAGGGCCTGCTCCTCTCGCCTGGGCATTAAGGCATCCTTCCCCAGCGCACCAGGGCAGAATTCATCCCACTGGGTAGCGGTCACTGGAGAAACGACCTTGGCACTGGGCTTTGCCTGCATACCTGGTGTCAGACTCCGAAATTTTAGCCAGCTGAATCCCATCCAGGGAGTAAATGTCCTTTTACAAGCACTGTAAATATGAACTCTAAATATGTCTTTAAGAATGTAGGATGTATGTGACTGTGTATAAAAGAGCTACATTTTATTATTTCTACTTTGAGCTTAATAGAGATACATGTATAAAGTTGGTCATATTTGCTAAGGGGATTATAACCTTTGGCTTTCTCTAACACCAAGGCTGTGATGCTTTAACGATAACATTATTCAGACCTTTTGCCTCTGATTATTCTGGTGAAGCTAATTCCCACATAGAAACATTTCTGGTGGCATACTATAGTCTTTGCTACAGATTATCTAGGTGTAACCAGTTCAGCTTGGAACAACAAATTGCATCTGTAACTGAAATTAATCTGCATGTAAATCAGACTTAAGTCTCTTCAGATTTTGAAGCCAGATTCTGCAATATGCTTTGCAGAAGGGAGGAGCAGATAGAACTGACCTTAGTTGCATTCCTCAGTAAACAGTCACGTGCAAACAGATTAGGCAGAACTGTCTTTGAAGTGATGGAAAAAGAATAGATTAGTTTGGTAGAAGCTCGGGTGTAAGCAGAATTATTAAAAAAAAATAATCTACGGATTATTAATTATTGAGTTTATTTCACTGTTGCCATGGTTTAACCCCAGCCAGCAACTAAGCACCACGCCGCTGCTCACTCACTGCCCCCCCCTCCAGTGGGATGGAAGAGAGAATTGGAAAAAAAGGTACAACTCATGGGTTGAGATGAGAACAGATTAATAGGACAGAAAGGAAAAAAATAATAATGATAATAACAATAGTGAAATTATAATAATAATAAAAAAATTGGAATACACAAAACAAGTGATGCACAATGCAATCGCTCACCACTCACTAACCGATGCCCAGTTAGTTCCTGAGCAGTGATCCCCCCAGGCCAACTCCCCCCAGTTTATATACTGGGCATGACTTCACACGGTATGGAATACCCCTTTGGCCAGTTTGGGTCAGCTGTCCTGGCTGTTTCCCCTCCCAAATCCTTGTGCCCCTCCAGCCTTCTTGCTGGCTGGGCAGGAGAAGCTGAAAAACCCTTGACTTGGTCTAAACCCTACTGAGCAACAACTGGAAACATCAGTGTGTTATCAACATTCTTCTCATACTGGACCCAAACCACAGCACTGTACCAGCTACTAGGAAGAAAATTAACTCTAGCCCAGCCAAAAGCAGGACAAGTGCACGTCTTTTCCTGTGAATTCTTTCTTCCTTCTGAAGTTCTCCTTCAGCACAATGCCACCATGCTTTTCTCCTACCAAAAAGAAAGCACAGCTGTTTGCCTTTTCAGTCATACAGTTAGTGACTGAGAAACACTCAGCATCATTATTTTTTAATGAGTTGTGCTTTTGTTTGTGTTTTGTTCCACTAAACTTTAACTCTGTTCCTCTAAACACAATTATGAGTAAATTTAAAGTGTATCGAAGGTTAGTCCCAGTTAGTTTCCTTCTATAACCTGCAACCAGAATTAGACAGGGGATAATTTTTTTTTTCCAATATGGTAGAAAGAGGATTTCAAATGTTCTTTCTCTAAGATATGCCACCTGAGACTCTTACCAATCTAAATTACCGTGTACCTCCTAAGTGGGGGAAAAAAGCAGAACGCATCAGCATTTCGGATTGTGAGTGACCTGAAAGTAGAAGGTTTGCAAAGTGTACATAATTTACTCATCACAAGAGGAAGTAAAGACAGGCTGTATACATCAGAGTTCAAAACCACTGCAGCAATGAGACATATCTAGCACAGTGGCTTTGTGAAAGTAAAGAAATAGTAAGAAGAAATACTTGCTATAAACATTCACTATGACACAAGGATATGGTAAAAGAAAAAAACCAAACAATCTCTCCGTCTTCAGTAATCTCTGAACTCTCATCTTTCCAGTTGGTTAACACATCTTTTCCTATGAGGCAATTTCCAAAAAGCAGTGGTTAGGAGTAATATAGAAGATTTTGAAATGCGTGTAGTCATTCTAGGAGTATATGACTCCTGAAAGAAAAGTTTTCATGCTTTTTAGTTCAGGCTAAACATTATACAGAGATATATCTACCCATCTCTGTTCTTATAGAAATGTCTGGGCAGAATTTGCCTGCAACCATGCAGAAGGCTGGCTAAGCAGTTACACATCCACATTAAGGACCCTGCTAGTGCTTCACGACAGACACACACATTGTAGTCGCCGCTTGTGGATATACAAGGTCATGTGCGTGGTGGGAGGGAGATGTGAGGCTTTGGGTGTTTGGCTGCTTTATAAATAATGAAGGAGAACATCTGTCCACTGGTAAATGTGGGAGAAGTGAACTTGATATCACAGCTCTGGCAACCTTTGTAAGCACAGGAGAGCTTCAGGGACTGCACTCGAAATTAGTCTTTCTGGGTAAGGCAATTCTTTCTCCTTCTCCTAAAATTTTCATCATTTTAATTAAGGTCTGGCCAAGACTGAAGTTTTTTGCTTGGTGTGGATTGACTCGATGTGGAGGAAGATACAGTTCTTCCTCCGGGAAGCCGCTGCGAAAGATATGTCTTAACATGCATTTTCTCACCTGAGGAACTTTACTAGGAAGGTGCAAATAACTTTCTTTATGCTAAACTGTGAGCTAGGAAAAAAAACCTGTTTAGAACAAGGTGATGTCCACAAACTGATTTTTCTGTTGAAAAACAGAGAGAAAACTGGAAAGACTGAGAAATACTTGTTACAGCTCAAAAGGGGAGGAACTGTTATAAAATTAGGTACCTAGTTTGGTCTTGGTATGGAAAAGGTTGTTTTGTTTTCTTCTCTATTTTCAGAAGGACACCCACTGTCAGAGGAAACAACGGTAGCTGCCCATTTGCTCTGAAGGAAGAGACCATGCTGAAGCACCTTTTTAAGACATCTTCCGTTCTGAGCCTCAAAAAAAGATCATCTAACATGATGCTGGGTTTAACTAACTAAGATGAATTTGAGGTGATTGCTTGGTTTTTCTGTCCTGGAGTTAGCTGCAGAGCTGAGCGCTGGGAAGGCACAGTGCAAGAAAACCCTCCTGTGCTGCAATACAGTATTTCACCCCTGCGTAACCATCCAAGAAGTATCTCAGCTGAGTGAAGATCGCAAGAATCTTGAGATGATTTGACCTGTAATGGAGGGACGCTTCTGGGAAACTGCTGGAGGACTTCTGCACAGGGCATCTGCCGTCTCTGCCCTCACCTATCCCCGTCAAAGTCCGAAATGAACCACTCTTGGACATACAACCTGAGCTTTGGTGCACCTACAGATCCTGTTGAACCACGGGCTGGACTCTCACGAAATGGGCACACAGTAGTGGCTGTTTTTCTTGGATTTATCTTGTTTTTTGGTTTCTTGAATAACTTGATTGTCCTCATCCTCTTCTGTAAGTTTAAAACCCTCCGTAACCCAGTCAACATGCTCCTCCTGAACATCAGTATCAGCGACATGTTAGTGTGCATCTCGGGCACTACCCTCAGTTTTGCATCTAACATCCACGGCAAATGGATTGGAGGGGAGCATGGTTGTAGGTGGTATGGCTTTGTCAATTCCTGCTTTGGTAAGGCTTCAACGATAATTCTCTTACCCTATTCTTTTTAACGCTGGTACGTGAAGCAACTTGAAGAGCTAGCTGATCGCTGCTCAGTGGTAAATAGGAGAATCCTTTTATTGCTTTGTTACGGTCAAACACAAGTGAAACGGATGGTTTAAAACATTTTCACAACAGACTATGAAAGAATAGCATAGATCTGATAAGTATTTCCTAACGTATCCCATTTTTTGAAATGACTTGTTTTTAAGAGCTAAAGATGGCATCTAGAAAGAGGCAAGCCACTGGAAGGAGCTTGACTAAGTGTATGGACATATGTAATACTTCCCTCTTTTTCAGGAAAATCTGTGCCAACACTAAACTACAGGCCCCTCAGTGCTGCTTCTGTCATGAACAAAGCCTCCCGCCAGTATTCCATTTACCATTTGTAATTATCTATTAATCTATAATATGAACTCCCTCATGTCCCAGATAATGACAGTTTTCATCATTAGATACTTTTTGTTCTCCCCCGAAGCAAAATCTTTATTTTAAAATTACATACTTGCAGATTCAATAGCAAATTAAGTCATAGGAATAGATTTGTTGGAAAGAGTCAGTGTGCATCAAAGTCACGGTAAAACAGTGTTCAGCTTTCTTCTCCTGCCCAGACAAAACTTTCCTGCAGCCAGCTTTCGCGCTGCTAGATTTAAGTGTTTTAACTGAAAATTATTTTAATTATTAAATAAGATAAAAGAAAAAGTCCTGTCGCCTTAAGAATTACATCACCAAGCAGTGACCCTTTCTGAATTTATTCCTACATTCAAAAAAAAAGGGTCCACTAAGGCATAAACTGGCCTGTGGGTGCAGATCTAGACGTGATCCTTATCTCACCCAGACTGGGGGACCTGGCCCAGCTCCCTCTTGCTTTCGAGCCTCCGGGTCCCCAGGCCAGGACCGAAAACATCCCTGGCTCTTCTCCCACCCCGGAGCTGTGGACCACCTCGTGCAGGCACTTTGGACCCAGAATTGCTCCCGCAGCCCTTGATGTAGAGTCAGGCTGTGGCTCCAAAGCCACGTTTTCTACCCGAATTATAAGCTCTCGCTATTTGCAATGGTGTGGTCGCCCGTACCCCTCCATTCCTCAAACGTGTGCTCCGGGGATGGGAGTTAACTCAGCCCAGCAGCTTCCCGTGGGAAACTGGTGCTTTGCCCAAAGCGAGCTCTCAGGACTTAGCAGTGTTGTGTAATATAAAAACACTGACTTTGGCCATCCAAACCCAGACCCCGTTATCAACAGTACCTCGGCTTGTTTTGACCGGCTGGTTTGGGTTTGGTCTGTGCAGAGCAGAACGATGTGTCTTCTCTTTCCACATTTCATTTCCATTTTGGTGCATTTTACTAATTGCAATATTTCAGTAACTAGTCTTCTCAGGGAGGAAGAGGTTAGGACTGGGTTGTCTCCATCCTTTGATTTAGCCTCCTTTTTATTATTTAGGGGTGGGATGGGAGAATAACATTTGAAGGGAGGGGGGGAAAAAAGGTGCTTGTTTAAGGAATTAGAACAAAAGTATGTGGAAAGTGCCCTTCAAGCCTGCTTCTGCCAGGATACCCGTGTGTTACCACCCTGGGAACTGTGGAATTAAACCAGCGAATGGGTAAGTTTCTCCTGGGGTGACTTGCTTATGGGATAATTCTTCAAAGTCAGATCTTCTGTATACATCAGATGGATGGCAAGAGTGCAGATTTCTGATAGCTGTGTTCATGTGAGAGTTTCTGGGATAATTCTTAGAAGTGATTAGATCATCAAGGAACAAGCAAGCAAAGAAAACCACGAAACCCAGAATGCCGAAGGTGACCTCAGCTCCTCTGAGTGGTGTTGGTGCTGTCAGCAGGGTATTTTGGGCAGCCTAAATGCAGGTAGTTACTGAACTGTGCACATGGAAACTTCTCGGGAGAGTGTTGAAAAAATTCTTTTGCAATTCTTTTCTCAAAGTCTTGCAGCTCTCACATTTTTTCCTTCACTAGTGTGTATAAAGGGCATACTGAAGAAGTTTGCTTGCAGGGTTATAATTAAAAAATGTTCACTGGAAAATAACATGAGTAAAAGCAAATAATAGTAGGAAGTTGCCTAACATTTATAAGTCTCTATGGATAGATTGTATCTGCCAATAAATACCATTATTCATCAGTTTTTTTGAATTTTTGTACTCCAAAGTGTGCTAAAAAAGAGCTACTGTAGGTGTGCAGTGAGTTGATAGCTTTTCCAGGACTTCATAGCACTTGAAAACAAAATGCTTAGGTATATGATTATTTTTTATTATTATTATTTATTTTTTTTGCATTCAGTGTGTGCTGTAAACATCACAGACTGAACCAGGATCCATTGAATGGAATGGTGTTGGGTTTTTTTTGACTATTGGAAAGTGACATGAGAGAGTTGTGAGCTTTTTATTGAGACTTGCAGGTATTATTGCTCAAAGAAAAAACAAATAGCATCTTATTCATTGTATGATTATTTTCCTTGTCTTCTGTGGACTTTGGAAAAATTGTATAAAACTTATCAAAGTGATTCAGAAACTCAAGAGGCGGAAAATCAAGTATATTCTGTGTCATAAGCTGGTGGCTTAAGACCTCACTGATTGGTGCAGTGCAGTTACGGAGGATAAGGAAGCTTTTTGTCAGCAAGGGGATTTTTTGACACCTAAGTAGTCCAGTTTAGATCATAGCCTTTGGCCCGATCACTGTGACTACCTTGTGAGTGGCAAAGCTGATTAGATTTATAAACATAAATGCAAAAGCCACAAAGACCACAAAATACTGTATGAGGCTATGGTTTAAAAGAAGCATGTAAGAACACAGAAATGGCAAAATAGGCTGGCAGGAGAACGTTTCTTTGTATTATTTACACTTTCTTGCAATCCCTTAGCTATTCCTAAAAAAAATATATACTTCCTGTTCGATAAAAATTAGCTTAACCTCCTTTGTGCCTCATGTCTGATTTTGGCCCATCAAGGCTAAGAGGAACGGTCCTAATGCTTGGGGTTCAGCAGAGAGATGTGTAGTAGGAAACGTAATTAAGAAGAACTGAAGTTCAACATCAAGCTTTGTAAGAATAAACCCTTCAGTATTCTTTTCTGTTCCTTTTTTTTTTTTTTCTCATGGGATAGATCCTACCCTACTAGGATAAACATCAGTATAGGGCCAGGATTTCAGATGATGTTACAGTAAGCTCACTGGCTTCAGTAGAATTGGACTCTCTTGTAGCAAATGAAGGCATGTACCTTTTTTTTAAACTGCAGCCTTTTCCTAAATCATGAAGAAATTTTAAGTGGGCAACTAATCCTCATGACTTGGTGGGTATTTGAGTAGAACACACCTAAGCCAACTTCAAACTGTTAAAATATTTTTAAATGCTATTCTTTCTAAAAAGGCTTCTGAGAAGGACTGTATTTTAATGTTGGGGGTTTTTTTTCCCTCCCACTTCATTTTGTGATGCTATGAAAACCTCCTTCTTCCTGTTTAAAACCAAATTGAGAGTGAAGGTATTGTTCCCCAGCTCTGTGGCCTGGATGAAACCTGAGCCAGTGAAAGTAGGAAGCTGAGATTTGTTTCAAATGTAAATGCATGGCGAGAGACCACTCTTTTTTTTCTCTAAAGTGTCTTACCATTTTTAAAATCACGTAACTGTTGCCCTGGGAGGTCATCTGGAAAGCAGATGTGATTCTCCTCCCAGCAATATCGACAGCGGAATGTACATCGATGTCACTTACTGTGGGATCGAGCTGTAAGTTCTTTACTGGGCAATCCATTGCCTACCCCAGGCACTTAAAAACCATGACCCAAGAACCAGCACCAGGGGGTTACCATGGGCGCAATGGAAAAAAATATGGACAAAGTGTAGGTGTTTGGTTTATTTACTTGCTGCTTTCCACACGTTCTGCTTTGTGATTTCGAACCATTCACAGAAAGCAGACGTTTTAGAAGCCAATGGGAAGTGCAGGTGCTGATCAATAAGCATGTAAGGGAGATTTTAAGGAGAACATTAAATGTCATGAGACCCGCTATGGAAGTGTAAGGGTTGTTGGGTCTTGGTCTGGGGGACATTAGGGATGGAGCTAGAGGAAGAACAGCATGGGCTGTTCCCAGCGTCAATGATTTTACCCTGGTGCTTGTGCATGTTTGCAGCACTGTCAAGTAGGTCACAGCAGTGGAAAGTGCACGTGTCGCCGAGTTGGGGAAATGGATGGATTTGCTAAATTTGCTCCCATTACCCACCACTTAGCCACGGTTTCACAGGCTCATGGTTATAGATTTAAGCAAACATGGAAAGGGACACAGGGACAGGATGCATTTTCCCAGCTGAACTCTGAGTAAACTTTGCAAGCAAGCTGAAATAAGAACCCTTACATCTATCATGAAATGATTAAGCATTAGATATTAATTTAGGAAAAATACATTATTTAGTAACACACTCCCATAGAGACCATATATACGCAAAGTGCTATGCCATCCTAAGATGAAGTTTGTCATGCAGCTTTGACCATCTCACACGTTATCTCTCCAGTGCCTTATTAAACCCTTCAAATCTGGACAGATAAAAACTTTCAGAAATATTAATCTTTTCCCAAGATACTTGCACTAATGTAGACTGCCCAAACATGTAGGACAGGCAGAATTTGGGCTCAGATGACTTCTGGAGTTCATTTTCAGAATTGCTACTTTATGCCATGCCACATCAGGATTAAATATTAAATAGATTAATACATATGGGAAAGATGAAGCACTCTCTGGCTCAGGAATTCTAACGCTAGATTCTAACGCTGGAAAAATTTCAAGGCACGTCACTAGCAGGGATATTTTTGTGACTGTTGAACTCTTAGCTCGTGCTTTCAGGTGTCTACTGGTTGTTTTCTCTTCCTCAACTTTTAGGGTAGTTAAAATAGCTGGCAGTTTGCCTGAGAAGTTGATTCCAATCTTTCATTTTAGAAAACGAATTCAGACTAGTGCGGTGGAAAGTGAACATCACTATGTAAGAGGACACAGAAAAGCCTATGCCATGTGTGACTCGAGGCCGTGTCTTCCCCCACGGCGTCCTGTCTGTCCTGGATGCAGAGGGCTACGTTCTTAAACCTGTTCTAACCGAAGTAAGGCATGTATATGTGTCCTTGTGTCCTTTGATAAACCAAGGTCGTATCTGAATGAGGACTTTAATCTTTTTAGAAACCCCACAGTACTCAACTATATGGGTAGATAATCTTTTCAGTCACATTAAAGCAGTTATTGATTTATTCCTTTGTAAGCTGCCAGAGAACACGCTGAATGAGAAACGGAGCTGCTCATGATTTTGTTTTAAAGTTCAGCTGCCTTGTGACCTTAAACAAATAATTTTCTCCTTAATCTTTTACCTTGATTTTATATGCTGTGGCTTAGATTCACTGCACCAAACTAAGGTGCTTAGATTTAGAGTACAGAGTTCTAACCCACTGGAAATGCTCTGCTTATGAGATGCAGTCGATACCCCAGGTGAAATGAATGGCTCTTCTGTGAGAAGACACATTTATTTCCAGGAGTAAGGACATAATCTCCCTTGGCTTGATCCAGCAACACCTCAAGCCTGAAGTTTTCTGAGCCCTGATAGAGCAAGTACTCACCTCCTAGTACAAAACCACCCTTAGCAGCTCCTCACCTGCCCACTGAACAGGGATAGCTCCTTCTCCAGTGGGCTTGGGATGGGATTAAAAGTGATATTTCTATACATAAAGCTGGTAGCAAGCACAACTAATCAGTAATGTTTAGGAAAATGTAGTTCTGCATCAGGGCCCCCAAACTGTTCGCTGTTTGGAGTGCACAGACTCTGTTATGCCTGCAGTCGGCATGGCCCATGCAAGCTTTCCCAGGTAGTCGTTCCGTATCAGAAATACTCTGCTGGTTCAAAGAGAGGGGGGAAAAAAGGGGTCTGACTAATGGGAATAGGTCAAAGGTGCTTATAGCTCCTTTACCTAAAAAAGGACAAATGTTGTCATTACCCAGGCGGCTTTACTTATTTTAATACAGTGTTAGAGCTGATGGTTTGCCCTGATATGCATTAGATTGTATAGTAAATGGCAACACAAAAGTACTTATTCAGGAGATATGTAATCTGAATTCCTCTTTGGCATCCCCTCTCTAGGGAAACTGAAGTTAGCCTGCTATTCTTTTTGTTTAAATAATTAATCAATGAGGTAGTGGTATATTATTAAAAACACTTCTGAGGGTCATATTTACATGGAAAAATGAAATGCTGAACCCCTTAGAGACAGATGGGAATCATCTGACTAAACCCAGACATTTTCCAATCCCCCAGGCTGTTTTTATAATCAATAGAAAAACAAATTTGTACTGCCAGCATGCAAACTGTCTGACGTATTTGAGATATTCTCTTCAGGGTGATATGAGCTACGTCCTACAAGTGCCCCTTTACATCCACCATCTATGAAGGGAGCCCAAGCTCAGGGGTAGATATTTACTCTGTACCTCCCTGGAGTCGTGAAATGATCATCACAAATAAGTTGCTTATTGCTCCTTTTCTCTTTCTGTCATTTTCTTACTTTTGCTTATAATTCCTTCCCCACTTCAGTGTCCTCTTCCTGGATGCTGGGTTTATTTCTTAGGCTATTTCTCATTCCTATAGGTATTAAACACTGTACGATGTTGAAATCACTTGGAATAGTTGTCCAAGAGTGGGTATTTGGAAGACATCTGTTGTGTTTCCATGAAGAGGTGCCCAAGTCCTCTTTCAGAGCTTGAGATCCCACATTCATCATGTAGGGAAAATGCTGTCTGCACTTCCTACAGATAATTTATAGAGCACAAGTACTGGGCCTCTGCGCTCAATTTAAGTGCTTGAAACTGGGAGTCAGCTTAGGCAAAAGTTTTGAAAAACCTGATAAAGAAGGAATCATGCCATGCAGAGAAAGTGGAAATGGAAGCCCTAATGTCATGCTTTGAACGTTATTCCTTAAATCAGAGACTTCACTCTGGTAGGTGCTTTAACGCTGGTTTAGGATAAGAGAAGGTTTTGCCTTCCTTACAGCAGAGCATCGCCTAAGGTCTCATTCAATTTTCCCGTGTTTTTAAGTCGTCACAGACCATGGGCGTTGATGCTAACGGTGTGAGGTCAGATCCTGCGGTGTGTGGTTGGTGTCTGTGTTACCAGCCATGGTTGCTTCTCCCTCCCCTGGTCTGGGCAGCCCCAGCCGAGCCCCGTCTCCACACCGTACTGCAGTGGGACTGGGGGGTGCTCCAGAACCCCCCCACTGCCTCCTCCTCATCCCTCCCAGCTTCCAGCACAGCAGAAATTCGAGCACATGGCTCAAACAGGAGCTGGAGGGTGCTCTGAGCAGGTCACTGAACCCTCGGTGCCCTCAGCTTGCACCAGCAGCCACGTGTAGGTTGACTCATCGTATTTTCCCTTGGCTGCCATCCTTAACATTTTCTACTGTGTTTTGGTGTATGATAATCTAAAACCTATTTTCCTAACGCCTGACCAAAAGAAAACAGCAAAAAACACGCAGAGATATCAACAGCGAAGGGTGGGCAGCAGCTTGTGTACCTGTCCCTGGAAAGAGGGACAGAAGGACAGAAGAATTCCCTAAGGAAATTGATAATTCCTTTGGCTTTTTTCGTGCATATGTAGCTGTCCATGTGTTGCTAATTTATGGTCTGTAGAAAATGTTCTGCCCATGCCCCAGGTGTGTTTCTGTGTACGTGCAAGGGACTGCCAATTTCTGCCAGTGTTTGATGCTTCCTTATTGAGCAGCCATGCTTGCCCTTCAGTTGCGTATTTTTGGCTCTGAGACCTCACTCTACGTTATGGCCACGTGTTGCAGAACTCTAAAGACTTTATGCAAGGAGGTAGACAAATAACATCACTTTACAGAGACCTGGAATAGGAGCTTGAAGGCAAAGACCGCATCAGATTTCTTGTAAAATTATCCTGACGGTGAATTGAGTCTAAAAGGTCATGACTGTAAGTTGTGTTGGAGATGATGGAAGAGCATTTCTGTCAGCAGGTAGGTTTAATCATTTGCAGTTACATTTGCAGGGCCTTTTCCCTAATCCTGGGTCGTGGCATTAAGCTAGGCAACGCTATGCCTGATGTTGGTTTTCTATTCCTTTAAGGACATCTGTGCCAGTAGTCAGGCTGCACACATGTGAAGAAATATGTTATTAAAATGCAGCTGGCTTTCTGGTCCCTCAGTGGGTAAAATGAAATAAACTAGAAGCCAGTAAATAAGCAATATTCAGTCCAAAAAACTATATTAAAGAGCAATGGACTTTGCCTGAGAAAGGCTATTAAATCATATTCTATTTAACTATGTGTTTAATAATCTCTAGTAACTCCTAAAACCATGTGCGTGCTGACACACCTGAACAGAATTCGGTAATTTTTTTGAAAACTTTTAAACTTCATTTGTAGTCTCTGAAGTATACTAGAGAGAGGATATTATCTCTGCCTATTTAAATCCAAGTTATATATCTAATGGCTTTTTCTTAACTGATTACAGTCATTTTCTATGTCCATTTCTTTTTAGGAAGCATTTAAGCAGAATGCTATATCTTCCAGTCTAGTAAGCAAATGAATACTTACAGGCTTTTCAGTGATAAAAGGGATACAGGACCATTGGCATAGTTCCAAGTAATGACACAGTAATAGGTAATAACTATCAATTTCATTTTTTCCCCTTTTTCTCAGCTGTGGCCAATATTTCATACTTAAAGTAATCCCTAAAGGGTTTTTGGTTTTGGATTTGGTTTTTTTTTTCTGTTTGTGCGTCTGCCGCTTTTCTGATTAGAAATGTCTATTAAGATGAGAAAATAATCTGCAGTAGTTTGTTAAAAGTGTGTGCTGACATGGAAAAAATAAGTTCCTTCGAAAGCTGGAGCTATCCTGCTTATATTTGTATTTTTGTAGGTATCAACAGTAGCTGAGAAACGGTTTCTGAAACCGGAGTAAATGTCTAACAAGTTAATAAACTACAGGCTCTATTGATTTGGAGACCACTTATTGTTTCTGTTGATTTCACAGCTAACATGATTCACTTCTTAAGTAATCCAAATGCCTCCTATTACTGGAAGGTTTGCGGGTTGGGTTTTGTTGTGGGTTGGGTTTTTTTTTTGTTTTAATACTAAGTCAAAATGACCTCTGGCTGCTGTAAATTTTCCCGTAATTGCTACAGGCAGGAGGAACATTTGATATTTGCAGACAGCAAAAGCAAGGGAGCACCACTCCAGGCGGCCGCTTCCTTCCCCCTGACATCCCACCGTTCCTTCTCCGTGAAGTGTCCCTGTGTTTTGACTCCTGGGTGATTTGGGACCCGGTTCCCCCTCTCTTTCCCCGTGCCGTGCTGGCCCAGCGTGGATCAGGGCAGGCAGAGGAGCGAGCGTTCACCCCGTACAAGGGGCTGCTCGAGTCCCCTCGCAGCTCTCGGTGGTCCAGACGATAACGCCTCTCACCAAGGGCACCTGGGCACCGTCTGTAAAACTACTATTTTATAACACGTCCTTCAGCTGAAGGTTTCTCACGCCAGCTATCAGCACCCGGCTCAATTGCTCTGGGCTATTTCAGCCAACAGGTCTTCCCAAAAATGTGGTAAAATTACGTTACTTCTCCTGCTTGTGGTTTCTTAAACCCATTTCACAGACAGTTGCCAATATGTTGGAGGTACAGTCTCATCCTATGGCCAGATACAAACTTCTGCCGTTCCTCATGAAAGTATAGCAGCCACAATGCAGAAGGCTAATCGCTCACCGGGGTGAGCTGTAAATCTTTACATATATCGCGCAGTGTTATATTAGAGGCAGACGTTCACTAAGTGCTAATTTTCTAGTGTTGTTTTTCAATTGTATTTTCTATTCCCTTTCTTTTTTTCCCCCTATTGTTCTATTGGTTTCACTAACGCAATCCAGAGCAGAAATAGCGGATAACTGTGGGAAGAAGGGATCAAAGTGAACAGGCTTCAGATGAGTCAATAGATGGAAACTGGTTTATGCTGAATTATTTTTTTAGAGATTTATAACAACAGAAATTTATTCAGGACCAAATAACTATCAGAAAGAAAGGGTAGATTAAAGCAGACTTGATTGTGAAAATCTTTCATAAGGATTAGTTTTATCATCTTTAAAAACCAACAGCAATGTAAGACTTTGCTTAGATTAGGACTCTAACAATTTCTACGATTCAAACCCATTAGTTAATTCACATACATGACATTTTATTGCTTGATATCTAAGTGTTGTCTGAGTCTAGTACAGACCTCTGAGATAGTACTGAAATAGCACGTTAACATCTGGCAAGATTTGCTCTGAGCTAAGAAATGGTATGAATTTTACAAAAACACAGATAATCCCCTTCAACTTGTCCTTATGAAAATTTTAGAGCACGCAGTGGTTGAATACAGTTGGGTCTGCATTAGAGTTAATTCTTATGTGCATATGCGCACTGAGGCATCATTGTTTGCCAAGTTTACAATTTGTGGGTAATTTCTGTTCTGCGTTCGGGCTGTTTATGAAGTTACTGGGGGACCTCTTTGCACTGACACGTTTAATCACCCTAATGAAATTATGGAAGCCGTTGGCACGCTGCGCGGCAGAAGGCAGCGTGTCCTGGAGCGGGGATCTCGCGCGGTGGTTGGGGTCGCTGCCGTCCCCTCCGCCGCCGATGGCCATCTCTGTGGCTGAGCCATCTGCCCCGGTGTGAGTTCAGCAGGAGTTAATTAGAAACGGTTCTGGCGTAGGAAGTAATACCGTAGGGATGAGGAGTTACAAATTCTGCCTCTTAATGAAAGGGTGGAGTATCTACATGGTATTTGGGTGGGTATTATGTGTACGTTCTGTACACTGACTGTGGTGCACAAAGCAGCTCTTCTTCGTGCAAGTCTTTGTAATGAATCCAAGCAGTTTGCCTTAATTTATCCAAACTGCCCAATTTTGCTCTGCTTTTGGTCTGCTCAGTCTTCAGAGAAAGAGCGTGTGGCAGCACAAGAGGGCTGAGGTCCAGCACTGGCTGCGTGAGGATGTCGAGGATTGTGTATTTCTTAAAACTGGAAGTGTATTTCTGTTTAATATCCTTGGCAAAGACTACATCACAGGAGTAGGATGAAAGGCTGCCAGATAAATATGCCAGTCAGGATTTAAATGGGCTTTTTCTAATGGGTAGAAAGCAGGTTATGAGCCAAGACAAAGCCATAGCTTAATATTCTTTGTGATAAGAGCAGTAGACATACCGCCATCTGGTTTGCTCTGTGTAACAGTTTTTCTCTATTGGTTGGGGCATCAAGGGGTGTTTAACAAGGAATTTGAGGATGAGAACGAGTAGGAGTTTTACAAGTGTTAATACCTTTTCTGTGGTTGGGAGCACTCAGACCTTTGGGGGAAAAAAAAAAAATAGTAGATACAAGCAGGTAATTGCCTCTTACTGTGCTGTAATTGTTTCTTCCTATCACTTTAATAACAAAAAATAGTTGCGCCTTGTGAAGGGTTGTGTATAACCATACTAAGTATCTGCCATACAACAATACGTTGCCCAGCTGTGCTTCTAGAACACTAAACTTAAAGTTAGGATAACTTTCAGCATCCAGTGATACTTTTCCAGTATGTAGTCCCAGCAGCCTGTGATGTTTTGGTGTAGGGACTTCATCCCTGAAGTAGTACTTTTAAGTCTAATAGGTCTTCCCGGCTTTATCTCCCAGGCCGCTCGCCCTCGGGAACCCTGCAAAATTTTGGTACGTACAACATAATATATCAAGGAATTCTACTTATTAACTACGTACTCTGCGCTATGCAAAGAAAAGTACTTTCTCCTGTTTGTTAATTCTGAGTCTGCAACCTGATGATTTCATTTGAAAACCCAGTTCTTGTATTACAAGAAACGCTAAATAATCTTCCCCCATCTACCTTTTCATATTTTCTCTTCTTTTCTCTGTTTTCCTTTTCTAATAAGCCCTGATGTTTGCTTTTCTAAATGCTGCTGAGCATTGCTGCTTAGTGGAAGTGGTTTGCATAAAGCTATCTATCATAACTCTCTTTGTAGAGCAGCAAGTCAGTCAGAAACAATCGCTGTGTATTTAAAGCTAGGACAGGTTTTCTCCACATATGGCAGTTTACATCAGTATTGCATTTCATCTGCTCAGTGACTCAGTTTCATGCGGGTGCTCTGCAGTACTTTGCAGTCAGCTTTTGTTGATTTTGAGTTAATCAGTGTAGTATTATCAGCAAACTTCACTCTTTACCATCTTTTCCAGATCATTTATTAATGTGATGAATAACCCAGGGCCTCACACAGATCCAGAGGGGACTTTGCTGGCCACAGTTTGCATTGAGAAAACTAATTATTTTCTCCCGCTCTTTATTTCCTGCCTCTAATCAATTATTTATGCATGTGAAGATCTCTGTTATTGCAAGGTAGCTTACTATCCTTAAGAGCCTCTGGGCTAGTCAGAGCTGTTTGGAAAGCCAACTAGGTTTTTATGGAATGTAGCACCCCTGTCTGCACAGCGCTGCCAAGGACCTCTAATGAATTAGTGAGGGATGGTTTCCCTCCATGGTATCCATGAGGGCTTATCCCCGTGTCATACCTCCGTATACATCCACTACTATATTCTCTAGTGCAATTTCCACCAACCTATCCGGCGATGCAATTAGACTCGTCGGTCGGATGAAACGTACTGCACGGGGTTTCTGTCTGCATCAGTTACAAACCATTTCTTAATGGATGTAGCAAAATATCTCCTCTTCTGAGGTCCTTCTCAGGGGTTAAAGTATGGAGAATACCACTTCTCCTCACTGAAAATCCTTTAGCCAGCAAAGTCATCTTGGATAGAAATAGGAGCAGCCTTCTCCAGTCCTTCATCCCACCTCCATAGCACGTGAGGTTGCTGGGTTGTAAAACTGCACAAGTACCTCTTGGCCGAAGGGCAGTGTAAAGACTGGTCTACGTATTTTGACACTGCATTCATATTATCAGATGTGATAGTTATTGACCTATTAATAGCTAGTTATTGTGAAAACCATTTGACCACTAGACCTTATGACAGAAACTTGTCACAGGAGAGTAAATATTTGTAGTGCGTTCCATCTCTAGGAATGGTAACTGCCAAAAAAAGCCCCAGATTAGAGAAGAATTTTAAAATCTCTGGAAATAAAGCTTTATTATTAACAATGAGCAGTTGCATGCAGTGAAAAAGCAGAGGCTCATAGGAGGGAAGTTAGCTAGGTGTGCTCTGGTGGAAGTTCTGCTCCCCGGCTGACAGATGATAATACACTATAATTTCACCTCTTAGCTTACTTGGTGCTATAGCCCATACGTAGAAAACCCCTGAGACTACATGCTACATGTTACATCTGTGCAGATGCTCAGCACGAAGGCAGGTCCTGGGGGATCTCCCCCTGTTTGGTGGAAAGCAAAGGAGCAGTCCTGGCAGGAGATGGGGGTCCTTCAGGACAGCGTGGACGTGGAGATGGGGATGCTGCAGCGAACCTGACCTCCCCGAGAGCATCCTCAGGCCACCCCAGCACTGTACATCCATCCCTGCTTTCCACAAGCACACAAGCCCCAAAGACTTCTCCTGAGATGTTGCTGTATAGGAGCTCCATCTAGTGCTGACATTATTTCTTATTCTGCTTCCCTAAGGTGGCAGAACAAATACACCGATGTGGAGGCAGCCAATTTAGGAGGCTGAATTTCCAAATGCTAGCCTGCTTTCCAGAATGCAAAGCGATCCTGCATTACGTATGGAAAATGAGATTGAAATGAATATTTGGGGGGGGGGGTTTTGTACTGTGCTGGTATCGTTGAGATGCAAAAGGGAATTCTTTGTTATATTTATGCCACTAGGAGTAGTTGTTGGTTGGTGGGTTGGTTGATGGACAGGCATATTAATAACATAGCAGATAAGCACAGTGATGCACGTTACGTCACAAGATACAGCTAAGAATTAAGATCACCCTTAAAGCACAACATATACACATTTAAAAATTCAGAAAAAAAGGAAAGAAAGAAAAAAAAGGATAATTCTTTACTATTGACAGTAATACATACTATCTGTATTGATGATATCACCAAACACAAAAGAAAGGATATGGTATACAAAGGAAGAAACAGAGAAATGACTGCTGAGAAAAGAGCAGGAAAGATTTACTGAACAGGACCAGTAATGTTTGCTGTCAGATTTGTCCCAGCAGGTTTGGATGCAATAGTGATTTTGCAGTGATTTCTTTCAAGCGCAGAGTTAAACTATGACTCCCATTAGAGTTAAGCAGAAAGAGGATTCTCTAGGAAAAAGAGTGATTGCCTGCTCTAATGGACTCACGACTACAAGTCATCTAAGCAAAAGAAAACAAATAATCACAGGCATTCAATAAATAGTCATTGGTGTCTTTATTTCTATTTAAAGCGAATTGTTGCTATTTGAAGTAGCCTGTATTTTGAAAGCCTAGATTGCCACCATTTAAAAACTGGTTGTAACTGCTAATGTGTAACAAGTGATAGTGGGAAATATCTTCTCAATTTCAAATCAGTATAAGTGCTTTTAATCTCTTAAAATTCAAAAGGAAATGGTGATCTGATCACTAACACATGGGAACATTCAACTAGAATAAGAGTCACCAAATGCAAGAATATTTGATTGCTTCGACTGTTTATTCTATAAATATTTACTAGGCATATCCAAATACAGCTAATAGTGTTTTGGAAGCACAACCCATTCTCAGCTGCTTCTGTCAGTTACTGAGGCATCCATGCAATCCTCTGCCCTTTGTATCATTTATATTAGCAGTGAACTTATCAGGAGTTGTTATATACACATTGTGATTTTGCTGTATCATAAAATGATTTATTGTGATTTGTTTATTCACTGGAGTGTGGATACTGAGCTGTAAAGCTCAAGCAAGTCAGGCTCGTACTGGTTGGTTGTCTGCCAAGGCCAGTGCTCACTTTGAGTCTATTCATCTTAACTCTGGAAAGTCTTCTAGGTTCAGCTGGCTTGCTTTTTAACTCTGGAAATGGTTGGGGTCATCTGCCAAAATCTTTTGGCAGCTGGATTTTGGCCCATAAAATATGTGTCTCTTTTTTGTTTGGGAGGGAAAAGGGGGAAGTAGATAATATTCTGGGGGCTAGCGAGGAAGGAACAGCAGCCACATATGTCTGCCACTCTCCAGACCTCTTTGCATCTCTTCTGAATATTCATTTGTGCTTCTCGTCTCAAAAAAAGGAAAAAAAAAAATCCCAACCCTTGATAGAAATGATTTTGTGAAATCCCATATTCACAATCTCTCACTCGTTACTCTCTCACATTTGCTCATATGATGCTACTTTCCCACTAGCAGCAGTGGCTGTGGAAGTTTTTAACTAACTTAACCAACTTAACCGCATTCTGCTAGTTTAGCTGAGTTTGTTTCGTTCTGGGCTGCCTATCCCAGATTTTGCAGGCTGATCAACATTCTCATTGCCACTTGTGGCAATTCCAGTATCATGCAAGAAGAGGAGATGTAACCTGCAGAACCTCACTGGACACTGCATAAGAGAGAGGTTTTTCTGTATCTTGACTGTAGAAGTGAAAGGTGTTTTATAAGACTCAGAGCTAGAAAGTAAAATGGAATATGTTTGCTTTTTAAAAAAACAATTAACAAGTTTTGTTCTTTCTTTCCCCGTGATGCTGTGCCTCAATAGTTTCTGATTTTTTGCAAAAGTGCAGATGCTGTGAGGAGGTCAGTGATCAGGTCAACAAATTACAGAAATGCTCCCCCGCTTCTGCCCAGTGAGTCAGCTTTTGAAAGTTTCTGCTTTTATCATTATAATATTCTTACCTCCTCACCTGCAAGGGAGTCTCTGATGGCAGCAACTGCTATGGTGGAAATTATTCTATTTTTGTGGAAGAAATGCTTTGACTTTAAGGTAAGCAGAGCCCAGTAGTTTTGCTTATTAGTATTAACTAGTACAGAAAAGGTGGAAACAAAGCTGATGATAGGACGGATAGCTCTGTGTGCACTTTCATAAAGTCTCCAATGCTGTGGCAGGTGGTAGGTAAGGTACTTTGGCCCAGAGCTGACAAAATTTTGCCTGAAGATTAAGCTACCATTAGAAAGAGAGCTTGTTGCTTTTTTCCCTCTTGCTGCTTCCAAACCTCTCTTGTGAATACTAGACATACAAATTGTATTTCATGCACAGTCCCTGAGGCATGATACTTGGATTTGTTTTCAGAAAGGCTTCCAAGGGGATACAGAAGTGGTTGGAAAGGTCACGTCTTTTAAGGTGCTTAAATTGTTTGTGTTTCATTCCCATGTGTGGAGTGGTTTATTTCTATAGAGAACTAATAGAAATGCTCTCATTGAAATTCAGGAAAGTTATTTCCCTTGAATACAGCACTGAGTCACTGATCAAACTAGTTTTGTGTAACTCAATAACATATTTATGTAATACCATTCAGTAGCATAACTTGGAATTAAAATTGAAACCTTAAAATTGAGGTAGTAGGAGCCTTCATTTGAAGAGGGCTGTTCCTTACTGCTGTGGTTCTGTATTTATCTCTAAGTCCTTGGGCAAGCATGATGAAAGACATCAGCCAGAAGAAACATCAGAACACCTCAGCACACGATTCCCCAATATTCCCAACTTGGGATGCATTTTGTCACAAACCCCTTTTCCTCCTTTTATATCTTACTTATCTCTATCTCGTAGTGCCACAGACCAAGTTAGCATCTTCTCCAGCTAACGGAGCAGCAGATTTATCAGCTGAAACCTGAGGGACTAGAGGGAAGGGAACGTAGCCGTATTACATACGACACATGACATCATTGCCAAAAAACCTACCTGCTGGCGGCCTTAGGTATTTACCGACACGGCATTTCCAAGCGGAGACCAGAGCGTGTATTTTTCTTCCCTGCAAATGTCCTCACCGCACTGTGCTCTCTCTTGTTTGCTATCTCGCCGAATTCACTGTTCAGCACTGCACGGTGGCCTGGCTTCAACCAGGACGGGTGAGAGGGATGTTTTTTGGTAAGTCCCAGCCCACCAGCTGCCTCTTCATGCTCCTCTTCCTCTTCCAGGTGCGTGATATTATGTTAAAGCCGCCTCATAGTAATGGGAACTATATAAACATGTGTGTATGTATGGAGTCTTGTAAATTTATGGAGCATCGCTGTTTTCTCTTCCTTCAGCAACGCAATTGAGCGGCGGTGGCCAGAGTTGCTGTTGGTTAACCTCTGCGGCTGGCAGGTTGCTCTGGGGTTAGCACAGGGTTTGTAGCTGGTACGTAGGAACCTCAGCATTTAACTACCCCCTTGATTTCCCCCCTCTGTGTTTCGTACGTGGCCGGCGGATGGTCTGACGCTCGCCCGGGGTGCTCAGCGGGCTCCATCACGCCTTGGGTCGCAGCAGCAGCCCGGCCAGGCGGACTCTGGCTCCTTGCCTTGCACCGGACTTGCAGCCAGCTCTCGCTCCAGCTCGGTCTCGGCAGCTGGATTTGGTCCGACCGTGGGCTGCAGCGGCGTTGGGAAGCGTAGGGACTTGCTGTGGAATTCCTGAGGTCGGTACGGCCGACGTGTGAAGGGAAAGGGGTGTAAATACTTGAAGAAACCACAGAAGAAGAGTGAGAACAGCCCACACAGGTGATGGAGAATGCTCTTCCCACCAGTAAAACCGAGCACGCGTTGACTTGGGCAAGCCTGAAGGACTGTGTGCTGATAAGAGCGGAGCACGACATCTCGCCGGCAGAGGACCCTGCACCCCACGGAGAGGAACGTGGCATCGCGGGTGCAGCACGTCACATCTGCTGTTTCTTTCCCTCGTAGCTCACGGTGAAAGAGACGGTGCCCGTGCAGGTGAGCATATTCCGGGCAGATGGACCTTCCAGACGAGGAAATGCAAAGAGGGAGCAGCAGCCTTGCGCGAGACACACCAAGGTTCATGTGGGCAGGATTTGTAAGCAATGGACCACTTTGTAGCAACAGTCACTTCCTAAAGTGTATGAAACCTCGGTCCAAAACCCAATTTGTGGCCAGGGAGGCCATAAGCAAGAGGTTTGATGAACTGATAGCTGGAATCTCTTGTTCTCCCTGTTGCGCAAAAGAGATCCTGGACAGACCTCTTGAACACAGACCTTTGTGCTTGGGGGTGTGAAGGGATGAAAGCTGGGAGAGAGTGACTGTGAGTGGGTAAAATCAGCCCGCGTGGAGGTTGGGTGCGATAAAATCACCTTGGCCTTTTGTGGTAGCTTGCATTTAGTTTTGATCCATTAATATCTTGTTGAAGAAGGTGTTATTGCTTTCCTCCAAGCTCAGTTTGCCTAAGTTTACCTGTGGCTTCTTTTCATTGCCCCTGGTCCTCGATATCCAAAATACAGTGCAGGATATATATTACATCATGCAACTGTGATGCTCCAGGTTCATGATGGAGCCTTCAGGAGCTGTAAGAGGGTAAATATTCATAAGTTAGTACTCAAAACATTTACCCAGTGTACGCTGAATCGCTGCGATTCTCAGTTTTTCATAACCTACAGACCACGGGCAAGCTGCATCCCATTTCCAATTACTACATCAGTGAGCAGTGTAAACCAGCAAAAACTAATATGAAAATGTAACACTCTTAGTTGAGACTCGTGGCAAAAAAACAGTGATTTGCTGTGTCTTTCACCTAGAGCCATACTCTGTGCTGTGCTGCCAGGAAGAAATGTACAGATCTTTAAATAGAAGTAAATAATAGATAATGTCTCAGATGGTTGTCCTATAAATGGATGCCTGTCCTATTTTATGAGTTGAAATTGAATTTCTTGCACTCTACTCACTGCCAACTAATTGCTGTGTAGGAAAGGCTCATGCCTCAGACCGGGCTTGTCTCAAAGTCACTTATTTCTGTGGTTAATATTTGAATAATTATTTGTTCCTGTAATGCAATCTGCAGTGGATATTTATGTCATCTTTCAGTACTGCTCAGTGAGAACCTCAGCTTTGTTCCTGTATAGGCATGAAATGTTGGGGGAACAAATTACATTTCTCACTGTGATTGACTCCTGTGGAGTTATTTGTCTATGTACCAGCTTGAGGCCCTAAATATTTGTTGGAGGCAAATTCTATTTAGATGTGCAGTTCCTGAACTTAATTTTGTTGCAATTTTAGAAAACATTACTCATTTGAAATTAATATACACAGTCTACCCAGTCGTAAATGTTACTGCAAAATAAGAATGAAATGTTGGCATAAAGCATTGTGACTAGCTTTAAAATTATAATTATTTTCTTCTTTTTATAACTTACATTATTTTTTTTAATTTGTTTTCTGGTTATTAAGATGATGGAGATTACATTCAAGTCTTTTCCTCAGCCATAATTCTGAAATATTTAATTGGTTTTTGTTTTAAAGCTGAGATTCTCACTAATTCCTATGACTGCAATAGATAGGGCGTGAAATAGAATACCAGATAATGGCAGGATTTCTGGCAAAGGCCACAACAGTTCAGCACATATGACATTAAGAAAACTCGGATATACAAAAATAAGAGGCACAATGAAAAGCAAGAAACTTTATTCTACTTTATCCAAACTGGATTACAAGAAGGGCATGAGGGAAGACCGAGGAACCCACGGACCTGTTAGTCTAACCTCAATACCTGGAAAAATTATGGAGAAAATCATACTGGGTGCTATTGAAAGGTATGTAAAGGGCAAGGCAATCATCAGGTTTTTGCTGGAAGCTCCTTCACTGTTACACACCTGATCCCTGTTTTTTACTTCTGCCCTGTGTCAAACTGAGTACTGACGCAAAACCTGGTTTTGCCTTTGTTATGAAATGATGTTGTTTCAGTCCAACAAATTAGGCCTCTGTATCTGCTATAATTGATCAAACGATAGTGCTATCTTTCCAGGATTCAGCTATTGAACTGATAAAGGAGTGAGATTAAAAAAAAAAAAAGACTTTTTAAAATTAAAAATCTGAGGATATTCTTAGCAAACAGACATATTAGAGCTGATAATCTACCACAATATTGGAACAGGATTATTTCTTGATGTGCATCTTATACTGGCTTTGTCCAGTCTTGGCTTCTGTGTTAAGGGGAAGGTCCTTCAGCACCAAGGTTGATGGAGCTGCAGTGTTGGGGCGTAGAGGGTCCGGGCACATCTTGTGACTTTGTGTACACTGCGCAAGCTCACACTAAGTAGACGGAGAGAGGGTTGCCATGGCCTCTGTTGCTTGTGTTTCTTCCTCATGCGGGTAATAGGTGTTTTCATTACTCGCAGCCAATTCAATTGAATGTATCTCGCTATTGGGAAAAAAGTTTTATTTTTTTAATGCTTCTTCATGTCATCATTTTCTGTCTTTCTAAGCACCAGTTTCATTCTTTCAAAGTATTTTTCATTTTTCTAAATAGTTAGCCTGGTTAGTATGTTTTAACCACATGAGCCACACTGAATTCATTTAACTTTTAATATCTCTTATGAACTACCCCTTCAGTGCTTTCCTCTTTTTCCCATGTTGTTTTAAAAGCATTAGAAGTCAATGCACAGTGGTGTTAACTTCAGTGATATTAAATAGTTCAGGTATAGCACAGACCTTAAAGTCTTATTGTAACAAAAAGAAAAAGATAAATATTATTTTTTTTTCTGAAATTTTGTGGTTTGGGATTCCATATATCACAGTGTCATGGTTTAACCCCAGCCGGCAACTAAGCAGCACCACGCAGCCGCTCGCTCACTGCCTCCCCCAGTGGGATGAGGGAGAGAATTGGGGAAAAAAAGCAAAACTCGTGGGCTGAGATAAAAACAGTTTAATAGGACAGAAAGGAAGAAAACAGTAATAACTATAATAATAATAATAAATAATAATACAATAATAATAAAAGAATTGGAATATACAAAACAAGTGATGCACAATGCAATTGCTCACCACTTGCTGACCAGTTTATATAAACTCCCCCTAGTTTATATACTGGGCATGACTTCACATGGTATGGAATAATTCCTTTGGCCAGTTTGGGTCCGCTGTCCTGGCTGTGTCCCCTCCCAAATTCTTGTGCCCCTCCAGCCTTCTTGCTGGCTGGGCAGGAGAAGCCGAAAAATCCTTGACTTGGTCTAAACCCTACTGAGCACCAACTGGAAACATCCGTGTGTTATCAACATTCTTCTCATACTGAACCCAAACTATAACACTATATCAGCTACTAGAAAGAAAATTAACTCTATCACGGCTGAAACCAGAACACACAGTTCTTGTCCTCCAGAGGAAAATGTAGATTGTGTCATGTCAGTGGAACTCAGTAATAAGAAGTGAGTAAAGATGAAATGGCTCCTGCCGAGGTGTGTAATTAAGATTCTCCAATTTTCTTCTGTGTAGAAAAGAAAAATTATTTGCTATAATTTAAAGGAAACTTCTGTGGTTTTGTCTGATTGCTAATATTTGATTTATTTTTTACTGACATCGCCATGGTCCTAATTTAATAACTGAGCATTAATTCTATGCCAGTTAAAGACAGGACTCTTCTTTGGCACCAAGCAAGCAATACTGTATTCATGGCCAGTTATCTTCAGATCCGCTCCATAAAGCCATCCATCATAAATACCATCATGAGAAAAGCTGAGCATCTTTCTCATATTAGGCAGTAAGCAAAAATGTGAAGAAGTGCAAACGAATGCTGTAAATCGTGATGATATAAACCGTGAGAAGCTGCTGGGCAGTAGCCCAGCCGTGGGGACGAGCAGGCAGAGCTGGCAGCCCAATGGCTAAAGCAGCCATCCAGGGAGCTGGGGAAGTTTGCACATCCCATTTATCGGTTTTCTAAGGAAGTTTGCATATCCCATTTTGGTTTTCTAGGCAAGCCCACACCCACAGGACTGTAGGATATTCTCAACTAAAGTATATCTCACCTGCCATCTCGTCGACATAGGGACAGAGTGCCTTCAGTTGCCATCAGAGGTAAATCAAAAATAATATAACCCTGCTGTAGAGCACTCAGCTGGGAAGGGAGAGATTTCTTATTCCCAAGTGGCTGTGATGGTGTAATCTGAAATGCATGAATAAATCTGTATCACCTTACTGAGGCTTAAGTTTCAAATGTAAAAGTCTGGATTTTTGCCTTAGGTACCTACATGAGCTAAATGTTTTTGATAGCAAGAAGCTCTTTAGTCAAGCAGATAAAAGCATGGAAAGAGGCAATGCTAACATGGTGAAGCTAAATAAGTGTGGGCTGGAAGTGAGAAGAGAATGGTAAATTCTTTGTTCTTGAGTCTGTAATTCAGAACCCACTTTTTTTTTTTTTTTCTTTCTGTATTGAGATACATGTTTAATGCAGGAATTACGGCCAAGGGCTTTCAACAGCTGTGTTATGTAGGAAATCAAGATTAGATGACGGATGAACAGAAAATCTTCACTGCCTCTAAAACAGTCTAGCCTTAAAATAGGTTAAAGTTAAACTCTTAAACTGTATAATTCAGTTGAGTTTAGTGGAGCTGTGCCACCTTCCAGCTGTAAGCGTATCTACTTTTTAGGGCTGACTTCCCATTAATATACCCAAAATGATTTAGTAGGCTCTTGTAACAAGAAAGATGTTTTCTTCATCAAAAGTTGCCTTCTCCTCACACCTTTTTGCCTTCTCTTCCCCTGAGAACTAAGGCATCCTATTGCAGCAAGCAGTTCTTGCATCCCCCCGGCTCCTTTGCCGTACCCAGCTCTGCACGAAGTAACTGCGAATTTCTGTCAGGATGGCAGGAATAGCTGCGCCTGTGTTCAGCTGACTAGGAAATGAGTGACTGAATTTTTTGGGGGGAAAGAAAAGCAAGATGTTGTGCCTGGAGAGAGCATCCTGCTGTGCCCTGTGTGTGTGGGGGGGTTGCCCAGGTATGGGATAGACTGGTGCTGTCCCCAGGGGAGGCTCTGACTTACCTTCATCCTGCACCTGGGAAGGAGCTATAGGATAAGCTGACAGTTAAATGGGGGAAAAAAATGGATTACAGCTGTGGATTCCCCTGAAGATCATCCTTTTTTGTTAACAGATTTGCTGGAAGTAGGTACCACTAAAAAGCAGCGAATTTTGGCAGGCTGGATCTCAATGCTACTGTACAGTTGGCTGTTACTAATGGCAAGGATGAAGAAAAAAAATTCCTGGAAGGACCTGGATTGACATAGGGCTATTTAGGTTTTTCATCTTATGGGACCAAAAGGAGGGGCCTGTAACCCATGGGAAGGGATGGTGTTACAGTTCTTCCAATCAGTTCCTTCTGTCATAAATCGTGGGAAGTGGTATCCAATGTTGTGTCACCAAGAACTGTAAGGAAGCTGCAAGGAGAACAAAAACATAGGAAATAGCAAAAAAAATCCCCACTGAGTCACGACTAAGAACATGCCATGCAAATCCATAAAGGTTTGTAGAGGGAGTCAGGACCCTGAACCTTGAGAGTGCAAATGTCCTACAACGCAGATTTTTGAATCTTCCACTGGAGGATAGAACTGGTCTCTGACACCTAGAGCTCACTATTAACCTAAATCACTTTTTGACTGATTATGTGATGTATATGTAAAGTTACGACCTGCCATATCACACTCATGCAAGGGTTGTCTGTTGCTTCCATATACAGGTGGTCAGAACTGAAGCTGTGTCTAGCTGATGGTGCAGAAGTGCAAAAGCTTCTTTAATTTTTGCACTCCCAATCTTGAATATAAAGCCTTCTGCGTGTATAAAAGTCAATGCAATATTTGAAAATGCTCATGGATGTTAAAAATTGAATATTTCTGAGCAAGGGAATCTTTCAACATTTTATTAGTTCATGTAGAAAATGGATTTCCCCTGGGTAATACTAAAACAGCTACATCTGAAAACCTGCCTAAAAGAGGAATAGCTCTCAAGTATGAAAATCTTCCAATATAAGATAAATAGGAGTTAAACAAAATTTGACATGACGGACAGAGCAACCAGGTCCAGTGGGGATTTAAGCATAGAGAATAATGGAAATAGTTTTCACTGTTGCTTCAAATATGTAATAGCTGAGAAAAGCATCTCATTTCTTGGGGTTTAAAACGGAGACTGGACAAAATAACGAAAGTAAGCATTTAAATTGCTTGGTTTGTTGCAGGCATTGTGTCCCTGATCTCCCTGGCTGTCCTGTCCTACGAACGCTACAGCACTCTCACCCTGTGCAACAAGCGCAGCGCTGACTACCAGAAGGCTTTGCTGGCTGTCGGCGGTTCGTGGATTTATTCCCTGGTCTGGACCGTGCCACCTCTGATCGGTTGGAGCAGTTACGGGGTAGAAGGTGCGGGTACAAGCTGTTCGGTACGCTGGTCCTCGGAGTCAGCCGAGTCCACGTCCTATATCATCTGTCTCTTCATATTCTGCTTGGTCATCCCTGTGATGGTCATGATGTACTGCTACGGTCGCCTCCTTTACGCCGTTAAACAGGTAAGCTGTTGTATGCTATTGATAGTGAGAACTGCTCTTAGACATTACGTTGCGTTTCTCTTCTGTCGAGTTTGGAAGCACTGATGATAGAGAGCAAAACAACAAAGCAAAACCAAATGGAAAAAACCCCACAGAAAACCTGAAGGAAGGAGCAGAAGGTCTTCACCAAGTTTTTTCGTACTCCAGAGCTCCAAACAATTATAAAAAAAACAGATAACAGCCATATAGGTACTGACTTTGTGGTTTGAAAATATTACATTCTAGGAAAAGCAGCATATCTGGGTGAAGGTTGCATTTGTAATGAAGCCAACACACGTTTACCTGTCTAGCAATAAGACATCCATGCAAATATTTCTTCCTCAGTTTCGCTCATGACATTTTAATAATAACTGCTCCTTAATCTGAGGAGACCTAACTCTACAGCAAAATTGCAATTTGCGGAGTTACCCCCGGGATCAGCTTCTCCTTGTAATTCTAGGCCACATTTAAAAGTTCCTTTAAATACTACTACCACCACTACTAGTATGACTGCTACTGCGCCGACACTCATCTGACTGGTTTAAGGGATACTGCGGATATTCCAAAATGAATGTTCCAAAAGACCCTGCCAGGCGGTGTGGTATTGTGAAGTCTGAATAGTCTTGGGACAGCAACGAAACAGTTTAACAATGAATAATGAGAAAGGAATGAGTGTATAGGTATTCTCGAAAAAGCAATTCTCTAAAATGTCTAGATGAATTAACTAAAGGTGTTAAACGGAGAAAAAAAAAGCCGTAAATCCCTAAATAGAGGCTCTCATACAGAATTAAAGTGGACATAGTTTACTTTTGATTAGTCGTAAGGAATTAAGGTCCTGCCTTTTACATGATTTGTCAAAACTTTCAGAACACTTGAAGCCCAAATGGGGAATCTTTTTTTTCCTGGCTGAGTGCTGAGCAGGCCAGTAAAAATCCCTGTGATGAATCACACATTAATACTCCTCTTAATGTTGTGCAGTAGTAATATGGAAAAAAACTAAAATGAAGTTGCAGACCATATCTGGTCCCTGGGCAGCAGTATCCTTTACCATCACCTTAAAGAAAGGAGCAGGGTCTTGGAACATGTGCTACTACTAATAATGCAGATGATATGACTTAAACTTCTGCCTCTTCTTTCCTTCAGCCCTCACTGTCATTCCTGGCAACAGACATCACCCACAACATACAAATACTTGTATGGATGAAGCTTCTGTAGCATGTGCTTTAGCTTCTGGTTCTAAATGTAGACTTGTGTTATTTTATTCACCTTTTTTTTTAATTCAGTTATATTGACTGTAGTAGCATCATAGAAGAGATACGTGCAATCTATAGCCATTTTGTATTTAGACATGAAGACTGAGTAGACTGGGCGGAAGACTAGGTTGATCGATTAGTTGACTGTCCAGAGAAAAAAATGGGAGCAGGAATAGCATTTTCCACAATCCTCTCTCCTCCATCCTCCGTGTGCTTTCGAGAGTGATGAGGAAGCCTCTGGGATGCTGAGGTTAGAGACCCCTGAGAAATTTTGTAAATGGTGGAGGTGAAAAAGAATCGAACCCGATCTTGCATAACCTGTAGGCCTTAGGAAACTGATGCTTGTTAAATGCAAAGAAACTCCAGTGAGGATTAGATTGTATGTCCTCTCTAAAGTTGTTGTGACTAAGGGTCGTAACAGCTGCCCAAGCATTTGTGAAGTCTTGAATAGCTAAACCCTAAATTCTTACACAAAACATCTAATGCTTTCCCGGCGTTTGTAAAAGATTTCCTTGAGAAGTTGTATTTCAGCAAAAAGAATCTTAATCGGAAAACTCATCAGTCCTCAGCTTTCTGTGATGTACATACCTCCAGTACCGAAATCCTGAAATCTTGCATTTTATACATTACCTGTGACATACATATACATTTCCAAAGACCGTTTCATGACACAGTCACTGAAACGCAGACTTTCTTTCCTTCGGTCTGAGGTCCTCTAACTATTCTGTAATAAACAGGATAAATTATTAAATCCTAAATTATGTCCTGTTTCAAACTGGAGGAAGAGATGAGCAATACACAAATAAAAGTATAGCAGTTCTTACATAAAACTACAAAGAGTAGGTAGAGTAATAAAAAAAAAAGTTAAGAGAGGTTACTACATCCATTGTAATACTGTAACCTTCTGATGGGTGCAAAAAATTCATTATCTTACAATATTCTGGCCTCATAGATTAAAGTCCTTCTATGACCCTCTGTGTAGTGTATAATATATTAGAAGAAATGCGGGAGCATTGCAAACATAATAAGTGCATTATCCCAGCTCCAGCTGCTTAGTAAATTTTCTAAAATATGCATTTCATATTTTTGCAAGATACCTAGAAGTTTTTATGTTAGAGCATTGTAGCGTTAATGGTATTGCACCCTGAGATCAAGAGTGCAGAAGTTATGCTGTTATTAATACTGCAATGTAAATTAATTGAGGTGGAAGAACTATCTTAATAGATTTGGGACAGTTAATGCAAGAATTGGCACAGCGCCTGCATTTTCTCTTTGCAGGGACAGTAATTATAGGTCTGCTTTTCTCTTTTTCTCCTCTAAATTTTAGGTGCTGTAGCATTCGTTCACTCGAGGCACTAATAAATCCTGTGAAGTCATTTGCAATCTGTGTAATGGTAAAAGGCATGAGGATTTCAGTAATACAGCTTTTATAAAAGATTGTCTTTTCAAGGAATTTCAAGTCAATAGCATCCCTGTATGAATAATGTTAACAGCAAATGCCATTAAACAGTATTACAACATGACTGTATTATTCTCTCAGAGCTCTTGCCATTTATCAAGCTCGAAGACCCTTAGGAATTGCTCAAGTTATTTTCTATAAAGGTATGGGCTTTTTTCCAGAATGGTTTTATCTGGAGGGTTGAGTTTGGTTCTGCAGATGGTCTTTGCTGCTGTCCTGGTGCAACTTGCACGGAGGAGGGAAATACTAGCTCCGAAGAGTGAGCGCATTTCAGAAATGCTAAGCAAAATAATGCTCAAAACGAAGAGCTGAAGAAAAGCCTGTGGTTTCAGAAGCTGTTAGGGAACTTGGCAGTGCATCAGATTTCAAGACATAGAGAAACACAAATATTTTATGAGACTTTTCTTCCCTCTGAGTCCATCTTTTCACTTATGCTGATCTTGTTTCCTGTTTTTATGAAACCTGTTCTTCCATTCCTGCAGATGCAGAAATTCAATTTCTTCTTTAAGTTTTCCTTTAGAGATGATGCGTCTCATACCTGTAAGTAGAAAGGGACAAAGTTTCTCCCCCACAAAATATTATTCACATATATTTTATTCATGCACATTCTACAGAACAAGGGAAGGAAACTGAGAATGGTTTATTTCTCCTAGTACAATTAGATCTTTTTTTCAGTTTTTGGCTTATGATGCTTCTCTATGACTCTACCATTGCGTTCCCTCTGGAAAAATGTTCTTTATAAAGTCAGTGTCAGCTGTTTACACTTTGAAAAGTGGCCTCCCAAATGTGGAATTACAGAGATTAGCATTGTGATCGCTGTAGTGCAGAAGGCACAATATTATTAAAATCCTCTGCTGAGGGGCCCAGAGAACTCATATGACCCAGCCTAATGAAAATTAGCAAAACTTGTAAAAGAGATCTCTGCAGGCTACATTATCTCCCACTTGCACACAGAAATCCTGCCTAAGGACAAGAAGACTCCCAGATCATTGTTTCAAGAAAAGTTTTCAGATTGATTCTGTGGAGCCTCTCATCTTGGCTCATCTCATCGCCAGTCTCCTTTCATCAAAAGTTGTGCCTGAGCAAATCTCAGCAGCTCTTTCTGGACTGTAGCTAGGATGTGGAAAGCAATAAAAAAGATTGTAAGCAGAGCACGAAGACTTAAACACATAGCGTAATACGCGCCTGACCATGCAGTTCTTGCTCAGTGCAACAGACCGTGTGTTAAAGCGGGCAAAGGGCCGGTGGTCACACTGTCTCGGGGGGTTCTGGAGTAGATGGACCTGTGACCTGGTATGATAGTACTACTGTGTTGGGGTCCTTTTCTTTTTACTTGAGAGCCGCAAGGAAAAAAAGTAGAGTCAGAAAACATTTGTTACGCTCTTTTGCGTCATTGCTCCAGTTCTACTTTGACTTTGGTTCTTGACAAAAAAAAACAAGAAAAAATATTCAATGAGAATTTTGAGACTAGCCCGTATGAGATAGAAGTCAGCCTTGTCCTCCACTCTGTGCTGCACCTACTAATGCTTATTTCCTCACAAACTGCTAGTTTAACTAGTGACCGAAATATGGGTTCAGGTAATGGAATTACCTGACTATTTCCCTTTACAGTGACTTTTGTTGTTTCTTTTGAAAAATGCTACGTGATTTCTGACTTCCACGTGTCATAGGAGAACCAGCTCATCTCTTTTTATCCCATCCCCTGAACTTTTCTGAGTCTTGTCACCTTGTAGGGCAGTGGGGACAGCCAGGGTTACGCTGCAGAGAGCTGCCTCGTCCTCTCTCTTTTACTCCTCTTCCAGTCTTCAAATTACCAAATGTAGTGGAGGAAAAGTACTTCTGTCTCTTATTTGAGAAGTAGTGCCTCAGAGTGAAGTTGTGACTCGGTTATAAACCTGAAGAAACTAATTTTGAATTCTGTGTGGTGAGATTTTGACTCTAGTATATTTTTTTAAAGCATTGGATATAAACAACAGGGGTGGTTTTGAAATCTCCTGTGCCTGCAAAGAAAGCCTGAGAGCGAAAGGAAAGAAGAGATGTGGAATTTTATGACTTCTGATTCCTTAATCCTGCTTTATGTCTTTACTATTTGGAACAGTTAAAAAATATCTGTAAAAACAATTACTGCATCATTGTTCATTAAAGTAGTCAGGAAAGGATTATAAAGTAGAAGGATTGCTCCTGTGACTGTTTCCAGTTCTCCAGCTCATTCGGAAATGATCGTTTGTAGGAAGGCAACACTTTTGGGCAGAATGCTCAATGATTTAAACCAAAAAGAAATTATCTTCACATAATACAAAGAGTAGGATGGAAAAGCAATAATTGTTCCATCATTCCTTCATATATTTCATGTCTATTTATAGAGAAACTTGATTTTCTGAAACTTTATCTTTGATGGCACTGAAGTTATGACTTATGTTGAGAAAACTGATAAAGCAATTATGTACTATTAAGTCTATCTTCTAAAGCCCTAAATAAAAACAGGTTTGTAGTCATAGGCCTTCTTTTAGAAGCAAAGCTCAAAATCTTTCTGGTTATTTAATGAAACAAAGAAGTCCTAAGAAATGTAATTCAGGTGAAGATGATGTAGACCTGGCCCTTTCGTTCCTCTGTCTCATCTCTTTCTTTCAAATGTGATTAAGTATATTTGGGATTTGACTTAATATCAAGTATGTTTGACCCTAACTGCGTCTATGCTCGGACAGTCAGCTATACTCACAACCATATCTTATTTTTTTACTCTGTGTTCATAAATCTTATTTCTTCCCTTTGGGTCTTCATGTATACATTCTTTCCTAGCTTCTGGTGGTATAGAGGAAGAATGATAAATAACTTTGCCTTTCCTTTTTAAACCTTGCCATAAAGATATAATAATTACATATAATTCATAAGCAAAAAGAGATTCAATTTGCATATGAATTGAAGACAGGCTGAGCGAGTTAGGGTTGTTCAGCCCATAGAAGAGAAGGCTCTGGGGAGACCTTATAGCAGCCTGCAAGAAAGCTGGAGAGGGACTTTTTACAAGGGCATGTAGTGATAGGACAAAGCGTAATGGCTTTAAACTGAAAGAGGGTAGATTTCGATTAGATATTAGGAAGAAATTCTTCACTGTGAGGGTGGTGAGACACTGGAACAGTTTGCCCAGAGAGGCTGTGGCTGCCCCATCCCTGGCAGCGTCCAAGGCCGGGTTGGATGGGGCTTGGAGCAACCTGGTCTGGTGGAAGGTGTCCCTGCCCATGGCAGGGGCATCAGAACTAGATGGTCTTTAAGGTCCCTTCCAACCCAAACCCTTCTGTGATTGTATGATTCTGATTCTGTGATTCTATGAATGGACAGATGTTTTCTGTCACATCATCATGAGAATATGGGAAGTTAATTGAAATATGTCTCACGTTAGGCTGAAGCAATTGGAATAAATCTTAGCAAAATGTAATGAAGGGGGTCTGCTGGATTATCAAATGTTACAAAGTAATGTAATCATATAGCTTATAACCAGTACCATCAAGAAAATCATCAATGTTAGTATTTCCAAGTTTTCTCTACAGCCTTCAACTGGCACACAGCAGTCAATATTCAACATCTCCTTACTGGGCAGTTGTTTGACCTTTCCCAAATTCTACATGTGCACAGCTAAAATACAAAGCTGGTAACAGGCCATTTTTTAGATTCTGTAATAACAGAAACATTCTGTGGTAACAACACTCAGGACATGAGGTTTTATTGTTTGATTTGGGATTTTTGGTAGAAGAATGGGCTTTAAATTATGAGAGCAATTGACATTCCTGTATAACAATATGTTTTATCTGAATTTGTAGATAATCTCTCAAGTAGAAAGGCAAAGCAGCTGCCTTTTTGTTGCTGTTTCAAAGAAGAGCAGCACTGAAATCCATTGGGCTGCATCTAGTATGTATCAGTGATTAGTTCTTTGAAGATCTGGTTATTCTCAAGTTTTCTTGACTTCTGTCATGATGAGATTTCTCAGAATCCTGTAGGTGAGGTGATATCTGGGACAGCTATTTTGTAAATTATTAATAAAAAAGTCATGGAATACTGGAAAAAAAAGGCAAACAACAATTGCTCTCGCCATTTTGCAAGAAGTTAATTAATTCTGTTGAATATGTAATTTGTTTAGAATCAGGTCACAATCTGTAAATGGTCTTACATAAATATAAACTTCTTAGCATATCAACTCTTTTTCTGTTTAAAATTTTTTCTGATCATTTCTGTAACCACTCTTGTCTTTCCCAGACCGTAAGTCTCACTGCTTCCTTTTTTCTCCTTTACCCTGATAGCATTTTTTGCATACATAGATCTCCTCCTTCATTCTTTCAGTGAAGAGATTTCCATAAAATTTTTCCTTTGACAGTTTGAAAATGCCTAAATATACAGATTTTCCAATGCTTTGTAGAGATGATATTACTATTCCTACTCTACAGAAGGAAAGCATGTAGTATTGAGAACTGTGAGAATTTAAGGCATTTTCAGCATCTATGCAGTCTAATAATTTTGTCTGCATTCTCTCTGTAGTGAATAGAGAAAGAAAGTCACATCCAGGAAGGTTTCTCCCACAGCAGACAACTTTTGTCAGCTGCAGACATGTAAGACGAGTCCCACTTAAAAGAAGTAAATCGTTGTCTTACAACCAAACAAGGAAACATTTCCATCTTGAAAAGAGGGTACAGGGTATCAATTTTTTTTTTTTTTTTTTAAAGTACCTGTTTTCAATGATTTTCCAAAAAAAATGGTATGATAGTTAAATGATTATGCCATTATGTCATTGTTATTTAATGCCAGGTCATAATACAAAATACAAGCATAGAATAACTGTTTATTCCTGTTAGCTGGTTGGTTTGGTTTTATTTTTTTTCCAAATGGGAAGCCTGCTGGAGTAAAAAGTTGCTTTGATTAGCTCAGAGGAAGATTTACGAGCATGCTTAATATTTAAAGAGCTAACTTATTCTTGTACTCTTTCATAACTGTTAGGCTTTGCCCAGGAGGTGAAAGATTGCTATGTAGCTATCATGAAGACACTATAAATATAGTATTGATTCTTGGGGTTCGCCGCTTGCAACTGTAAAAAGATTTCGGGTTTGTGCACTACATTAATAGTAATTTTTATTGAAGGAGTCTGTCCCAAGGGCACAAAATCCGGTGTTTTCTGTAACAGTGGAGAAAAATGCGAATCCCTGTGAAACCCTGAGAAATAAAGGAGATAGCTAACATTTTTTCTTTGTGTGTAGCTGCAAGGCTTGTAATTTCAGCATCTCAGCTTTTAGGAGAGTAAAGGTATGGTGAGTCGATCCAATGTAAAATACCTTTCAAAGTGTTTAGAGACTTCGGCTGCTGTCAGGTCTTGCATAGACACGTGTCTAACTCAGGGGTGATGGGTATGTTCACTTAGGGTTATTCTCTGTATTTCTAATTAAAAAGTGTGGATTGACTGTTGAAACGCTTGTGACCAGATTAGTCTTCATTTTTTGAGGTCTGAGCATGCTGGAAGGGAAACAGGCACGAGCAAAGATTATGATCTTCTTTCCCCTGTGCTTGCATAAGCATAAATCATTAGTTAATTGTTTGTATTTTGCAGAGAAGCAGTAATACAACGTTGGCATAAATCAGGCACTGTACAAATTCATTGTAAATCAAGTTAATGGCTGGCCAGAAAATAGGATTTCATTGGGTTTGCCATTTTTCATTCTTTAGATAAACTAGGGAGGAAATAAGCCTGTCACAAACTTTAATAACAAGCTAATAGAAATTTAAGATCTGATGCTTTAATCTCTGGATGCATTATGTCCATAAAGAATAGGCCGTGGTCTCACAAGTCGTTCAGTTTACAGCAAATGGTGTACATCAGTACCAAGCGCTCACGACGTCTCAGTTCGGGGGGTGTTTTAGTCAAGGTTTTTCCTGGTGAGTAAAAACATAAGATTTTTTGTTTGCTCACCAGTTACAAAACCGGAAAGGCTGAATGTACAGAAGGGTGTTCTGCAGGGTAAAGAATGTGGGTTTGCGCCCTTCCATTTAGCACTGAGCCACACTTACGTACTCTCCTGTGGTTTGACTCCACTTAAGAGACCAACTTGTGACCTCAGGCAGAATCCCTGCCAGAAGGCTTGGAGCAAAACAAATTGTCCTCCGTCTAGCACTCTGGCATTGTCCCCCAGAGAAACACTTCTGAGGGTGTATCTGCAAAGGGACGCTGCTGTGCAGTGAGAAAAAAAAACAACAAAAGTGCCATGCCGAAGGGCTTCCTTCTCCGGTGACCACCACGCACTTGCTATCACATTAACCGTGGCGTTGTGTGAGAGGTCTTAACGCCAGACCCCGGCGCTGCTGTCCGGGTGGGAAGTCAAAGCAGACGGCCTCGGGTCACCGCACGTAAACCATAACGTATCTAGCGAAGTATTCAGTCGCAGTCCAAAATGTAGCTCTGGTTTTTTTCCCGGTGAAGCAGAGGGTTAATGAGGATGTTTGCTTGACTTTTTCCACCCTTATTCCACCTCCGCGTTAGTCCTGGGTTACTTGCAGCTACAGGATTTGGCCAGGGACATTTGTAAGAGCTATTCCCATTCATTAGTTCCTTGCTTTAGCCCCGCTTTCGCTGCTGGAAATCCTGAGAGCTCAAGGTACAGCGCCTGAGGCAGTAACAGAGGGAAAGAATTTTACCCGAGAACTTAATTATGTAGTGAAGAGCAACGGCATCCCAGTATGACACGACAAATCCGCATGCTACTGAGATACGAAGTGGGTGCAAATGATGATTATGTGCTTACAGAATGAAAATCAAAACCATGTGAAAGAAGAAAGGTAAATACATACAATCTAGAACAAACATGGTTTCATGAGTTTCTAATCCGTTGTTTCGTGAGTTTCTAACCCTGCTGGCTAGGTATGACTTTTTGGCTAGCTCAGCTGAATGACTTGCACATCTGTATGAGAACCTCTGCATAAACACAGATTCAAGGTTTATGGCCATAGGAATGCAACTGAGCTGTCAGGCTTTTATTATCTTAATAATAGAAATGTATTAAACTATATGAAGTTATGAGATTGATCGTACTTTTTTACCACAATTAAAATAAGGTCAAACTTAGGTTCTCTAGCTACTTGTCACTAAAGCTGTTTCATCCACAACAAAAAGGTGAGAAAGCCCAGTTCATCTCTGTCTTACATCTGCAAAGTTTTCTGATCCTACAGCTTCAGCTTAATCTGACTAAAGCTAAGGTGGCCTAACCTATGTGTAATTTTGCTCAACTACTACTCACACTCTCATATTTTTATCACCTACTATATCCTATATTTTTTTATGGTGAATATTATATACCCTGCTTAAGGAGTTAGACTTAAATGGTATGTGTATACCTCTTCTATGAAACCTACTTTTATTTTCAGTGGAAGCAAACCCGTGGGTAATATGAATATAACAGATTAAATAAGTACAACATTTTGGCAGTGATGTGAGGTTATGTTGTCTTCACAGTATGTACTTTAATACTTAACATTTATGTGAAGTGGGCAGGTCACTTTCAAATCGTACACACTCTGGAAGAAGAATAACTCTGGGTTAGTTTCGTGCTTGTGTGGACTCTGCACGCAGGAGCATGCACGCAGGTAACTGTGCATATTCAATGTTGACACGATTTTACACGGTCAGGGACCTTCCTTGGCCTTGAAGCAAACGGTACAAGCTGCCTACGTCCATATTACACAGTGTTTGGCCTTGAGCATCCTCTGGACCTTACGTAGCGTCCCTGTGGACTTCAAACACGGTAGTTCATATTTTCTTTATTTGCCCAAATCAAAGTGTCTGAGATGACGGGAGGGCTGCCTTCCAGCTCTTGCAGTGTGGAGCTGAGAGTTGATATGCCATGCCCTGATCTGTACAGCAGAGGTGTTGGTGAGCGCAAGTCTACGGACACAAGTCAGAGGACGAGGAAGAACGGGGGGAGCCAAACCTGGTGCAGCCTTGTCCGCGGGACTCCTGGGACTTGTCACTGATGCTTTCTGTCTTTCACGTAGCGGCTTGAGGGTGTCGTCTTAGAGAGTGCTAAGGCAAATCCGGGCTGGGGAGGTAAGGATGCCAACAGTTAAGCAGGATGGGCGATCGGGGACAAGAGCTTTTGCTTCGTGGAGTGGTTTTCTTTAGTAGTATAGACATAGCTATTCATGCTTTTAAAAATATGTGCCTATTCTGTGTCCTTTTTTTTTTTTTTTCCATGGAGGTTTAACTTTAATTTTAATGTGTGTGTTAAGAAAACTGGAATTTTCTTTTCTTCCTTAAGGGCAGCTTGTTGTATAAAAAAGTTCATTGTGTGCACATGAATCTAAGTTTCTGGCATTCTTCCTTGACTTCAGACAATTGTGGGTACTATTTTAAATAGAGCTGGTTGGGAAATGGACTTTCTGGTCTTTTCTCAGTTTGAGGTTTTTGATGGAGAGATTTCTTGTCTTGCATAAGGCGGGGGACACACACACAAATCTTAACCTCACTATTTTTCACAGATCAGGAAATCAGCAGTATTTTATTTTGACATAATCCTCCACTGGGACATTCAGATGTTAAAAATAAAATAATCTCCTCTTGACCCTGAAACCGCTCAGGGTCCTGGTGCACTTGTACGGCGGTTGCTTAGCCAAAACGATGTGGAACAACAGGGCCTGGAAAACCTTGGAGCCGATGAGATAAAATGCCTGTGAGATCCAGCGTCCTGAATAAAATAGCTCTGTGAGGTAACCAGGCACTAAAAGCCCAGGCATTTTAGATCTCTGTCAGGCATATTGTCAAGGAACAAGAGAGAAGCCCAGGGAAACTTGGGTACCACCAGAAATGTCTCAAATTTGCATGTTCCCACAGGATGTTTTCATTTTTGTGATTCGGTTTCCCAGTGCAAAAATGTCACACTAGGAATAATTTTGACCTTAACTGATCTGTAATTTGCCTCTTTGCGAATGAAACGCTTCTGTTGTTGCAGTGCAGCCGGCTTAAAAAATGCCAAGAATGTTTCTGTGGTTCTACCTAAACCTTTTTCCACCTTCACCACCTTGTTCAGTATGCATGATGTGATACGGTAATAAATGTGCAGCTCTCCCATTCACATAATAGTTCATTGCCCTTGGGATTTAACAAGGGTAAAGGTACAAATACTGGTATTCAGCTTCCTGAGCCTCATCAGTATTGCAAAGAAGTGTTGAAAAGTCACACTAGTTTTCACATTCTAATGATGCGTTCTGTCACATTCATACAGACAATCCAAATCAGTATTATTGCAGGGGTTTGGGTTTTTTTGGTCTATACTTGTTTTTTCCTTTGTTATTAAACAGCCAGGATATTTTATTGAATTCTTCCCCTTTACTAAAATGTTGCTGCTTTGCACACTACTTGGTTCTGTCTCACGGTGAGTCTGTGGAAATTAGCTTCTGTGTTCTGTAGTAGATTAATACTGGGGTCATACTTCAATTTGCAGGTATCTTACTATGCAGCTGGCTCTACTTATTTCAGTGGGTTTGATAGTAAAGTGAGGGTCACTGCCACAAGTGAAAAATGATGGCAGAAACAGGGGCAATAATATTTTAAACACACAGACTTGTATTTCAGGCAGCATTTTATTAATCTGAGTCAATGAAAATAGATTGGTAATACTCTGAGTGCCTTTAATTACTAGCCTTGATAGAATATAATCCTACAGGACTCAATACTCAAGTTGGATTTAACGCTGGGGCAATCAATCTTTTTTTTTTTTTTTTTTTTTTTTTAACGCGTAGCAGGGAGATAAGATGGGGAAGGCAAGGCTGGGGTGGGAGGAAGGATTGGTGCCTCTGCCTTGACAGCAGCAAAAACTCAGAGCAGCTTGTGTGGACCAGGCATCTGCGCCTGGGCAGGTCCGGGGCGAACACGCTGCACCCCAACGGAGAGCAGCTTCCACCGAGTGAGAACGGTCCTCGGGAATTAGTTAGAGTAGAGGCTTCTGAGGCTTTTTTTTTTTTTTTTTTTTTTTTTTAATTAAGTACTAACATATGGCTCTTCAAAACATCTGGTCCTGCTGGAAGAAAAGATACCGTTCAGGCACTTTTCAGTTGGCACCTGACACTTTATTTTTACAGGGAGCCTCCTTCACTGAAGGAGTGCTTGTCTGAACCTTCCCAGGAGAAATTATACCGGTCTATCACACCACATAGAGAGTTTTACACCTCTTCTTATCAGGCACACGTTTCATTTGAATTCCTCTTCACTAGTAATGCAGTTGTCAGATGAACTCGTCAGCTGCTTACTTATAGAGACCTTCAGCTTAAAAATCTCAGGAATCCTTATGCAGTAAATCAATATCCCTCTGGACAGGTGAACGACAGGAAGGAAAAAGATGTGATCATAAGTAGCCAATGTTTTCTTTGCAGAAATATGCACGAAGTGTATTACTCTATTTCTCAAGTTATTTTTACAAAGAAGACACTTAATCCATTGACTCTCCAACTTTTCTACTTATTTCATACAGTTTTCATTGTAACTTAACTACTGTCCCCTTTGTGGCCTTAATTCATTCTTCCTTTGTTATTACAAGATATAAAAGTAAAAAGAATGGACATTCACTCTTAATTTTTAATATTTAGGGGTCTGCAGCTTCACTTTCCTGTTCATTAAGCATCTTTTTTTCCGTGGTTCTTCTTTTAAAACATCTACACCGTATGCATCTTAAAAAAATGAACATTGGTCTCTGGCTTGAGGTAGAGTCATCTGAGCTTACAGCAAATGGGTGATTGTTTGACTTTTAGCAGTACAACTGACATCTGCTAAGCTGTAGATTAATCACAGCTGAGTATGTGCTAGGGCTGCCTTTACGGTATATTCCAGACCTTCTGCTGTACTTAAAAGTGGTAATCTAAATTCAAATGGGAGATCTGTCAACTAAACAGCTTCTCAGATAATAAAAGGCATGTAAGGTGTTTACTAATGGGATCTCAGTAATATTGGACTGTTTTGTTTCTAGTCACGCATGAGACAGAAGAGGCACAACATTGCGGTCTTTCAGAAGGCTGTAACATCCATTTTATCTGGTAATGTAACACTTTGCCTGAAACCGCCCCAAACATGTGGAAAGAGAAATTTCCATTTAGCTGAGATCTTGCTACTTATATCTGGCCTATTAAAGATTAACTATAAAAAAAGTGTGAATAAAACCAACCTGCACAGAAGTAGACAAGAAATAAATTCATAAATATTCTGAGATATTCAGAGCCTAAATTAAAAGAAAAAAGAAAAAGATTGAGCAAACACTCCTATGATGAATGGAGCTTTCCCTACCTGGCAAACACTGAAGTGTATGCATTTTTTTATTCCTGTTAGCAATCCCATTGCACATGCTAAAAGGTTGGATATAAGTTTGTTAAACACTGCATATAAGCCATTGCCTTGCACAGAAAATAGAACGAGTATTGCCACTAGTTTCTGACCGTAGCTGTCCTTAAACACCAGCAGCGCTCTGCTCTGATGCCTTCGTCAGGAGCCGGGCCGTTAAAAACACCTATCCCTGGGAAAGTTCACTCAGCTAATTCACCTGGATATCGCTTTCTAGTTTCTCTATTGGTATGGCTTGCAAGCGCTCACTAAAAGCCTTTAAAGACCTTACCTGATACTTTCTCTGGCTTGCTGAGCAAGTTCAGGATATTAGTTCAGTCTAAATGCCAAGTTGAAAGAACTGACCTTCACATTGTTTCATCCTGGCCTTTCTGCATCAATCTTTACGCTCTTTCTGAAGAAAATTTGTAACTGTGATTGGCAATCTGGCCTTTTATTAATTGCACGCTACTCGTGGGAGCCTTTTCTTTTTGCGTGGGGTTTTTTTCACGATTCAGTAGTGAAAAAGCTCCTCTGCCCTTCTCATGCTTCCGTGCCTCAGGATGGTCAAGGCTCAGTAGGCGCTTAGTCATGTCAGCCTGGCACATTTTGAATTTTCTCAATATAAAACTAAATGGATTTGCTTTGAGCTCCATTGCTTGCTGAGTAAGTTCAGGATGTTAATTCAGTCTAAATGTCAAGTTAAAAGAAATACGATTCCAGCCTGCTGAATCATCTTGTTAACTCAGTATTCTTTTTACTTTGACCTTTCCTTAGGGAGGTGCACGTATTGCTCGATTAGTTTCGGTCTTTCCAGAAGAATGGTGGAATTTTACAAGACTACATCATCCTTTTGTCTCTGAGGTGATAAAATTCACACTGGACAGGCTTCATACTGACTCTGACTATATCCATCCCTACTTACTGATTGCATTCTGAAGGATTCTTCTGTCACAAAACTCTTAAATGAAAGGGTTGCACAAAAGAGAGCTGAATTTGCAATATCCATATTTAATAAATACTGACTGGAAGGGGCCTGGGCTGATTAGTGAATCATTGCTAGAGTAGTTTGTATATTGGTACTAACTGTTCCAGGCATGTGTTGGACCCTTTGAAATTGGAATTGGAAGGAAATCTAGAGAATTATTTAAAATACCTGTGTTGGTTTTCCAGGATGTAATTGTCAAAACCAGCATATCTAGAGCAAAATTAGGCTGTAAAAGAATATTATACTAGTGCCAACCTCTTCTCTGGAAGATAAGGGACGTGTTTTGCTATTGGGAGTACTATTAATTTGCAGACTGAGAAAGTGAAACACGGATCTGATCACTTGCCACGTGCAGGGACGCAGAATCTCCATCCTCAGCGTGTGACAACCCCAGTCGTTCTGTTACAGCCCCCTTTAGCAGATGTGAAACCAAACAGTTATTATAGTAAATATCCATGGAGATCATCAGCTGGGAAATGAGTTGATTAGAAAAGCAAGGGACGATGGCCAACGATGATTGTCTAAAGCGGAGAACTTGGGAATGAGGGGAACGAATAGCTTTGGCAATGGTGTCACAGATCAAAGTGGGGTGATCAACACCGGCCGTGGTGCTGCTGGAGGAGAAGAACAGAGTTTGCAAGGTCTGCGAGGGCTGTAGGTGCTAACAGCACCCACGGTGCGGGTATTTGTGCAGAGAAAAGTAACTGTAGCATATATCACACATATACGTACCTATGTGATGAAGGGCTCTCAGTTTTCACTCTTCAAAGAGATCGTGGAGTCAGTTTGAGTAATTTCATGAAAAATTCAGTTCTCTGGTCAGGAAAATCAAAAGAATAAACAACATGGTGGAAAGTAGTAGGAAAGGGATGCAGAGAAGTATCCCCAACGTTGTTATATCATTGTATAAGCTTGAATCTTGCAAGGAATTTTGGTCATCTATTTGAAAAGGATACAGGAGAAACAGAAAAGGCACAAAAAAGGATAAGAAGTGCAACCAGAGATACAGAAGTAGCTTTCAAGGAGAGATTAAACAGTGAGAGAAACATCCTCAGAAACCACCGTTCAAACATTATCATCTTTCAGTTGTGGTGCTACATTTCAGAGTAGTTCTTCGTTTTGACTCATTCTCCTTCATTCTGGTGCTTGTAACATAGTCGTACACATAAAGAGGAATTTCTAGGAAATACAAGAAGAAAAGGTTGCTCATTAAGCTAAAATAGCTGCTGTGAAAAACTAGAGGGGTTTATGAGCTGTGGTACACTGATAATCCTGCTAGACAGGCTGTATGTCAAACTCTGCCATACAAGTAAATAAAGGCTTTGCCATGTACATAGATATTTGGTGTTAAGATTCACTAATCTCACTCACCTTCCAGGTTAAATAATAATTAACCAGTATTTATAATTTGCTGTATTTGTGATTCTAAACATAATCACTTCAGTTAAGCTGTCTTCAGTTTCTGAAAGGTAACCTGGAAAAGAAAACAAAGCTCAAGAAGCTCTGTTTCTTTCTTTATTTTGAAAATTTACTTTTTTTTTTCCTCACTTCATATTCATGGCATTGGATACCAAGTCCTGTATGAAATCCTTTAGTCTTGGCATTTTCTATGACTAACTGGAAAATTACAACACTGCTAAGTAGCAATGTGATTCCAGATTAAATATAATGGAAAACAGTATTTATTTGCTCAAACTTACTATTTATTTTATAATTGGTTCTTTGTGACCAAGCCTAGTTATTAAAATTTTTAGGAGAAGAGATTTGTCTGTGAAGGATTTAATGCACTGACCCTTTCATCTCAGCAGAGAAAATTCATTCCAAAATGAATTTAGACAACTGATTAGGAAAATGGCAGAATTGTGGCTTAGCATTTCCTTTATCTTTAAAGTAAAACCTCTGATTAATTTTTCAGACCTTTTAAATAAAAAAATCGACAAGCAAGAAGGCTACAGACTCATATTGCTGCATTGCTTCTTTTTCAGTATGCCCTTTGTAGAGGAAAAGGATAACAGGCATAGCTGCTGTTGAGGAACTGATCACTGAGCTGGCCAGTCACTTAATCACTGAGAATAACAAATTGGGACCAAAAAGAAATAATTTTTTGGAAAGAAAAGCCTAGGAAGAGACACTCAGCTTCTTCAAGCTGAAACTTCAGACTCCAAGACTATAATATGATCCAAGCTGGGAAGCACCCTGGCCCCTATACAGTCCCACTGAATTCCCTGTGTATATAGATACTGTTTCAGAAGCGGGGCATCAGCTCTGAATTTCCACCTATACCTCCATAAGCGAGTCCTTCTTTCCCCTTCTCCTTCCCCTTCCTTCATTCCCCTTCCCTTTTACTTTTCCTTTCCCTTTTTTCCTCCTTCCCCCCTCCTCCCCCTCTATTTTCCCCTCCTCTGCCATCCTCCCCTCTCCTTCTCCCTCCTTCTCTTTCCTGTTCACGTTAGTGTCAGTCAACAAAAAGCTGGCTGATAACAATTGTTTTCATCTAATTTCGTACACACGTTAAGGCAGAGCTACCTGATCGTGTTTGCTGACTGAATCATTCTAATGGCGCTATATCTTTAACCCCTATTATTTTAGCTTCCTCCTGAACCAAACCTGCAGCTGTATGAACTGACACCTTCTTAGATACAGTCAGTGGTCTCACCAGCAGAAGACCAGTTTGTTATCTGCTAAACTGCCGTTTCACTCTTACAGGATTTTAACCAACACACCGAAATATTAAAATATGCTAAAGAATAGCTGTCATCTAGTTTTAATTCATAAAAGTCTGCTACTGCACCCTTATGTCTGTTCCCTCAGGGTATGTGAGAATGCGTGGCAAATAGCTTAAATGAACCATTACATTGTGGTAGCAATTTTTCTGCTTGGATACAAAATTTGGAATCCGTATTGATTGTTTTCAGTTGCCATCAATACTGTGTTATTCTCCTCGTTCCCCTATAACCCACAAATTTGTGCTACCTGCAGATATCATTTATAAAAGTGCTACCTTTTGTACAGCAGCAGAGTAATAACAATATAGTAGCGCACTTGCTATCCTCCTCCCCCTCCACAATCTAGAAACAAATTTGAGGGAAAACCAATGTTATTTAGAACTAAAGTTCCAATAACAGCTATCTTATATCCCAGTCATCTTCTAAGAGGATGCTTTAGTCTTTTTCTTAGTGAAATTGTTTCTTTGCCATAATAATGCTAATTTACAAGCTCAGAGCACTTGGAGCTGTCAAGATTCAAAAGAATGAGTAGTATCAAAGCCAATATAACGCGATGGGCTATTGGTGGTTTTCACTGTTTTCTTCCAAAGTGAGTATGCCTTTCAGAAACAAGTCGTCTCCTACGTTTTACTTTACATATGATTACAGTTCACAGATAAAATTGAAATGGAGTTTGCCAACTAACCAATTTTTGCAAAGTTGCACATTTTACTTTTAACGTATAATACATTTCTCTTCCTTAGCAACACCGTAATTCAGCATCAGTATTCTTTACAATTGTGCTGCTGCACTATGTATCGCGGTCTTTCTGCAGCGAAAAGACAAGGATTTATCTAAGTGTGGTGAAGTTAACACAGCTCATCACTTTTACAAATGCTTGGCTCCCTCTTAGAAATGCCAGTAGGTCTCTAGCTGGGCTATTAGTGCTATAAAACTGCCACTTCTTCCCTAAGTGATGCTGGTGTCTCTATAGAAATCACTGACCTGCCTTAAAGCAAGCTTGGTGAACTTTGTTTCAGTGAAGACCGGTGGTGGCCTGTTGCAAAGTCAGCTGCAAATATTCTGTGGGTACCCCCTTCTCGGATGAATGCTCTGTGCTATCGGCAATTTTAACAATTACTTGGCACTTATAGGCTTAGTAGCTGCCTAACCTCATGTTCGAGGGAGTTACACAAAAATACCTTTGAGAGGACAAATGCCTTTCAGAAATCTGTTTTCGTCTGTCCTCTTCATACGTGTCCACAAGATGAAATAATTGTGGCTATTGCCTTCAGAGAAGGATTAATTTATTTCCTTGATGTCAATAACATACACGTAAAAAATGTAATCCTAGGAACAACTAAGTATATATAGATGGTGAAATAAATAATGAAGTCAGGAGTGCCTCTTCAGCATAAAGTGACATATGTAATGTCTGTTAGTCTTGAATACAAGTAGATCGTGGAAAGGGATTCATCTTAAAGATCCAGAAAAATCTTAGACACCAATAACTGAAGTGTTCATAATCTCTAGCTTAATTTTTTTCATACAAACGTAGTAAGGCAAAGGCTGCAATGGGACGGTTGTTCTCTGTGCTGAATTCTGTATGCAGCTTCCCTGGTCTTCCCCCTGGAGCACATGGGTGCCCCACCAGTGGTCCATCACCCTGATATTCCACAGTGACTATGGCAGAAGCTATCTGGGAAGCGTGTGAAAACTGGCCCGTTTCTGCATCTCATTCCCCTCCGGTTCCCCAACATCCACTAACATATTTCTTTGGTCTGATACTTCTTGCATTTTTATTGCAAATTGATCTAGGTTCTCTAATATGTCTGCTACAAAGAATTTACAGGATCTTCCCAACATCTTCGGCAGAGAAGACTGATGCAAGGAATTCATGACGCTTCTGTCCCAGAGCCTTCTCAGCCCTGAGTACATCTTTTATTATTGATCATCGCATGATCCCACCAGTTTTCTATCTGGCTTCCTGTTTTTCTCATATTCATAGAACTTCTTAATGCTTAGGCTGTTCACATGGTTTTTAAAAAGAGAGCTGGAGATGATATCCACTCATGACAAGAAAGAGCAATCTTACCAGTTATGGAAAATGATGATTTATAAGAGAAGACCATCTTTGCTCTCCAGCAGTCTGAGCATTTACTGCAGAAATGTCAGCCAGGGAGTTTTGTTTCCCAAAGAGAACCTGGACATTTTCAACTACCTCCTTTTTATAGATACCCTATTAAGTCATTGTTGGGCCACACCAAAGAGGAGGTAGGGGTGGGGTTTTTTTCCTTTTTGAAGTTTGTTCTTTCTCTCACTACTCTAAAAAAGGTTTCTGTCCCCTTGCAGTTGAATGTTCTGGGTCAGAACTGCCAACATGGGTTGGTCAAAATGAACTGTACTCATTTTCGCTTTGACAGGTAACCTGGTCTAGTGGATAGAAGGGAAAGGATAGTTGTGATGTAACTCAAGTTCTTGATACATGATATGCTCTTAGCAACTAGGGAAATACTGTCTTAAAGGAGTCCCTGTAAGGTGCCCATTTCATGGAGCTCTGTCAAGTGCTTTCAGCATTTTCATTACCAATTTGGACGATGGAGTAGGACTTTATGTCTAAAACTGTCAGGGAACATCAGGATTGGTCAAGGCAAGTGCAGAGGTTTGCTTAGATGGGAGAAATCATACAGGATGGATAAACACAGGTTGGGAATCAGTACAGTCAGAAGGATCCAGTTTGAGTAGCGAGTCACAAACAATATGTGGGTTTGGGAACACGGGACCTCTGCAAACAGAATAGACCTTCTGGTTGGACAGGTAAGCAGAGGTGTGGAACACACGACCTCGGGCGTGCTCTGTTCTGTGTGCTGGTTTTGTTAAACCAAGGTACGTAAATATTGAGAACAGACACGTGAACAGTTTTCAAATGTAAAAACACCGCTACTAAAGAAAACCAGCTGTGACTAATTGTGCTTGCACGCCCTTACACTAACGGAAGGACAAAAGGAAACAATTTCTAGAAATGAAGGGTTTCATTTCTAGATGCTACTGCAAGGTTTGTAAGGATCTAAGTATTGAAATCATGGAGCAGGTTATTCAGGGATATGAAATACCTTTCTGTTAGACAGTGACGGGCTGCTCGAGGAGTACTTGTCCTGCATTTAGGGCGTACTGGGGAAGGGGGGGTGATGGACACCGCCAAATCTCTTATGAACCCTTCCAGCCTTCTGGCTGTGTGATTTTAAATGCATTAAAATTCATGGCATTCCCAACATTTATTTGCAAAGATTGTAAAACAAATTCATCAAGGTAACAGGAAATTTGAAGTACTAGAGTAGTTTATGGCCATATGAAAATTAAATGGTAGAAAAAGCAGAGAAATTCAGTCCTTTGCCTCTGCCAGCTGCTATTTATTTTAATGTGCATCTGACAAAATAAAATAAACTTTCAGAATGCCAGATTTGTGACTATGTAACAACAGCTATAACCCAAAATTTTGCAGAAAGAGCTGACTGTCTCACGTTTGGCATTTGTTTTCCATTAGTTAGACTTTATGAGATATTTATTATGCTTTGTCATGCATATTTCAGTGAGAAAACAGGTATTTCCTTTTCTTTTCAAATAATATATCCCACTGCAGAAAGTAGACAAAGGACAAAATGTGGCTTAATCTGGAGTTGAAAAAACATGTCCACTGGTAAAAATAGAATTCAGAGACATTTTACTAAACCCCCCCCCACATCTATGTGTTTTGTCATGCTCCTTTGCTCTATTTTGTAATGATGTTTCTGACTGCAGGGAAGGCAGCTAGATGGCTCCACTTTAAGTCATGATTCGGTGTAAAACTGAAAAAAAGCAAAATATGGCATTTATATCCCCCTTCACCCATATGTATCTATAACTTACAAGTTATTATGCATCATTTTTTCCACAGACTCCATCAGACAGGATACATGGGGTAGAAATTGAAAGTCTTTCAGCAAGCCCATCCTTTTAAGTTGAAAGCATTTGGAAAACTAGAATGTTTTGACCCATACAAGAAAGCATCTTATTTTTGTTGATCTTGTTCATAATCCTAACAAGGAATAGTCTTTAAAATCCAGCTCCCCATCTTTTCTGTATTTCGTAGGAGCCGTAGTCTGGTTTTATCCATGTCGTACTGTATATCACAAGCTTATGGTAAATGCTGGATCTCGCATGTCTCCAAATCAACTGGGCATGGGTGGACGCTGGTCATTGCTTTTAGATTTAGCACTCCAGGACTTGTTTCTCCGATCCCTTTCTTTCCATGCCCTATTGCTGCCCTCCATCTGCCTTATGTTATATCTGGCACCTTCAAAATCCTTCCCATCATTTAAACCTGTTTTTTTCTGGTGGCGTCTTGTCCCTTTTGGGGGTAGCGTGTCTTAAAAATCTTGTAAAAGCTGTTGAAGTTTATGGATCTCTGCAAATAGTGACGCTTGCCTTTCTGAAGGCCTGGGGATCATGAGTACTGCAGGCTTGGAGAAGTCACTCCCACCCACAATTTCCTACGTTTTGTTTTCATGTGGGGTGACGGCCGGCTGCCCACGGTGAATGGGATTTTCTTCTCTTAGTGAAGGTTTCTGGCAGTGTGTGTTTATTCAGACTGCGAGGGTTAACAGGCTCGCTACCTTCCCTTTTTGGTGGGCCCTGATGGGAAGAAGAACGCTGCTTCATGGAGGTGACCCTCAAAGTAGTGTTAGAGGGACAGGCAGAGCAGATGTTCCCAGACTAAAGCCATGATCGTTCTCCTACAAGGGTGCAAGTGCCATTAGGAAAAGCAGCATTAGGAAGGCAGAGCCTGTAGCACCAGACTAGGAAAACGTCTATGGAGGAATCACTAGAAGAGGCCACATAATACACACTTTCTCCATGTCTAATCACGTATTCTTTCCTTACCTATTCCCTGATCTGTTCCTCACAGTTTTTTATTTGATCTTCCCCTTGGAGCATCAAATCTTTGGTCTAATATTATGAAATCCCAATTCCAGCATCAGTTTTTTATTTTGAGGGGACAGAAATTAAACTTTTAACTAGAAAAAGGAATAGTTTGTTGCTTTTTTAAATAACTCTATGTATTCTAGGTAGATCTAAGAATCAGCCAAAGTACCTCGTACTCTGGTTATTTGGAGTAGACACTGACAGTACGGCTTCTGAACTCAGAAGGCAGGAACACTTAGTAGTTTATTGAACAGGGGTTTTTCATAAAACAGATTGGGTTTACTTGTATAGGAGCCTCTTAATGAATAATAACTCAAGAACTGAAAACTACTTTTCCATATTTGTTATACCTGTACCATCTTTATTAACAATAAACAGGTTTGGGGCCATCTCTATTCATGCAATTCTGCCATACCTATATCCAATATAGCATCAGCTTGTGCAAACTGACCTGATGGAGAGAAATATTTGTAATGTACTATATAACCCTAACTCTCTTAAAAAACAAGTGCCTCCTCACCGTGCTGTCCGTGTGCTTGCAGCTTAGGTACGCCTGGCAGGCGGTGGGACTGTTTTGTATTCACGTGCACACCATGTTCTGGAAACCCTGCCCTCCTCACCCATCTAATGGGTAGGAGGTTTGGGGAGAGGTTTACAAAGTATTTAGTATGGGCTTCAGTCTTGTTTAGTTCTGGATTATTTTGTGTTTAATCACAAGCACAAATTGCTGCGCAGTCAAAGACTGCCTTACAGGGTAATGTATTGAACTCATAAAATTGCAACAGTTTGGTTCTGCTTATCTTGCCTTTTTAGTAATCTAAAACAAATATGAAACTTTACGGCAGTTTAAGTTTCCTAACTGGAAGTCTTAAAATGATACATAATTTATAGAGGACTGTCTGTAATACACAAGCTACTGAAAAGGAATTTCTCTTCATTTTCCGTGAGCTAAGATAAATGTTTATAAACACCCAGGCTGGATACAACTCACTAAACCAATTTCCCCTTGCTTACCCTCTCTGGCATATCAGAGTGAGGGCTAGAGAGACCTAACTTCTTCAGGTGGAATGCAATCCTGGGTACACAATCTCCCAAGGAAAAAAAAAAATACGTACACCTGAGCATCAGTCTTACTGCTTAAATGTAATTCATCTGACTTAGCAGTTTACATAAATTTCTCCCTCCTACTTGTCATTCTGTGTTGAAAAAAGGACGATGTGCTGTAGAGTGAGATTAAAATTCAGGATGGTGTCGAGGCTCCTGCTGAGAGGAGGATTGGAGACTTCCAGACTTTGCAGGGTTGGGTTTGTTTTTGTTTGGTTTGGGTTTTACTGAATACACCTGTGCTATGGTAAGTGTATAATAATGTGAGGGAAAGGGTCTGCCGTGAGTATGGAGAATGTTTTCAGGCCAGTTTCAGCATAATTGCTCTATTTTTAAAGATGCCAGTGAGAGGAGAGCTTTGAAACCACTTTGGATTTATATTCTATGCCAGGTCTACAGAATTTGACAGGCAGATCCAAGCACTTATATTAGGCTTATTTAAATATAAATAGCTACATGTCAAAGGCATACCCACATGTCCTTAATGATGCCTTACAATATCTTATATGTCAGGAGAAATTTTCAGGGGGTCGGAGGGGATCCTTCAGTAAAGCGTGGGAAAGCTTGACCTCTTCCCAGGAAAAGGGGTAATTGTGGTTAGGTGCTGAAAGACTGCTGATGCCTGAGAGATTTTAGCACCTAATTTCACTGCAAGGAGAGCAGCTACCGATCCAAAGGAACACAAAGCTCTAGTTCCCACTCACATGTGCTAGCCTGGTGAAAAGTAGTGTTAAATGTGAGTGAGAGCTTTATACGCACATCTAAAAATGGATCTAGGGGAATACCCAAGCTCCATTTTTAAGGAAAGCATTATCCTGGCATCTTTTAATTTTTTTTTTTTAAATTCATACCCCAGATTCAGAGGAAGTATTAGTATTTAGTGTAGAAAAGGTTGTTGTTAATCTAATTCAAGAGGTGAAGAGGGCAGCGAGTCATACTTGCATCACAGATTTTTCTCCAACCTTGGATGACTCCTGTGTAAGATTTTTCACACAATTAAGGACATATGTATGTGTGTGTGTATTATATAATGTGTAGTGTGTGTGTATATATCATGTATAGTGTATGTATACATATATATAGCATGTATAGTATGTGGTGTGTACACAGTTTTTCAATATATACATATATATATATTCATACATACACTGCCTTTTTCAGTGAGAAGGGAGAGGTCACAAACCAAACCGCAAATACACCTGAAGGGTGGGGAGAAGGTTCTAACGTGTTCTGATTCCAGCTGAATAAGTTTTCCATCTTTGCTCTGACTCATATTTATTGTCCTCCCCAATTACAACACACAGGCTGTTATTTCCTGCTTTAGCTGTATAAGTGTTCCAGTCTTTTGAAGCATTATTTTTTTGTCACCTTTGTTTGAAAACGCTTTTCCTTTAGATGCGGGCCAATGTGCGCTCCATTTCCTATGTAGATGGTAGCATTTTATTGCTTAGCATCAAGAAGTAACTTTGAAACCTGGAAAGAAATTTTACACCTGTCAGTTCATCGCTTTTTGAAGCGTTCAACCATATTAGTGATTTTGCAGATATACATTCTGTGTGGTGCTGTCTCTGGAAGAAAGTACACGGAAACCAAGAAGGAATTAATGCCTGATATTTCCCCCTTCTGCTCCAGAAATTCTTCAATGCAAAATATGCTGAAGTCAGCTTTAAAAAACAGAAATGTGTTTTCATTTTTCCTTTCCTTTAATTTCAGCTGGGCTGTTAGGTCAGTCAAAGCCATTGCAAAAGTTATTAAAACAAAAAAACCAACCCAAACCCAGAAGTTAGTTGTTGGAAAAGTAAATCTGTTAAAGCTATAATTTGTTGGCAAGTTTTTTAAAAAGAGGAGTCTTAAACTAAGTCACTGGCTTGATTTTCTGAAAGTGATCTCAGCACCTTCCACCTTTATATTAGCAAGTTGTGTTGCTAAGCAGCAACATATGGAGTAATATTCTTGCGCATTATCTTTACAGAACTAGCTGCATTTTCATTCTATTATTGGAGAGTATCCTTCAGACCTTCAGTTTTTCCCTCCCCAAGGTGGAATTCCTCAGTTTCGCACTCACAGATGAACCCGGTATTATGTGCTATTCTCAGTCTTGACTTGGTTCAGCAGCTACTGAATCTCCTTCAGGAAACCGTGTTGTATTTGCTGACAAAACATCCCTTTTATCACCTAATTCTGGTTTAATTCAACTGTGCAACAAAATCTGCTGATTTGTGAAATACCTACTCCCAATAAAAGCAGCCTACGCTCTTGTTGATAGGTCTTGCCATGAAAGTCCTGTAACCATGGGATAGATAAATCTGGACACCAACAAGCTTAGCTAGTTCCCCAGAACCTGCCCAGTGTTGGTCTTGTGCCAAGTCTCCAATTTTACTCCTGTCCCCCTGAAAAAACACATAATTTTCTCTTTTTTAATGCTTGTTTTGGTGATGTTATCACTTTCTGGACACATACTAGTGTAAAATCCCAGGTTTACTGGGTAGTATGCAGTGGGAATAGGAGTAGCTGCCTCTCTGTCCCCTTCCTGCTCTTTTCTGGGTGAGATTCAGTTTGCATAACCTTAGTCACCAAGAGATTAGGCCAAATTAGTCTTCTAGGCTTCTTCTGCAGTCAAAAGGAGGACAGAGGATCTGCTCAAGTCTTGTAGTTCTTGCTGCCAGGTGCCCGACAGTGGCAGTCTGGATGCTCAGCACCAGGTGAGAAAGGATTCTGGCTTTCTGGCCACCAGAATATGTACCAAAACCTCCTTCTTCCCTGAAAAAGGTGCAGATAGACCTTCTTCCAGGTAACTGTAGCACTACCTATGGCCTGGGACCAACTTTCAGCTACTTTGAAAGAAAGGACCAGAAAAAAATAGTATTTGCTATCAGAGAAGACCCATCAACGTTCAGTTCTTCCAGGGGTCTCAACTTTTGATGCTAACCTCTATATAGGGGCCTTTGCACCTTTCACAATCCCCAGAGCGAGAGCCAGCTTTAGTCAATGGTTTTTCAGGTCAAAACAGGAGTCTTCCTTTATCAAGGAGGACTCATCCCCTTTGTAGTGCATGCTGGAAGCCGTGTAGTGAATCCGGCTTTAAAACTTTGAAGTTTCTTTATCATCCATAGGATATAATCTGGTTTTAGGCTAATTCAGGCCAACATGTTTTTTCTGAGCCCGTTGACAGGGCTGTCATTTGGTGGGAGTCAAGGCCAGTTATAACATGCTCACTAGAACTGGACTTAGACAAGCAATCAAATACAAGCAAGTAATACAGTTTGTGATTGCTATCAGTTTGGGAAAATTAGACCTGATGGCTTCAAGGGAATGGCTTACTATCTATTACAGTCTCCCAAACTGTCTAGGGAATTTGTAAAATAGGCTAAGTCATGTTAGACACAAGAAATTCCAACCACCTTAATATTTTATAGCAGACAGTTTCTTTTGCTCATCTTTTTGATAGAAAATTAATTAGAATTTAAATAACTTTGGGCATAACATTTGATGCTTCTTGCATCCCTGGGTTTTTTCAACTAACTGTATCTTCCAGATAGCAAACACACTTCACTGCCCTTTCAGTTTCCATTTTCCACATATCTTATTTTCTGCGCATCTTTGATTTGTTTCAGGCAGGTAAGTGCCATAGAAGTGTCACTGCCAATATCAGAGATAGCAGCTCTCTGCAGTCCCACAATTACTGAAGGACATACATACGAATAACATTTTTGGGAAGTGCGTATCAACATATACAATATATCTGCTTAAATGAGCTGCCAGGGCTGGTGGCTCTTCAGTGTTACGGTGACTCTATTTCACCTCGGAAGCACTTTTTTTTTCTGTAACTGGCATAGGTTTTAACAGTTCCCAACTGCTTTACTTGCTGCTGTCGTACCTTTGGCCCATTCAATGAGTTGGTCCCGTTGCATGAGTTGTTGTTTGGCGTGGGGTCCTTACGGCGTGCCGGGGGCAGACCGCTTCTCCTGGCCCTCTACCTCCCATCCCAGAAAGAGCAGCCCCAGCTGCTGGAGGCAGTCCGTCCGTCTGTCGGTCCCAGCTGCTGTAGAGGTAGGCACGCTTTGCCCGTCCTCCAGGTTGGTGCGATGCAAGACCTCCCGTGTCGGCGTTAGCCCAGCGCTGAGCCCAGGGCACGGGCTGGCTCGCGGGCAAGCTGAGCTCGTTACTCACGGCCGAGGGCGGTGAGCGCTCAGCTTTTGCACTGGAATGGGTTTGTGTCCTGCCAACTCTGTGCGTGAGAAGCCCACGGTCATGTTTTTGTAGCCGTTGTCCTTGCTGGGTACGTCTGTGGCTATAGAGACAAAAGAGATAGCCACCACTTGGGGAAGGTAATGAGTATCTAATGGACTTCTCTTTCTAAAACCAAACTGTTAATGCAAACCAACTGATAGCTGTGTGTAGTACACCTTTAATTCTTTTGTGCACGCGGATGCTAGAAAATCCACAGCGAGGAAAGAAGGTCGGGATAAAACATGAGTTGTATATGATGGAAGTGACACCGTGAGCTGCTTGTTTAGTGCATGGGAATGTGTTCACTGTGTAAGTCAAATTGCTGCTAAAAGCCCTTTAGCTAGTGCGGTGAAAGAATTCCTGCAACTAAGAGGATTATAGTGTTCCTTAAGTCCACAATAGCACTTCACTGATATAAGCAGCAGTAGCAGTTATGCTTCAAGGGCAGTGTACAAAGCCATAAGTTTTGTATTTAAAGCATAGCTTCCCTTCACCTTCAGGCATTGACTATTCCCATTTCAATAACAAAAATTCCCAGTAAAGCCAGACTTCAGCTGATAAAATATCCTTCCTATGGACTTCAATTCCTAAACTAATAGTGACATTAATATAATTAACTATAAAGCCCCTTGTGTGATTTTATGGCTTCCTCCTCCTGTATTTCTTGCTGTTAACTCATTATGTGGCCCCAACTGAGCAAAGTGCTCATGTGCATGCTTAAATCTCAGTTCAGTCAGTGAACATATAAGTGTAAATGCTTTGTAGAGTCAGGGCCCACTGGACTCTAAAATGACCTGAAGCAAATGTTTCTGTTTAGTCCCTTTTTCCAGAGACACTATAGATCTCTTCAGTGTTCACTCTTGTTTTGAACTTAGCCACCAAAATGCTGATAAAGAAGGCATTTATCTTTAAGTCAGTGAGCCCTCTTTTTCCATGATTGTCTATCTTAAGCAACAAACAAAGTATTTCATCTATCTTAGTATTAATCAATAAACTATCAGTTCTGAGGTAGCCCACACTGAAAAGTAGATTACTTGGAGCTTCCATTTCCTACAGCTTTTTAGAGCTTTTCATGCTTTGGAGTGAATTTTTTTGGCTTTTTTCCTTGTTTTTGCTTGAGAATAGAATCCATAGAGATGGGAGAGGAGAAAGCTCATCATAACTGACATTTGAATCACTGCTTAGTTTGAGACACTCCTGGGTTTGGTAGAGGGTTATTCATACCCATAAATGAATTTCTAATTTTCTTTTGTTAGCAACATAACAAAGAAGACTGTCTTACTTGAGTGGTTCATGAAGGAAGAAGAATGATCTTTTTACAGCTTTTTCCTCTACTGCAGCTTTTGCGTTAAAAGGTCTAGCTCCCTTCTGTTCATTTCAAGAAGCTGTAGTAGACTAAATGCTCAAAGATTGGCAGACTTCCCTCAGATAGTTATGAATATTTCATTTGTCTCTGGTTTTGGTAGTACTGTTGAGTACATGATCATGTCAAAACAAGCACTTATATATGACACTTAAAGTGGCTGGCAACAAACACCGCTGTTCATAAATAGCCTTCTCTTTACTGTGCAGTTCTGAAGCAGTGAAGAAAACATGGTTATTTGAGTGTAAAATGCACAAAGCCAGATCCAGGAATAATGCATCAGCAGTGATAAAAAAAAGCACTTTGCACCCTGTTTCCATATTGCTTGTTTAGACTAGGTAAAGGACAATTACAGCATCTGCTATTTGGATGCACAGAATATAATAACTGATATTATTTTCCATCTTAATAAATAGTTGGAGAAAGAGAAACTGACTTGAAGGACAAAATGTATAAACAGCCCCCTGGTATTTAAGATGCTATGACGTTCATGTCCCCTACTTGAAGTGGCTCTGGATGCTGGATTCTTACTGTAGTCTCTCCATCTAGTGGTTAGATGGATGGGTTGCCATATATTCCCCGTATATGTTCAGAGCATATATGTTCTGAACATCTTTCAAGATGTTCACAGCTGAAAATGGCTGGGAGCTGTTAAAATATGAAGGAAATGCTTTAGGAGAGAAAGCACACAGCTACATTAGGTGAGGAGGGGACACTAGGGTAAATGCAAAAAAAGAAACCACAGGGGAATTCAGTGAAAACCATCAGGTTATATCTTCATCACTGAAGCTTCCCCTTCTTAATAGCTAATCTGAGCTCAAGTACCTTGTGTTATATATATAAAAAGAAATGAGCTTGCCCATGGGTGATGGGCGTATGCACAGTCGTACATGTTAGTGCCTTACAGGGCTGACCTGGACATGTCTCTCCGGCACTACGGGCCTCGCGGTTACCTGCAAGATTCAGCAGCACAGCCTCTGTGTACAACCATCCCTCAGGTCTTTCCAGGCGCTTGTACCTTCTTCTGAGCAGATGAAGTGGCACCAGCGCTCCCTTGGCCCACCAGCTTGTGGCCAGCTAAATCCAGAGGGAGCTGAACAGGGGCTGCAGTAGGTGAAAGTTTTGGCTGTGGAGCACAGGATATTAAATATTAAATCTAGCAGTATATGCCTCACAGGAGGCAGGGAGCTGCTGTCCTTTTTCGTCTGGGCTGGAAAGCTCTGACGTTTTAGCCTGAAAAAAGCCCATGGGCTCAGCTGTGGTTGCCACCTGGCTCCCTCCAGCAACAGGCTGACTGGACCAGTTGACTTGGCCAGTGGGGAGGTCCAGACTGACCCCTGCATGCCTAAATTGGGTAACTGGAACCTGTTACCCTAAAATAATTTCATATGGTCCATAGCCGTATCATTATTCTTTCCCATATCATCGTACAACAGCGTTCATGTGTTTGGAAGGTGCTGGCTACTCTCCTGCAAGAGAAAGGACAGACCCATCCTCTTTTCTCTTTAAGGAAAGGACAGACCCGATCTCTTTTCTCTTTAAGGAAGGACAGACCCGATCTCTTTAGAGGAAGCCAAGCTTCTTCTAGGTCGTGGCTTTTCCCCAGGTCCCACACATTTGCCTGCATCCAGCCTGAGGCTGTTCTCTGAGGTTCCTGGCGTGGCAGATATTTGGGGTCCTTTTCTTGAATCTCCAACCTCACAAGCTCCAGCTACAGCAAAAGCCGTTTGCATCCCTTTTTACTAACCACCTCCATTTTCTTATTGTAAGCTCATCTTTTAATTGTTTTATGACCCCTCCAGGCTTTGACCTGTTGAAATTTTCCATGCTCTGCCCAGACCTCCCCAGTTTCTTCTTTTCCCATGCACTGCAGCCCATCACTTGGTGAGTGATCTATCTGCTACATCTTGTCAGCCAAAAGGCAAAGGGTTGCAGCTTTTGAGGTCAACCAAGCAATGTGTGACTCGGGCCCCTTTTGAGGACGCTTCCACCACTGCCATCATCCTCACCGAATACTGCCATGGCTTCTTCCACGCTCTGTGCCCTGGCACATCTACTGTACCTACTCAGCACACTGCCATAGTCATCTAACTAGCAGTGTCTTGCACGTCAGATTGAGTGGAGAAGGGATTATTGGGTGAGTACGCGAGATGGAGCTTGGCCGAAGGGCAAATCCAGACGAGAGCTAATTGTGCCAGTCTGATGCTCAGTGCCTAAGATTAGACAAGCTCGCCTGTTGCTGCCTTGGGCTGAGTTTGGAAAAACCAAACCACTTCTGCTAATTCCCAGGAAGAAAGTAAGGGAGACACACCATTTTCTCATTAAAATAACCTCAATGCCCACGCCCTTAACCCTCTTCTTTTCTTTAAATATAGTGTTTTCCCTACATTTAGGCTACTGAATTTGGCAGGAGATGACCTTTGTCCCAGAGAAAACAGCTGAGTGTACGGCAAAGAGGTGTTTTCCAGCCACCCTAAATAAATACCTTTTGATCCCAATGGGTCAGTATTTCTTGTGCCATTTTAAAGATGTGGTTTAGATCTTCTGTGTATTTTAAATGTATATTATATATATCCTACATGTTCACATTTAGATTGGGCTTTACAAGTTTGGCTATTCTAGAACATTATTTGAATCTATTTTTTCTCAGCACCATCTGGTGCTCTTCTATCAGCTGGCTGTGCAGACACTAGGCGTTTCTGGGAGGCACTTCCATTTGACTACTGAAAATATGGTGTAACAATTGCGTTAAATTGTCCAGTAGTTTTAAAATAATTTTAATGTTAAATTGCCTACTGCTTTTTCATCTGCAGAACTGTAATCTTTCTGTAGGTTACATCAACTTGAGCTATATTTCGCTGGAGGCCTTCCAACACCAATAAATAGAGAATTTTTAAAGGTAACACCTTCTAAAGGTAGGCTGCAAGGCTGCAAAGCTGCAAAGGCAATGAAACCAAGAGTGTGTAGGTAAATACAGTACATGGTTTCAAAAACAAAACTCTGGGAGCACTTCTTATAGAGTAGTCTAACGCTTCTTGAAATCCTCTGGCATTTCTTGCATTGGTAACGTATCCCAGAACGTACCAGGGCGATACCACAACCACGCCGAGACTCAGCTGCTTGCCTTCACCGCTATCAAAACAGCCACGTTAGGGCTGAAGTGGCTTGGAGAGACAGAAGGAGCACAACAAACACGATCACACAAGTCAGCCGTTTCCCAAGACGTGGCACAAGGCTAGGGGAACGACAGTCCCGCAACCAGCCCGGCAGCGCGCTCGGAGGCATCAAGCGATACGAATCTTCCACCACCCCTTCAGTTGTGCAAGCACGACTCCAGCATCTCACGTGTCCTGCAATTTACTGGTGCCCAGAACACCAAAAAAAAGTGAGATAACTGACACCGAGGAAGCAGATGAGTTACTTTAGCATAAAACAGTTAACAGATACAGCAACTCGGGACATCAAATAAAAATCGAGAGAAGCATCAAGTACATTTGGGGTTCATGGCAAGGGATGCTTGGAGGTCATTTGTTCTTTGGACTCATCTTACCATCCTTGTCCCCTCTGAAAAGCTGGGACATCCAGGTCACCTGGGCTTTAGAACCATTAAGGAAGGATGTATTTTATGATCCTTCCTCACTTCTGGTCCATTGCTTGCATTTCTTACTGCAATTCTGTACTTTCAATCTCCTCTCTGCAATAGAAATAGGAATAGAAATGTACTTCTGGAAAAAAAAAGTACTTCCAAAAAACCCCTAAAGTTCTAATTTGCTCATTCCCAGGATCTGGACTGTAAGTAAATCATATAATAGAATTATAAAATGAGGCACATAAAACCCAAAACAATTGGCTACATTGGTGTAAACATGAAGTGAAAGACTCTGTGAGCATTACAGCTAACTAAGTTTGCTTTCCAATAGGTTTGTCTCATGACAAATGAGTTTTTAAACTCAATTATAGAAGCCTGCAGCAGAAGGTCACCCTTAATAGATACTGGGGACACATTAAGAATGTCCTATTTCAGGGACAGCTGTGATCAGAGCTTTCTCTTTTTTAATTATCAGAAGAGAAAAATGGGAGGAAAAAAATACAAACAAAATCAAAAAGAAACCTAAAGTAGAGTGGATTCTCTGGTGTATAATTTGAGTTCATTTCACATTGCATTTTTCTTCTTAATGGGAACATTAATAAGGAACCTTCTGCTCTAGTGACACGTGAAGAACTCTATGTCAAAGACCTCTGTCCACCTAATAAGTTTCAAAACCTCAATCGAATTTACAAGGAAGATATTGGGACCAGCGGACAGATTATTAACATACTGGCACAGACACAATGACAATGCAGGCTTCCCTTCCTAAGGAAACAAGCTAAAGGTGTGAAAATAGAAGGATATATACCAAAACCACACCCAGAATCACTTCACTTTTACACACATTTCTTTCCCTTATTTATGATCGATACTTTATCTGCGCAGAGGGTAAACTCTTGCAAACTCTTCAAGACAGAGATATTATCTAAACACAGAGGGAAAATGTGCTGACTGATGCCTCTGCTTTTATTGCAGATCTTTAGCTGTGGATGCCATGGCTAGCTGGGGTTCAGTTAATATTAAACTTGTAACATAGCTCCAGCTAACATGGGATCCTGGATTCTTCAGTCAGAGAAAATTCCCATTAGTCATGAAAAATTTAGTTCAAATAAGCAATACAGGATTGGACCATTATCTATTATTAATCCTTTTTTCAAGCTAAAGTAATTATGAGATAAACAAGTCCTGTTCTTGAAAAAAAAAAAAAAAAGAATAGTCCCCTGTGCTTTCAGAAAGGATGGATTTTATTTTGTAATTGCCTTTTTGCAGAAAATCATTAAAAGACTAGACAGGAAAAATACCTGTTATTTTTCAGCAGACTAAGTTTGTGTGTGTTTTATTTACTTTGAATGAGAACATTTCTACTGCAACTCCAGATAGAACCGACTACTCTAGAAGGCTAGAATCATAATTAACTAAAACCAAACAGTGTCACCATATTATTTTGCCTTCCGTGTGTACTTACACAGTTACTATATATGTTTTTAACTCGCAGTCCGACACATAAACACATATGTTATGCAAAAGCACCCACACCACAAAGAGGTAGGTAAAGCTCTGACTATTTCCACTGCATTAGCATGTGCAAGTTGTGCGCCAGGCAACGGGGGATGACGTTTGACTCGGGTGATTAGTGGCTTCCACCTTTAACCGTGTTTTATTCCTTTACAGACTTGTGCACATCAGTGTTCTGCATCAGCTCAAACCCATTCATTTCAAACTTTTTTTTGTTAGTTAAAGTTTGGATGCATTGAATTCCAAGGAGCTGCCGTTTTGCTTATTTATGTTTGTAGCTTTACAGGGGCTTAGTTCCCTTGGGTGCAGTTTACTCTCAAGTACCGCATTCGGGAGGCAAAAAGACCTTAAAGTGGACATAAATTACATTTGGTTCAGTCGATAGAGTTTAAACATTTGAATACTTCTAGAAATTCTGCTGGCACATCTGGGTTTGCTAAAAACATTCTGGAGGGAATCTGAGGAATTAAGCATAACCTCAGGAGACCAGTGTGCTGAGGCTCCATCTAGAGTCAGTGGAGAGAGACTGGCTCCAAAATTAGCCCCCTTGCAGAATTTGCTTTTCTTTGTTGGCTGCAAAGATGCTTAGGGAGACCAGCCTTGCTTTTCCAGAGTTAATCTCCCTGAATGTTTCCTAAGAACTTTTTCATAATCCTTATAAAATGAGGCTGAGCGCCCAAACCTGATCTATACCCCACCCAATCTTGTGCTGACTTCCATGGGCTTTGGATCAAATTTAATGGCCACCTCACAGAGCTACTGCATGGGAAGCTTGCTTTTAAATAATGCTTGTGCATAGCACCGCATGTGCCTTCTGTGTAGGGAATGAAGCTTTTTCCTCACAATTATCACCAATGTGCTCAGCAGTACAAACTCACTGGAGAAGCATTCTGTAGCTGTCCGCAGAAAAATACATTCACGCCAAAGCTTAAAAATAAAAATTGGCTGTTATTTTAATGTTTAACCTCCATCTTAGAGCTGTAGACTCCAAAAAGGCATGATGCTTCAGTCCAGAGCATGCCAAAGGAGAGCACGTTTTGAAGCACAGTCTATAAATACTTCCACGGCAGAGCTGGATTTGCCCACAGACTGTAACTAACGGTAAATGCATGACAGCAAGATGGGCCCTTGCGCCACCACTTTGAAACTCATCATTTAACTCTGTGTTCCTATTTACCCAGTGCTACCCCATTTCCCCCAAAAACCCCAACACAACAGCTGAACGATGTCAGTATTTGGCACGCTTTTCTAAGAGCACAAAAACCTGCTTTCGATGCTTATCAGGAGTGAGGCTCTTTTATCAAAATGGTGAACTACCTGGAAGAAATAGTCTAGAAAGGATGAATCCTACCACTTAAAACTTCATCACGTGTTGTTTGCAAGGCTTCTCTAGTGTCCCACGCCGAGTGTGACCATTGCCAACACTACCCCAAGGCCAGCTGAGGCTTTATCCAGCCAAGCCTTGCAAACATCCAAGGACAGAGGTCCTAAGCACAGTCCTAGCATTGCTCTGCTGTTTCCACATCCCTAACAGAAAATGCTTCTTTTAGTTCACTTTGTGCTTTGTAATGTTTCTCCATCTCAGGCAAGTCCTGCGTGCTGGAATAACTTGAGTGAAAACATTGTACAATTATACAAAATGCCATACCTGAAAAGCAACTGGAGATGACCTACCAGCTATTAAGGACGAGATGCTAACTTTGTCTCCTTTCTGCTTTTGCTCCAACCTCCGCTGGGACTCTGGTTTATGCTGGCATGCAGCATGATGTCTGCTAGTGCCTGGTGGAGACAATGAAAGTCTTCCCACTGCATTGGCTCACTTTTGGGTTTGCATTTGTTTTGCTTCTGGAACTACAATGTTGATTACCGTTGCTGATCCAAGACCAATAGTCGCAGGTTGTTAAAGCAATCGATCCAACAGCTCAGCTTCTTAAATTCTATCTTTTGTCACCTTCCCCTAGGTTGGAAAAATCCACAAGAACGCTGCCCGCAAAAGAGAATACCGCGTACTGTTCATGGTGATCACTACAGTTATCTGTTATCTCTTGTGTTGGATTCCCTATGGAGTTATAGCACTACTTGCAACATTTGGTAAGCCAGGTGTGGTGACTCCAGTTGCAAGCGTCATACCTTCCATCCTAGCAAAAAGCAGCACTGTTTGCAATCCTATTATCTACATACTTATGAATAAGCAGGTAAGACATATATTATTTGTCAACTGTGTTTTCTTCAGGGTCTGTCAGGCATTCTTGACCGCTGTGACTACCAGTCCTATAGATGTGTCTTTACAAGAAGGACATTCAAGGCTTGTCCAAACAATATTACTGGAGTCTTGGGGTGGAAGTGTTTGCAGTCAACAATATATTGCTAGACAGAAAGAACAGATAAACATTTGCTTATTGAAATTGCTTGTGTTCTTCTGAGGGCACACTGGGTGTTAATTTGTATGCTGCAGAGTCAGTTGCCAAAGGTATTGGCATCTATTTACAACAAGAATACTCAAACATTTTTTTTTTGGGGGGGGGGGGGGGGAGGAGAAAAGAGAGACAAGAAGAGGAAGGGATTTCATGAGCTTGGAAACAGTATAAAGGATGAGAGCATTTGCAAATACCAGTTTCAGGACAGATCCCCTTGAAAACAAGTGGTCATTGCAATTACAGTTTTTGTGGACTTCTACTTCTTTCCTGTTAAATTCCCAGTTCACCTACATGCCAAAACAAATAATGAATTTTGTCTCCAATTTCTTTCTTCATTATGTTCATTACACTATTATTAAGCAAATAAACCCTCCTTATCCTTTCTTGTTCAGTGTATGCTGGAGCCTACCCTTAGTATTTATCAACACCAGCATTATATTATTATGGAGCCTAGACAAGGGAAAAGTTGAATGTAACAGCCAAATATATTCCAGTTTTGCCACAGCCTGAGATCATTCTTGGTCTGGTTCATCTAACCTAAAGTTCTTAAACAAGGAATTAATTTACTCCTGGAATTTGAGGGAAAGATCTCAGGCAAGCTATGAAATCAGAAGGAAAAAGTACTATTGCCTTCCCCAAGACCAGGACTTCATTTCCAAAGTCTAGTTTCAGCTGACGTTGAAGAAGATAGCGAGCTCCATTTGAAAAGAGCTAATGCTGAAGCAAGACAATAACTTTTTCTCCTTCCCCTTACCTGTTGCATTTCTTATGGAAACTTCTCAAGAGCAGCATCTGTCCTGCTGCTTTATTCTCTGAGCACTTTGACTGAGGTCCTTGACTTCCATCAGATCATCTGACTGTGCTGTGATCGCTGGAGCAGGCTATAACAGTGATCGCAAGCACGTTTTGGTATTGTCTTTACACATGGAGCACATCCCAAAACAGCAAGGGTATGGAAGCTGGGGGAAAGATATGGGTCCTAAAACACACGAACTCAGTACAGAGCCTTGGGTGCCTCCCTATATCTCGAAAACAGAATCACAAGCACAATTACCTGTGCTGACAACCTGGCATCCACAGATATACACACAATTAAGTCTGGTTTTGTATTCTCAAAGTGCTCCAAGCAGTTCTTGAGAACTGCGTATTCTGCAGCATCAAAGGCTTGGGAGACAGTCACACTGCTGTGGGGGTGCTGAGGCAAAAAGCAAAGGCTCACTGTTGGGAAAAATTTGATTAGCAGGAATAAAACCAGGGTGCTTGCACATCGCAGGAACGTAGCAAGCTGCCTAAAATCACTCTTTCCTTGCAGTAGCTGTCTCTTTCAGCTACAAAGGGAATACTTCTGGATGCTTATCTTGTTTCTCAGGATGGGGTTTACTTTTGATCCAGTTTGTCATCTCTTACAGGAAAGATCAGTGTGGGATGGTCTGGCTACAAGGGGAAGATCCGCTAGGACAGTTTTGAGGCGAGACAGGCTGTTTCTTAGAAGCAGGAATTGCAAGGGCTGTGCAAGAATTCAGGAGCACCATGGCAGAGAACTGGAAACAGTTTCTTAAAAATCATTCCTTAGTCTCCAGCTCCATGCGAGACCGATGTGTTAGATTTCTCTCTTTGAACACCGAGAATGTTTCATTCGTTTCCCACTGCCTACTGTTCCACAGCTGCCACCGCTTAACAAAAAAATGCAAGGGGCAAAGTCAAATGGGTCTTGGAGGGTGGATAGTCGGTTGCCAGCTGGAAGTTGGTGTATGGGTTGGGGCTTTTTCGTAGTTAGCTTTCTTATTGTTGCAAGAATCAAGACAAAAATCACTCCTGAAAAGGAGCTCGGTCAGATTTCAGGTAAATACTTTTCACTGTATTAAAACCAAAATAATAGCTACTGCCTAGCATTAAACTGCAGCTCTCATCTGCTGTGCCACTGTGTATTAGCAGTAAAATTAATTGTTTTTATCTGACACCGAGGACTGAGCTTCACTCAGAAAGGGTAAGACACATCCCTCCATCTGTTCCCAATCCTTTCAGAACAGGAACAATAGTAACACCCTCAGCCGATGCGTCACCGTCACCGGTGTTCACGGCACCTCAGCTACTCTGTAGTTGTTCTCATTCTTTTTTTGTAAATTTAACACCTCAGGAAAAGCTGTCTTCTTCCCCGCACTCAGCTTTCTGGGGCTTTGTGCTTAGCTGAGAATTGTCACAGGAGGCTGGTGCCTCCCAACACAGAAATTCTCTGGCCTGCATTTTTCACGGTCCTCTCTTTTCAGATGCCACAGTAGGCTATTTACTCCTGCATCTTACAAACACACTGAGAACCTATGGCTTAATTTTTAGTTCTTCCTGCGTAAGCTAACTTTTTTGCTTTGGGATACGCCCTGAAGATTGCAAAATGCCATTGGTTGACTGCAGCTGTCGTGTTAGCTTCCAGCTGTCACAAATCAATGTGGAATATCATGGAACCGTCAGCCTCTGAGCCTTAAAACTCATCCTGCAGAGCACACCTTCAAATTCGCTCTCAAGCAGGCCCTGGCTCATTTTCATGGTCCAGGAACCCCAGAGAAGATGTTTTGACTTTGCCGTTGCCTTCTGCAATGACCTGAGGCAATAAAACACTGAGGAAAACGGGGAATTTCTTTCCAGCCGCAGGGAGTCCCTCAGGTGGGATGGCATGGGACATGCTGCTCTCCCTCTTCCTCTGCTCTCCATCTTCCTCTGGGAGAAGAGAGATGCACTGTTTAAGCTGGACCGTTCCTGGGCTGGTAACATCACGCCAGGCAGACATTAAGCTTCGCTGACAAAGCTGTAAAGCACTAAACTGCCTGAGACCAAGTGATGTTTGGGGGGAAGCTGGAAGAGACAGTAGAGGAGACTCCGTTTTCCCGCTATGGATGGCTCTTTTGTCCCTTGGCAACATGGCCATGTGTGCCCGAGGAGCCCTTCCCAAAGGGCAGGTCCCCAAAAATGCAGCACAGAGCCAAGTACCCTGCCGGCTGGGCTGGCACTGCCTCCCAATTCCCAGAGCAAGCTGGGCAGGGCCAGCATGCTTAGACTTTCAGTGCATCAGTCCTTTATAGTTATACAGTTAATGTAGTTATGCAGATTTTCTTGTTCATCTCTTCTTACCTCTCTCAATGTCTTTTATTCCCACCGCAGCTCCCTGTCAAGTTTGCATTGTCTCAAACTTCCACCCATGCAGCCACCCCAAACAGATTTTTAATGACAGCTTAAACTACCTTCCTTTCGCCGTGGCAGGGCTGGCAGAAATCTGCTCCTTCACACGTTACGTGCAAGCAGGTATTAAGCATTCACCCAAAAGATATGGAGCTTCCCTGTAGCCATGGGCTTGCTGTTGAGGAGATGATTGCTGGTGGCATTTTGCTTTTGTGTATTCCATAGAACGGCACGGGAACCCCGACACGAAAGAGCTTTCTGGCTTGTGTAACTATATGTGAGGACATACCACGCTGAGGACCAGGGATCGTTAGCTGGATAACATAATGGCGCGGCAGCTTTTGAGGTTAGCCTTATCTCACTTATCAGAAGTTCATTTTTTATTGATACAGAAGTCAAGATATGAAGAATGAGTGCTTGAGAGGGTTTTGCTACAGATGAGACAACGGTGAGATTGAGTGAATTTGCATTTGCTATTTCACGTCATTTCAAGTTAGCACTCAGAGAAAATAGGAACTCGCTGCGTTGCTACCGGCAGCCAAATTTCAGTCAAGTTAAACCTCTATCACTCAAAGATCTACAGAACTGATTGCTTGGAAGCCACTGATCAGATTATAAGTCACAACCTTTACTGATGTAAACTAGCCTTGCTCCACTGCAGTTCATGGGCTTCTGACTAATTACTTCCACACATTTAGTTACTGGGGTAGCGCACCTAAGGCTCCCTGGACTACTGAGCTCAGGCTAGCACACGTAATACTGGTTTGCATATTACAATTGAGAAAAAAATCCACCCAAACCCTGTGATCAGCAATGTGCTACCTCTGGTGCCAGAAAGTGCCTGTGAGCAAAAGTAGGAGGGACAGTGTGAGGGAAGGGATGTGTTAGATGTGAGTAAAAGTCCCTGATTAGCAGTTTGATTTCTACTCTTTGTCTTCTCGTATTAAAACCATTGCACTAAAAATAGAAGCTGATCCTGTCATTTTCCCCAAGGATTTGGAGAAGCGATGCTGAAAAGAATATACACACTTACTTGAAAATAATTAATACTGTGACCTTTCCAAATGTATCTGTATTGGGAGGAAGAAATTAAATAGAAAGAATGAACAACCTAAGCCAACTACAATGACTCTTTTTTTTTCTTTCCTGTTGGACAATGAGATTGGAATAATAATAATGTACTTAAAGAATGTTCCTTAACGAGACCTGGACCGAGCGCGTGCAACGGTGCTTCTCACGAGTGAGCACTTAACTCAGGCACGCAGCCCTGCTGCTGCAATGGGACTGCTCACACATTGAATTGTCCAGATTTATCTTCATTGTTTGAAAACACAAAGTAAAATAGCTGCCTGAGCCCAAGCTGAGAGCCTCTACGGAGAGGCTGCGGTGGTCCCCGGGAAGATCCACCACTACCTGCCTCTCACCTAGTGGGTCAAGGAACAAAGAGTCCATCCTTCTTTAATGTTAATCTGTCTGTGCCTTGTATATGCAGTTTTCTAGTCACCCTTTTTAGTCCTTCTTGATCTTACCTTATGCACTGAGCACGGAGAAATGCATGCGCACTTTGGGAAACAGAGCTACGCATGATAGTCATAAAAAAAACAAACCCTCAAAACCCTTAACATTTCCCAACTGGCTGTATAACAGTCAATTCACAGTCAATTTTCATGGGGTATTGTGCAGTTTTCAGTATTTCCAGCAAAAGTTAATGTTTCGGTTTTAAAGCCGCAAGAATATGTGGATAGGTTAACACTGTTTTTTGGGGTTTTTTAAGCTGCTCATTTTCCCACTTGGAAAACTACGATATTTTAGCTGTGTGAAGACACAAAACTACAGATCCGGAAAGATAGTATACAATGCAGGGACAATTATGCCAAACCTCATTTTATGCATAAATTGCAACACACCTATTAAGTCCTGAAAATAGACCCTGTTGTTTAGTTCATGACCTTCTAGAGGTTCATGGGCTTACCGTAAGATTTATTATCATAAGTTACAATTTTTCATTACAATTCACGTAGATGTTGACACTCACGAACTGTTTTTTCATCTCTTCTTTTCACTGGTAGCTGGGCTGACTTTGAGTAAGTAATAGTCAACATAAAGAAGTGATGCTGCATTACCTTCTCAGTCATCTGGAAATGGTGAGATTTTTTTTCCCCAAATAGAATTGCACACCCGAGCTCATAAGTTCGGGTCAAGTCAAAATGATCTCTTAGTGCAGAATACTCTAAGTACAATAGTATGGTACAATTCAGGAATGTTTTGACATTTTTTCTCTCCCAACACGCAGCGTTATGACTTTTTTAAAATTGAGGGGCAAAGAGAAGAAAGGTCTCAAGGGCACCTTTGCTGCTGTCATAAGGTATAACTGCATTTCACACAGCGAGTTCAGAATTACTTTAGGAATTTCTCTCACGGCTCACGACAGGTCAATAACCTGGACATTTAACTAGGGTCCTGAGCAGCCCGAGCCAGCCGTCCTGCTGCCCCAGGCTACATTCTTGGTACAACCTGAGCGTGCTGACATAAGCTCAGCCTTGTCCTGCCTGCTGTGTGGATGTTTTCGGGGAGCTGGACTGGCTACAACCCCACAGAAGGGTTTAGGACTTGGTCTTTAGACCCAGGGCAAAAGTAGGAAGCGGGCAGCCAGGCCACCTCTCATGCAAGCAAAATATTAACTAAAGTTGGAAACTAATACACATGAATGAAGATAAGCACATGTGTTTTAGACTATGTACTGACTTGCAACTTATGGCTAGGGAATGCAGTAATGGAAATGACATCCAGTTAAAAGATCTTCCTTTCTGGAAGACACAGAAAGCGAAGGGCAGCAATATCTCTTTACTTTATATATGATTTTAAACAGCATCTGATATGTTGATGTCTCTTCTTATATTGCTCTTTTCATAGCACTGGGGCTTCACAGAAGTGGGAAGAAACCTCCACATTAGACAAGGGAAATGAACGGGTCAGAACACCCAGGGGGAAATCAATGAGTAGGGTTTGCAGCAAGGACAATGGGATCCTTTTGTAGTCCATATACACCCTGCGAAGGAAAACAGGCTTTTCTGAAAGAAAGAAAAAGAGGAGACTCCAAAGAGAGTGAAGCTGAGGCCAAATTTGCAGTGACAAGTAGTGCAGAAAGAGAGAGGGAGGATCCCTCAAGGGTCCGTACTGGGACCTACTGGTTGATATCATCTTCGTCAAAGACATAAAGGGATTGAGTGCACCCTCAGGTGTCACCAAACCGAGCGGTGCCATTGACATGCTGAGGGAAGGGATGCCATCCAGAGGGACCCTGACAGGCTTAAGGAGTGGGCCTGTGCAAATATTATGAAGTTCGACAAGGCCAAGTGCAAGGTCCTGCACCCGCCTTGGGACAACCACCACTATCAATATAGAGTGGGGAATAAATGGATTGAGATTAGCCCTGCCGAGAAGGACTTGGGGGTACTGGTGGATGAAAAGCTGGACATGAGCCGGCAATGTGCACTCGCAGCCCAGAAAGCCAACCCTACCCTGGGCTGCATCACCAGCAGCGTGGCCAGCAGGTCGAGGGAGGGGATTCTGCCCCTCTGCTCCGATCGGGTGAGACCCCACCTGCAGTTCTGCGTCCAGCTCTGGGGTCCTCAGCACAGGAGAGACAGGGACCTGTTGGAGCGGGTCCAGAGGAGGGACACAAAAATGACCAGAGGGATGGAACACCTACCCTACGAGGAAATCATGAGAGTGTTGGGGTTGTTCAGCCTGGAGAAGAGAAGGCTCTAGGGAAATCTTGCTGTGGCCTTCTCATATATAAAGGGGGGCTTTTAAGAAAGACAGATAGAGGCTTTTTACCAGGGCCTGTAGCGACAGGAAACGGGGCAATGGTTTTAAACTGAAAGAAGGTAGATTTATGGTGGATGTAAAAAAGAAATTTTTTACGATGAGGGTGGTGAGACATAGGACCAGGTTGCCCAGAGAAGTTGTGGGTGCCCTGTCATTGGAATAGTTTAATGCCAGGTTGGACGGGGGCTTTGAGCAATCTGATCTAGTGAAAGATGTCGCTGCCTATGGCAGGACGGTTGGACTAGATGATCTTTAAAGGTCCCTTTCAACCCAACCTATTCCACCATTCTAGGATATAGAAAGTAATCTTGTCATAAAACACACTTATTAGGTCTTTTCTTGTCTCTTCTACAGATTCTGTAAACCTGGATGACTAATCTATTTCTTCAGAGGTTTAAGTGATCAGTGTCATTTAGAATAAGTCCCTAGGCATGATGCAGGTAAACATTTTGATCGATTTGGATGAGTCAACTTTCAAAACAAAAAAATAGTTGAATCTCAGTTTAAGAGGTCACATCCACCCTAGGGCATTTTCATTGACATATTAGCTTAGAAAACAGGGACCATTGCCTCAACTGTTTCCTGACAACATTGCAGGTGATGCTGGTCAATAGAAAGGGTCATGGTCACACTTAACCTGGCAGAGACAGGGAAATCAGACTTAACTGCAGTGACCGAATGACAGGAGATTAACGTCGCTGCTTGCTTGAGGGTTAGCAGGGAAATACCTATAGGAAAAGATTTGACCTCTAAAACCATTGTCACAATCCAAAAGACAATAAAACAACATACTCTTTAAGGATTCAAAGAATTTGTAGGGTTACACATCTCAACTTTTCTCCAGTACAGGGAAAACAGCTTCAGTCAAATTGTTTGCACTTGCCTGTCGTGATCAGCCTGTAGTTTGTGCTGGGAGCTTCAGGACATCATTTACAATCAGCTATTTTTCCTGCAATTCTACCTGTAACATTAAACCTGCAGGGTAGACTGAGAGAAAAATGGAAGTTTCCTGTATCCAGAGCTTACTGCAGAAGCATGGAACGAGGTATATTGACAGCTAAAAAAAAAGGTGTTATGATTCTTATAATCAAGGCCCCTTGCTATCCTCTTTGCTTTTGCAAATATGCACCAGCAGAAACTCGACCATAGCAGTATTTCTTTGCTGTCTTCACATGTACATCTGTCTTCAAGGGAGGGTCTGGATGGTCAAGAGCTCAGTTAGCGCTAAGAGAAATGCAAGGAAAAAAAAGGATACTTTATTAATGACATTGTTGTTTCTCACTTGCTGTTACTTCAGTGTGCTCCAGAAGTTGGGAGAAATCACTTGGCATTTTGGTATCTTTTTTTGAAGTGATTTCCAAGTTTCGTGTGGACAGTTAAGGTGCTACAAAGGCGTACAGGGTCTACAGGTAGACTGAACTTGTTCTGCTCTTCAAAATAGCATTGCCAAGCCACGCTGAATGGATATTACAGGATCTTCTGTTAGAGTGATGTCAGCTGCAATGCTATGTAAGGAGTCAGACTGAATTTTAGCCCATGCCTTGGTCTGGCTAAGGTCAAGTGTTAATTTAGCCTCAGAATTCCCCATTTTAATTCTAATGCTTCTGCTTTTCTATAATATGCCCACATTTTACAGGTAGGACTCCAGCTGTGTATTTGCTGCAACTTATGATTTCAAAGCTGAATGCAGGCATAGGTCAGCTGAAGAAAACAGACTATCTAATGCAATGCAACAGATTAGATAAACAAAGAATGTAGTTGCTTTACGAGGAAAATCAAATTCAACAGATGAAAAAGATTTGAAAAGTAAGTGTAACCCTGGAGGTAATAGAATCTCTCATTTTCCTATCTTGTTCAATCACTGAAAAATCTCTAGTGATGTGGCAGTGTCATAATACTAAAATTTTATCCAGAGCAGGATGGGTTTGTACATTTTGTGTCAGTTGGCATTACTTCTCAGGGTTTTACTGTGTCTACCAGGTATATCTTTGCAGTCATGTATCCAGCTAACAATTTAAGCAACAATCATTTCAGATTAGGTAGATGGAGAAAAAAACAAAAATGAGATTTCCTAGTCAGAGAATATTTTTTGGCATTTATGTAACCTCATCTAAACAAATATTGTTAATTGATTTAATCCTCAGTATCCTTGTAAACCAGATAATTATCATCATCCTAGTTTTACAGCAAGAGAAATTTGAGTATCAAAGGTTAGATTGCTTCTCAAAACCTCATGAACTTGCATGGCAACTCTAACTCAAATCTGTAGAACTTTATGTTATGATTAAATCATTATGTCCTTCTTCCTTCAGGGCAAAAAAGCTGCTGTGCTTAAGGAAATAATGGTTGCCGCAGTATGGAAAATACAACATAAAGCTATACTGGGCCTGTAATTCATTAGAATAAATCCCTTTTTCATTATAAACTGCATCGTTTAATGCAATTCAGAAATCTGAGTGTCCAAATGAAAACAAATTTGAGGTTCTTTTTGTTTTTTGAAGTAGAAGCTGTTGAAGACCTTTGTTATCTGATGTGTAGTAAAGTAACTGCTTTCAAACTAAATGTATTTGTAGGCAGTTTGTAAACCTTTATTCCTGGTTTACTCAAAGCGCCCTTCTTTGGTTGTTGTCTTCTCTTCGTATTGGGACACTGCAAACAGATCACCTTCTGTCTCCATATTGCTAGGCTGAACTCGTTTAGTTCTTTTCATTTCCTCCAGTGACCGAGGCTTTTCATCTTCGCTGATCTCTTCTCCCTGGTATTCAGCGATAGGACATGTGGCAACGGTTCAAAGCTGCGCCAGGGGAGGTTCAGACGGGACATGAGGAGGCATTTCTTTACCGAGAGGGTGGTCAAGCCCTGGAACAGGCTTCCTAGAGAGGCTGTCGATGCCCCGAGCCTGTCGGTGTTGAAGAGGCATTTGGACAATGTCCTTAATAACATGCTTTAAGATTTTGGTCAGCCCTGAAGTGGTCAGGGAGTTGGACTAGGTGACTGTTGTAAGTCCCTTCCAACTGGAACTATTCAATTCCATCCTATCCTACTGATGTCAAATCTAAACACAATTACAAACATCCTTACACTACCGTTTGCTATACATAATCTCATGCTCAAAAGCACTCGGTGCTCTTGATACCGTGCAAATGCCTGTGACCAGGAAAATGCCCAGTGGCCATCCCTAATGTGTAGTCATAGCAAAAGCAGCCCTGCAAAGGTCCTGTCTTTCGTGAGTTGAATTCCTTTGCCTTGTAGGCAACGGGCCTCTCTTGTGGCATGGGCACGCGGTGGCAAAAGCAGCACTTCAGTGAACGACACGTTGGCTGTGTAGTGCTTTCCTCTTCTATTTTTCCCATGTAATAACTCTTTTAGCTTTCTGAAATTACGAGAAATTCAAATAGAAAACAACTATTCAAATTGTACTCCTTTTGGCAGTTATGTTTGGGACTGTATTTCATCTGGGAAACAACTTCTTAGGTGTTCACTGGCTGTTAGTAGAGGACCAAAATTTCAATGCATTAGAAGTTATTTCTTGTTTCTGTCCTGTCTGTAGTGTTTAACGCTCTTGATTATTGTTACCTTCAGAATCTGAACTGAAAACAAAACCATCATCTCTACAGTGACTTCTTAAATCCCTTTATCTAAATTAGGACAAGATTTTCAGAAATGGGTATACAGAAATATACAGGGGTCCATTATATAGGGTACAACTAGTATATACCAAGTACTTGATGAATGACCCTGCCTCAGATGTGATATTTTATCCCTTTAGGGAAAATACTTACTCAAGACCTCACAACTCACCCAGGGCTTTATAAGACTTCTGTGTATGCTGGCTTTTGGCCAATAGGAAAACACTAGAAGTAGGACTCAAAGGCTAACCAAAATCATATCTACCTTGTCTTCCTTTTCACCTTCACTGCCTTCTCTCTCAGTGATGACCCAAGGGATTTCTATGTGACTTATAAAACAAAACCCAGGCAATTTTGTAACTTGTTGGGCAATTTCCCATTAAAGCATTTTCTCCGTGCAAAATGTGCTTTCTGCAAAATTAGAAGCTGTTAATTTTGCCAATTTTATTTTCAGCAGGGAAAAAAAAATAAGGACAAAATGTCCCATTTCAGGCTAGATCTGCATGCCTAAGCCTCTACACCTTGATTCCTGTAAAATGTATATCTGCCATGAAAAACACTGTCCTTCACCCAGGCAGATTAAGCTCCCTTACCAGACCGCATCCCCCGTGGACCAGCGCAGGAACAGTGGTGGCTCAGCTAGGGGAGGACATGCAGCAAAATGTAGCCCAGCCCAGAGATGTAGTTTATAGGGGAACAGGCAGAATGAAGCTGAACTGTAATTCCCTGAAGGCATCTATCTGTAATTGGATATTTTGGCAGTCCAAGGTTTTGTCTGGCATTTTTTGATAATTTGTTTTGGTTTTGTCCGAGAGAAGAAATTGTAGAAGAATTAAAAATTCCATCACAACAGAAATTCTGATTTCTCAACCCAATCGGGTCTGTTGTTGCATTACTTACACATAAAACCAAACAACCGCTACCAAAACAGTCACAAATCAAACCACCCTTGGTAATTGCTAATTCTGTCTTGGGTAAAATCAATACCTAATTGGCTGCAAACCAAGATAAAGATAAAAAAACTGGAAAGACTTGGTTCCCATCCCTTATACCCACCACTTACCACGCTGCAGCTCTCATTGCCTGAAAAACAGTGTGAGCTCCGTAACAAGAGCCCTCAGCCAGCAGCAGGATGCTTATCTGGTAATTAAAAAGTTCTTCCAGCATTCTAATATCACAGCACTGCCAATATGGCATTCATAGCAATTGATAGAAAGATCATTTTGGATAACGGGAGCTGTGGCAACAGGGCACGTGGTATGGGAAGCAAAGGCTCCTAAGAACCTCTGTTATAGCCAGAGGCAGAATGAAAGATAGTGCCAAGGAAGACTCAGTAGATAAAATGCCCACGAGCTGCTGAAGTTTTTGTGTGCGTGAGTGTTAGCAGAATAGAAGACAGTGACCCACCCTCAAACAAAAAGACCCCGAATAATTCACAAGGGAAGATAGCCAGGGGTACAGTACTACAAAAATAACCTCAGGACAATAAGGCTTTGGATTTCCTTGTGCAGCGTTTCCTTGGTCTCAGCCTAAGTGAAACTCTGTAAGGAACATCTGGAAGAACTGTTTTCCCTAAACATGCATTACACACATAGCCAAGGATAGGCAGCTCACAACCAACAGCGAAAAAGAACACAGTAAGATCACATTTCTACAAGTATTTATTAATGTACTTTGGTCATAGCAGAATTGGGGCAGGAATATATCAGCATAATCTCATCGCAGTCACCTGGAGTCTTTCTTTTAATCCCTGTGGGCTGATCCAGAGTCCACAGGTAAAGAACTGAAACTACAAGAAGAAACTGGGTAGGCAGAACAGCATATTGACTGTGACTAAATAAACGCATTTTTCAAGTGTCAAAATACTTCTCATTGTTATGCTTTGAGCTTTCAGCAAAATGGGAGTTATTTCAAAATGATCTGGAATCACTCATCCCATATTACAGTAGTAATAGACCCTTCATTTCTCCTCCTGAGGTAGAATGTTACTGTAGGGACTGGTAAATTTGCTGCTGCCTCTGTCAGTCAGGGTCCATCAATCACTGCAAAGCCCTAAACAATTCTGACTTAATGAAATGGGAGTAGGAAATAGAGGCAGGATCCATTTTGTTGCTGTTCACTGAAGTTCTTTGCCTGGTTTTTGTTCCTCACATCGCTTTAGGAAACTCTTCTGAAGTTTCTTTTAGGTAGGAGGAATTAACTTCGCATATGCTGCCCCTTTTGTATACTGTATGGGTTTTAGTAGCTCTATATAAGGCCAGGGAAGAGCACGTGCCAGATAAATATGACAATTTGGAATTTTCCCAAACTTTCCCATTGAAAGCAACAGTGGTGTCTTAAACCAATGTGCATTGAAGACATGGTAGAAGTCAATATTGTGCTTTCATGTGCACAACCAATCCCTTTGAAGTTCAGCAGCCATGCTGGTTACATGGAAGTATGGGTAAAGAAAAGTTTGTCTCCGTTTTCTCTAACAAAATAACTCTCCCCAGTTTATGAGTCCTCCAGCTTTAATCTCTCATTTTGTTCACTTTATACGAGAGAGTGTATTTCATGAGGACTTATCTAAAAAGAGTACTTTTAAATGATCAAGGATTATCTATATCCATGAAAATAAGGTAATATTTCTTAGACATTGGTATATGCTCTTTTGTTTCTGCCTTCCCTGCTCTTCTACTACGGAACAACTTCATTAGTATTATTTTGGTAACAGCTTATTGATTTGTTTTCTTCCCATCTCTACTGTTCTTGGGATGCTCCAGCTGCTCATTAAAATGCCTAATGGCCTGATAGCTACATTCAGCCCCATGCATTTGTAAAATCTAAATTAGGTCCATCAGATAGCATATAATTTCATTTGTATAGAAGAAAACAAGTACTGAAAGTAACTGAAAAATAACCCAACACCTCCAGAGAGGAATTGCTAGGGAAGAAAAATAACATTGCTTGACCCAGCAGGAAGCTTCAGCAAATCCTCCTGTCCTCTTTTCTGAGAAAGCAGGCTCAGAAAACAGGCCCAGAGGGGAATTTTCCCAAACTTTCCTTCCCGGTCATCTGCCCACACATCTGTCCTCCTTGTGCTCAGGATATAGCACCTTTGCGAGCCTCCCGGCTCTGCCTTATGGGCAGCAAAGCTGGGCCTAGGGGTAGACCCCAGGCTTTTCACCTTGCACGAGACACATCTCATGTTTCTTGCCTTAACTCACCAAAAGTTCTTCCTGCTGTCCCTGTCTTAATCCAAAGGGTAGATACGTTGGATCAGGAATGCCACCTAGCCTACAAAACAGCAGACAACTCACAAGTCACAAACTCTAGCTTCTTGAAGCATGCTCATGTTACGCTTCCTTCGTCTACCGTAAGAACGACTAAACTATGCTTCAAAGACAAAAAAAGTTTTCTAGGTTTATAGAGAACAGTCCAGAAACCCCCAAACCTCTTCCAGTCCCCCCCACCGAGGACCTCACCTGCCCAGGAGACAAACCTGCCGCACATGGTAGCAACAGCGCAGGATGTAGCCAGTCCACCACGTGCATCAACACTCCACGACTAAAGATGGGGGGAAAAAAACCAACCCGCTGTTTAGAAGGTGGGCCAGCAAAGTATTTTAATCGGGAAGCTCAGTTGCTGTCAGATGACTGGGAGCGAGGCAATTAACAGCAGCTGACACAGGCTGGAGTCAGCACTGGTAGCAATTTTCCCCTCTGGCTGCTTCCATAAAATCAAGGCAGCTGCGATGTCTTATCGCCTGCCCTCCTGAACCCCTCGGGGTCTCTGGAGTCCTCTCACAAGCACGTAAGGAGTTGTTGCTACAGTCATTATCCCTTACCTGTCAGCATCCTCTAACCAGAGGGTATTTGATTTGTATTTGTCTACTTGCAGAAACGGGTCACCAGAGGAAATGGGTTTTCTTATTTCGGTTATCATACAGATGACTATGAGCACATGGAGGAGGTTGTTCAGAGTGTAGCGATGTAACCCCATTAGTCTTTTCTCAGTTTAATTTGTGGGATTCATGTGTTTACAAAGAAGCTGAGCCTCAGCAGAAGGCAATTACCGTTCTTTACCTTAGTTCTTCATTTTAAGATCACTTCCCGGCACACTAAACCTGACAGCAGCAAGATGAGCAGCAACAGATGAGCTGGGTTCCTCTCCAAATGCGCAGAAAAAAAATGAGAAAACAAACAGCCAAAACTATGAAGTGACTATTAGCAACAAGCAGCAGTTCTGCCTTTCCAGCTGGTATGGTACATCTTTCTAGCTGTTTCTTTCTCCTTCCTTGCTGTGCCTCATCGTTCCTTGTCTCTCCCCCCTTCCGTCTCCTGGACTCCTTTCTTTTATGATTTTTAAGAATCCAGCAATCACACCAGCAATGGCTCTCCCTGTGATTTGTCACAACCTACTTGTGCTGCCAGTTTTCTGGCGGCTACTTTGCCTCCAGCAAAAAAAAAAACCCACTATATTAATGCATTAGTTAGTTCCCTGACATTTTAATATATTCAGTTAGCATTTCCATCAAATTTAATAAGCATTTACTTGTATATTGGCATATTTTTAGGAAAAAGCAATAACAGGGCGGGCACTTCTAACTTGCCTTGGATATCAAGCATGAACCTCAGGGGTCAGGCTGTACTTAACTTCCACAGAAGTGCAGTAATTTCTTTGAAGTGCTGTATCTGGAGTAACTTACACTGCAAGAAAGTAGACTCTAAATATTAAAAATAAGGAAAGATACATGTGTGGAATGGACATGCGTAGGTTTTGGGGTGCAGCAAATAAATCCATGCTATTCTGATGAAGCAATTCAATTATGCAAACCACAAAGCGTTAGTGGACTGTTCGTACTGAGGAGGTAGTCGCACAGTAAGTCACTGCTTAATCACTGCTGCAGGTGCAGTTTCCTACAGAAGAAGGTGGCCGGTGTGATTACAGCAAAAGACTGGCTCCCCCCTCGCTTGTCTAACTGTTCTTATCATAGAATCATAGAACGGTTTGGGTCAGAAGGGACCTTTAAGGGTCATCTAGTCCAACCCCCTGCAACGAGCAGGGACGTCTTCAACTCCATCAGGTTGCTCAGAGCCCCGTCCAACCCGACCTTGAATGTTTCCAGGGATAGAGCATCTACCACCTCTCGGGGCAACCTGGGCCAGGGTTTTACTACATTTCTTCCTTACATCTAGTCTAAATCTACCCTCTTTGAGTTTAAAACCATTATCCCTTGTCCTGTCACAACAGGCCCTATTAAAAAGTCTGTCCCCGTCTCTCTCATAAGCCCCCTTTAAGTACTGAAAGGCGGCGATCAGGTTTCCCTAGAGCCTTCTCTTCTCCGGGCTGAACAGCCCCAACTCTCTCAGCCTTTCCTCACTGCAGAGGTGTTCCATCCCTCTGATCATTTTCGTGTCCCTCCTCTGGACCTGCTCCAGCAGGTCCATGTCTCTCCTGTGCTGAGGACCCCGGAGCTGGATGCAGAACTGCAGGTGGGGTCTCACCAGAGCGGAGTAGAGGGGTAGAATCACTTCACCAGGTTCATGCTACAGTCAAGAGAGCAAGTTGGAACAATCGTCCTGAGCCACGTCTTTCAGCCAGATCACAACAGGCGAGCTAATAATGCAGATAAACAGACCAAAATGCCTGTATCAGGTTCGACCTGTCAGAGAACTATGCCCCCCAGAGCTGCTCAGGTGAACCACAGCTGACTTCTATAAATAAAAAGATAAAAGATACCTCCTTCAAAGGCATGTTGTTCAGAAAAGGGCAGTCCAGTTTGGGGAAGAAACCTGAAAATGAGTTGCCTCCAAGGTTCCCTGAGATACTATCAGAAAGGTAATGCTCATAGCTCCTATCGCCGTCACTGCTAATAAATAGGGAGTACAGCAAAATGTTCTCTGTACCCCACACAATACAGTTAATGGGCTTCGACCTCCTACTGAAATACTGGTTTGTACGCAGGGAGACAAGAATGGCCTTTCTCATCTTGTAGACAGCAAAGTTGACTGAGCATTTTATCAGATGGAATACAGTGATCATGTTTTGTTGTTGTTGTTCCATTTTTAAATGGAAAACCACTACAGTAAAAGTAAAGTTGATGGATTTGAAAAGCATCAATTAGTTGCTTTGTTCATGCATCCCAGCATTCAGTTTATCCCATAGTGTAGCTCATTGTTTGGAGTTTTCTGAGAGGTGTTACTTGCATATCATGACATATTAATTAGCCCCTCAACAATGCCTGCCAGGAGGTGGCATGCATGATTACTGCCTGCCAGGAGTTTACGCAATGGCAATCCAACTTTTATCGTTCTACTACTGTGTAACTAGCTTTATTGTCGGCATGGACTCACAGTGACTCCCTGGGATGAAACAGTGACTGCCACCTCTGCTGGCCCAACTCCAGCCACTGCGTAGTTCAAAGACTACCAGAAGCAGCAGAATGCCTCACATTTCATGGATGTGAGCAGACTTGTAGTGGTTAAATTATTTGGTATTTCATCACAGACTGAATGGCAAGTTATGTTTTCCTTTTGGTAAGTAAGTTGGTTTTTACTTGAATTAATAATTGATAAAAAAGTCTGTTCTTATTCTTTAAAACATGATGCTGGATTCCTTGAATGGGTGGCACAGCCATTTGGCTGAAGTTTACCAGCATTCCGAGTACAGCATCAAGTCATCAGAGCGTGACCTCCTTAGGGGGCTTGACTATCCGAAGAAATTTACTGCCAAACGTAGAGTGGTATGGTACATTCTCCCAGGGGAATCCTAGAGCACCTGCTTGGGTAGACATGTTCATTTTAGAATAAAACTGGCTTTACAATATTTGCCTCTTTTCTGTAGTTTACTGTGAAAACCACTTGTCAGCCTATCTGCCCATTTCCATTTGAGATTTCATTGCAATTGTGGGCAGAAGCGACAGGCATCTTCCCTGGTTTGTTCCATCTGCAGTTCAGTGTCATTCACTCAAGGCGATATGAAAAGACCAGCACTCCTAAACAAATGAAAACAAATGTTTTATTTACAGGAAAAAATCTGTACACTGTGCATACATAAAAATATACAAAATCATAATAGAAAATATAAAAAGTGTTAAAATGTATACAAACACTGCTTAAAAATGTGACTCCTGTAAAATCTTAAGCTTTGTTATTAGAGTACACATTCATTTAAAAAAATCATCATACAAAATAATTCTCAAAGCTATTAAAAAAGTACACAGTCTATATTTGAATAGTTCAATGACTACATATTATAAGACTGATGAGATGATATGAATAAATGTAAGGCTTTTACACACAACTCTTATTTCAAGAACAAAACTCTGAATCTGATCACTAAGCCAGAGAAAAGGAATTTGCAGTGCCAAAATTCATTCAAAGATGCAAGTATGCCCAGACGTGGGCTACTTTAAATTTCAAACAGTTAAATCAGGTATCCTCCTTGTGTGTGAGAGGATAGCTCCCAGGAAAGATTCAAATGCTTTCTAATAACAGTCTTCTGAACTACCTACTTCAAAAAACAATTTCATTTATTCAATATGCATAAACTTCAGAAAGCGTGAAAGGAAAAGTAGTAGCCATTTAATTTTGCAGTCAATGCATTTAATATTCCTTTCCTGATACATCTGTGTCACTGTCCAAATGGCATTTTCCATCCTTAAAAACTGAAGAAAAAGGAAAAGAAAAAACCTCACTATGGATTGGATTGGTCTACATGTGTTTTGAACTCCTGTTTAATTCAAGCCATTTCTAAAATGACCGTGTTCAGTCTGTGCAACCATTGAGTGTAGACACTTGTCTTCACTTAAGAAAAAAAACTGTCTCGGTCTTCCCGACTTTGGCAAAAGATCTACAGCAACAAGTTCAGAATTTGGATGTTTTCACCAAAGAAAGTGTACTGACCAAAAACATGCAATAATTTAGCTAAATTTGGACAGAGAGAGTGTAGCTTAGAGTGTGTAAATCACCCCCCTCTCTCTCCAAAGGTACATATTTCTTACATCATGGTAATTTCACTGACTTTACCAGAGTTTCAACAGCATAAAGCTGCACAGCAAGGTAAAAAAAGAAGTAGTAGTTTAATCCAAGAAATGACCTACTGAGCTGTGAGTTTATGCTCAGGTAACCTTTAGAACTACAAAGGAATGGAACAATTAATATTTTTTCTTAGCAAAAAGATTTTAGCTCAAAATGAAGCAAGATCTTTCATATCGTTTTCTTGAACAAACAGCAGAATACCTTGATTTAACCATCCAAAGGCTGAATGCATAAAATGATAGAGCACCACAAGTCAGAAAAGCTACAGAATTCACAGTGGAAAAAAGAGCATAATGAAATTCAGCATAAACTCAGCACGTTTCCTTAAGCTGCTGCTGTGTTTCTGGTTTGTCTCAGCTAAGTGCAACTGTTGTCCACAGCACCAGGGCACAGAAGTGAGGCTCGATAGCTTGTGAAGGCAACTTACTCCTACTTGTCAGGAAAACTCCGTAAATTTAAAACCTGCATTACTGCAACGAGTGTGAAGAGAGCTCAGGGGTCCACTGGCAGAGGCATTTGCATGACTGATGAGGCACCTCAAAAACCGGGTTTGGGCAAACCTCTCTTGCCTACAGTGCCATTTCAATCTGTTAGCATGTGACAGCCACATGGGAGAGCTACAAAGCCATGCCTGTATCTTTTTCCCAAAAAGCCCCACGATCTGGGTGGGAAAATGCATTTCCTTTCACATTGTCTCCATTTAATATAGGTATCTAAAACCAGCACTCTCACACGTTGTTATTATTATTAAAAGATACATGGTTCAGTGTTACTACACGCTCACTGTTTTAAGTTTACTGAATATGATTCTTTGTCAAAATCTCTCTGACCTCAGGAGGGATGGGGAAATGCCCATAAATGCAAAAATACCCGGTGGGCTCTTACAAAAGCCAGCAATGCCAATGCCACGGAGTGTAAGCAGTGGTGAGGGGAGCACCTCTGCAGGTCCTTTATGTCGCCCCTTTATTTCTGCCCCTTCCCCTGTCGCAGCAAATGGAGGTGAACCCTCAGTTAGGGGATCAGGCACACTTGCCCTTGTGCCAAAAAAACAAAGGAGGACAAGACAAGGTAGGGGGGTAAAATTTCTTTAAGCAGCCACAAGGTGTTTGAGCAGGCAGACCAGTGAAATAGTATCACAGTGGAAACCAGTGTTGGGAAGGCACGCCAGGGATGCTTCTTTTTTCAAGAGGGGCATCACAAGTCGGTCTTCCTCCTCTGTGAGCAAGCAAGCGTTTGCAGCACATCTTCTGAGGTGATGGTGCTACAGCACCCACATTTGCACTTGTGGAAGGAGCACTGACTGCCATATAAATCAGCATACAGTAAAGAAAAAATTTCTGCTGGGAGGGCTTGAATGAGCACAGTCCAGTAAATTAAAAATATACAGTTCATTTTCTAACATCTCAGACCTGGTTCTGCATTATTATTTAAATGATGTGTTAAGTAGGTATTGTTACATGAAACTTTAATCATTTGCCTTGTTCTGTACAACAGATATGTTGATTATTCTGACAAATTACTGAGGGAATAATGCAACATAATCCTGCTGTGGGTAGTTGAGTAACGCAGTTAGTATTTTTCTTTGTGAAAATCAAAGTTAAAGGTTAGTGGTTGCAAAGTTAAAGGTCAAAGTGATATGCTTTTTCTTCTTTTCAGAACTTGAGGATTTCCAGCTTACGGAAAAGTAGCATATTCACTAGTCCTAGAAAGCTAATCAACTCCCTCCCTTTACAAACAGGGGGCTAACCCAGCGTACAGGAGAGAGACATGTTTGATTGCACTGTTCAAATTTCCCATGTTTTGCAAACAGGATACCAAACATATGGAAAAATAGATTAGTTCTATGTAGGTTATCTATTCTCCACAAAATTAAATAACAGTTATTAAAAGTTGCCACCATATATAACATTAAAAAGAAATCAGTAAGTAATATATCCAGTCTAACGCTAGTATGAGTAAAACCTATTCATTTTGACATGTACCAAAATGATTTATGGACATAAATATCCACACAATACAGAAGTACAGTTTTTAGATCATCTGGACATACCTTCTGTCAACAACAGGCATCTTAAGAGGATCATAAAGCCCAAATTAAGAGACTACATGGGAAAAGAAGGCTAAGTCCTGTGTAAGACACATATTCTTCACTTTTGAGGAAGGAAAATCATCAGACCAAAAGAGCAGAGTGGGAAAAAAATGATTCTGTGATTATACTTACATTACTATTGAAGAGGAAATAGTCATTAATATTGTGTGCACTCTTCAATTGCCTTTCTGTTGCTTAAGACAAAACACAAAAAATACTTTCCACCAGTCACTCAGCTATTCTTTTCAGTGCCTCTTTGAGCTGTCTGCCTTTTTTACTGAATGGACATCGAGTAGGATATAGCTGTGCTTTTGTGTACATACATTCCTGCTGAACTTACCCTAAGAGAAAGGGTTCAGCTGTGTGAAAAAAAACCCTAAAACATTAACCTCCGGCCACTCAAAAAACCTGAAACTCAAGTCTTGCCATGAAAAATGCTGCTTTAAATATATTAGCAACCAGGCAGACTTTTAGAAGTGCCTTAGAGAATATTCTCATTGTGTGTTATAAAGGAAAATACCAAATTATGTCCATATGCAATCCGTAGTCACTTCTTCTGCAGGCATTACAGCTTCTCTGGGGTATAGTCTTTCAAACGTTCAATAAAAAATGCTGATATCCTCTACTTGTGTCAGAAAACTCCCTATACTTTCTTAACAAACAGCAGTAACTTGTGAACGAGTGAGTTTGATTTGGATCCCAACAAAATACCTAAGAAATTATGTCTAATCCTGAATCCTATCTTTGCTGCAAAAAGGTGAGCTCCCTCTACGCTTGCTTTCAGTGCGATGTGTGAGTGCTGCACAGCTTCCCCTGGCTTTCCCTGGATCTTCTTCATCTGTGCAGACCAGGGGAAGGCATCATTTCCATCTCACTTACACCCTCTTGACAGGCTTCCCAGGGAGAGTTTTGTCCTGAATGGGTTACAAATATGTTGCTGCTCTCTAAAGAAATGAGACATTTCTCTTTTCCCTCTGCCCTATGCAGTCAGAGTGAGCATGGGGGTCTGGCATCAAAAGTGCATCCAGCAGTTTAACTGGTTTAGCTGTGTGTACAGCCATTTCCATCTGCACTGACTTTGTAGCCACCATAAGGCCCCCTATACAGTTGAAGGTCTGTAACTGAGCCTGCGTATGAACGGGAATTAAAGTCTACTCTAGTCAATGACTGCACAGCTCAGAGTAGCAATTACTTCATTTTTGGAGAGTGTGAAAATCCCATGGAGCCATGAGAAACGCATTGTTCAACTGGCCGCCCTGTACATGAACAATAGAGGCTGTTTCACAATGCCAGGTTTAACAGTTAAATAAGTTCATTTAAAAAAAAGTTACACTCTAGCATATGTGGCATAAGAGACCACCAACAAATTCTGACAGTCACACCCACAACAATACATTATATTTTGGCCTAAGTATGTCCTTTGCACCTTTCATGAGCTAAGCCTTTTTTTTTTTTACTATTTGCAAAGCAGTAATAAATACTCAGGCTCAGAAAAGAAGTATTCCTCATGCCTGCTACTTAATTACAATTTATAGACTCAAGACTAGATTGGTCTAAGATACATTTTTCAAGTATTCTCTTCTTGTTTATAGTACGACAGTAGTACCTTATTGCACATTGTTTCTGAAGGACTCTCTTCTACAAGTGTGAGAAATTATTTCGTTCAGGGCACTTGACAGCTTTGAACCCTGGCAAAATTACTTTCCCTTTCCGATACAGATCATCCTGCAAACCTTTGTTCATCCTCTGCACCAACAGCTTCTCATAGAGCAGTGGGTGGTAGGCCCCTAAGGTACAAGCTGCATCGTAGTAGAGTTCATGGTAGTGACATAGGTCGGTCTGTCGAACTGACGGGATGTATTCGTACACATGTACTTCGTTACACATGGACATCATGATGAGGATACCTGGAGCAGAAAGTGAAAACAAAAGTGAACCCCAAATTTTACTTTTCTCACAGCAATTTCCCTGCAGTCACCCAATCTGTTTTTCTTTCTTGCTTTCCTTTGGTGTTGCACACCTGAGGTATTACTTCTGTAAAATTAAGTGGAGTGATAGTTGCTTTTATTAGGGCAGCTTTCACTTGTCCCTGATATGTAAAAGTTGAGAGCCCTGTAGAGTTGACGGGGTAGGACAACGATCATAAGGAAGGAGTCACAAGCCTATAAAGGGCTTGCATACCACCTTTTGCACACTGGCAAGGGGAAACAAGAACAGAAAGATAAGCCAGCATCACCCATGTTTCTTCCCTTGACAACTTTTGGATGGTTCATTCAGATCGTCGGTAATGTTAAGGTATCAATGTACTCCTTGAAACTTCTCCACCGTGTTACAATGTTGGTCTTAGCTTGGAATTGAACCAATTCCACTTTTTCCATCCACTTGCTTCTCTTTAGGCAGGAAGACGTTGCCAAGAAGGCAGTCTAAATACACGTAGAAGGACACATAAAGAAGCATCAGCCACGTACTGGTAGCACAGAAGCCCACAGCTTCTGAGAATTTTGTGAACAGTCTCACAGAGAGAGGCTGAGGAAGGTGAACTCCTTCTTAGAGCAGTGCTGCCACAAGGAAAAGCCCCTGACCACCCCTGCTGAGCACAGCAAGGAGCAATCCATAAAATGCCAACCCATTTTTGCCTGCCACATGTCAATAGCAGACTATCATCAGCACTGTCAATAGCGGCTGAGAAAGGCCATATGGAAATTAATTTCTTGTTTAAAGCCAGGTAAAGGTTCGCTTTGACCTTAGGCGCAGTCCTAAGATGCTGTTACTCTCCTTAACCCATGCTCAAGATCAAAACTAGGCCAGGACAGATAGGTGAGCTTTGTTTTCCTATGGCATAATTGTAAATCCATACTAACAGAAGGTCTTTATAGCTTTGAAATGAAAGAAATCTTACTGTTGCTGCTGCACTTTTTCAAAGGGACTAACATCAGGTATTGATCAACAGCACTGTCTAAAGTGCAATACTTTCACATCAATCACAGCTTCTGGGATTCTTTTCTGCTTCCCATAGCCATGTGAAAGGAAAATGATGGAGTAAGCATCAGACACCATTTTTTTGAAGATTTCACTTAAAAAACAATAAAATATAGAAAATATATTGGAGCATTTGTTGCATTAATGGTGTCCCTATCCGTTGAATATGACTGTCAACTCTCAGAGGAGACAGCTGTACTAATTCTGCTCACTTTGCACTTACAAATGAGAACTAATGTAATTTTTGGGTTTTTTTCTGTACAACAGCTTTGGAATGATAAAGCATCAAAGGTGTTTTGGGTAATTCTCACAAGTGACATGAATTAACATAAAAAATTATTTTGCGTTTGTTAATTAAGCAAAGGCATTTTCTGAAATCTAGTTTGCAGTTTGGGAACACAGAGATTTCAATGGCTTGCTAATGAAAAGAACCTTATGTTCTCCCTGCTGTGTATCATTAGATTATCAAAATGATTTTTTTCCCTGCCTGACGTGTGAAGTAACTGAGAAACAATTACTTCTGTGATTAAATCTTCTTTTATCATAAATTAAAGGTTCTGAAAATGTTTTCAATTGTTCTACAGCTTTACACTCTACAGAGTCTATGGTCTCAAAAAGCTAAGCACATCAATTTCAAAGGAAAAGTCCACAAATTTAAAAGAACTTTAGTCTTAAGCAGCAAGAAACATGGATTCACGGCAAAAAAACACCATTTAATCCCTATTTGAGCAAAAAAGTATGAGCTTAATAAACCGTTTCCTTGCCTCCAAGCTGTTATAGAGATGCTCTGAATTGTAGCTTGCCTAGCAACTATGTCTAGAATTGTTTGTTTGTTGTTTCAGTTTTACAAATGCTTTCGTCAGCTTTTCCACTGCCAACCTCCTTCCTCCAGTGATGGAGAGCTCACCTGCCACTCCAAGGTAACCGTTATCCAGCTGAATCAGAGGATGGACGGTCGAAACGTGTGCAATAATGAACCACGTCCAGAAACAGACAGTAAAACGATTTCTCTCCTGCACCCAGAGCCAAGCCTGGAGCCAGTTTCAAAAGCTGTACCACCAATGTCTTAGGAAAATTGGCTCTGACAGAAAGTACAAGCCTTAAACAGAGCATGTGTCATTTCACCACCACATTACCCAGCTAACCTTAAAATTAATAAAGGAAGTTGCCATTTGTGGGATAGGAAAACTGTCAAGAACAAAAATTGGGACTCTCTTATAATTTCATTAATAACAGTAAAGATGGCCACATCACTGCAGGTACGGTTCAATAATGACAAAATTTTAAGCAATATAATTGACTTTCCTGTAGATTAGTTAATGGAGCACTTAGAAGTGGTAGAGTTCTAGTTCTTAGTGATCTGTGGATCAATGCCCTCCAGAATCAATCTAAAAGGCACACTGGGCTATCTAGTTCAGCTCCTTGCCCTTCCTGCCTTGTTTCATCCAGTCCAAGTCTTGGGATTTCAGATCAGGTTGCTCATAAATAACCATAATTTCTGACAGTCCACTCAAGTTTTTGCTCATGCTGGACAATGATGTTTTGAGGGAGGAAACACAAGTGACAGGCTAGTTTCTGAGTGTAACAGCTGATTTACAGCACATCTTTGTGTTGAAGTCTAGGGTCAACAAACTGAAAGATGAGCTAAGACAATGAGTAGAGATTACCACATACTGAGGTGTCCCTGGGCTACAGAGGCTTATCTGTCCTGGTGGAAATGGGAGCGCTGCTGAGACTTCCAGACCTGGTGCACACTGCAAATGCCCAAACCCTACTCTGGGGAAAAACAGTGGTCAATGCCAGAATTTTTCTCCTTTAGCACCTCTAACACCACAGAACCCCAGCCAAAGAGACCAACAGTGCAGTACAACCAGCACTCCCATCCCAGCTACCTATGGGTGAGATCCCAGGGCATGCAGTATTACACACTCAATCTACATGAACCCAAGGAGGTAGGTCCCTCCACTTAGCTGTCACAGCCCCCAAATTCTCCCTTGGAATGATCTGCTCCTGCTGTTTTGTTCAAACACAGAAGGTCAAATAGCACTGTATAAAGAAGGGAGGGAAGGCAAAAAAAAAAAAAAAAAAAAAGCTCTTTTGATAAGAAGCTGTTTTCTTTGTAGGGTAGAAATAGGGTCCTCACTAAAATAGGGAAAAAATGGGTGCAGTTCTGTCCCGTGCCTTAGAGGATGCGAATCCCCTCCATAGGGGACAGCCCTAGTGTTGTAGACCTGTTACTGAAATCTAAATTCACAAAAACCATGAATCAATCGTCTTTAAAAGAACAGCAGCAGTTTAAACCATGAGGACATTTACACCAGTCCATGTACTAGAATATATTCAGCTTTTATTCTCTTTACTTTCTAACGCCACATCTGGCTTGTTTTCCTTAAGTCCCTAAAACAGGGTCTCATGTTCCAGCCTGTGTTTTTTAGTACCACTCTGGCTCAGTTCCTCTCTTTGCTTGGTGTTAATGACATTGCAGTGAGTTACTGACATCTGTAACCAGCAGGTGTAAGTGTGCTAAGCTGTCTATATTTTCATCTACCTCACGACTCAGTTTCCCCATCTTCCCTTCTCTCCCCCAGTTACCTTCAGTGATCTTACAATTTTTTTGAAATTACTAATAGCTTTTTGGCACTTACCTGATACCCAAAATACTTTTTGTTATGTTTGAACTTTTATGTTTTGGATGCAATCACAAAGATAAAGAAGTATGCAGCTGACTGCTTGCTGACTTGACCTTCCTTCTGTTAACCCGTTTGCTTGCCAGTCTGCTCTGCAAAGTCCTACCTCACCTATTTGTCATCCCATTTGTTATCTTTACACATCTCTCTCTGTATTATTGCTTCCTAGGTTTCTCTTCTGTGGCTGAATCTCTTCGCGTTTCCTCCCACACATATTAACCTGTAGTTCCCAAGTTTACTTCCTTTCCCTATATTGCCCACCCAAGTAGAGTACATGCCTATCTACTTATTTCTTACATCCGTGTACTTTTCATGTCACTGTCTGATTCAGTATCATCTGCAAGTTTGTCTGATATCTCAGCACTCCTCTATGATCATCAGCATCTGTATGAATATAAACCAAATTGTCTGATAGCCTGTAGGGAGAAGAATTTCCATATGCTACACTTCAATTTTTGTCTTTGCTCACAGTCCTTAAGTTAGTTTTCAGTCAATGCACAACTACGACATGTAAAACAGCACAGTCTGGCTTACACAAGACCTAAGGAGACACTAATGAGCATGATGAAATAGTCATTGTCCCAACACCTTATATTCTGGACAGAATTAATCTCACTGAGATGTTCATGCCCATCTCTGACCTAGCTGGTCTAAAACACTCTTTACAGACAATGCAGGAGACAGGCATTTCTAGGGCACAATTCATCTGACTTATTTTAGATGTCTACTTTAGGATGGGATGAATTGTTCCCTGTAAGTGTTGCTTCTCTCAAGTGACTAGGCAAAAACTGAAAATAAGAGTCTGGCTCTTGCTATCAAACACCTTCTCCTCCACTCTCCTAGGTCAGAAGCTTTTGGAGCTTCGTGAAAAAATAATGTAATTGGCTTTTCCAGGAGCACTGTGAGAAAAAATAAAAACAAGGTGTGATTCACCTGACCAAATGTGCCCACTGGTGCAGTTACCCACACCTGAGATAGGTATCACAGGGTCCTTTGCTATCAGTAGAAGAAAGTGGCACTTTTAGGAAGCAGCCCATGTCTACTCATCTCAGAGCAGACATCTAAAAACGGGTCTTACAAGCCATGCCCCAGAAGTTCCCGTTTCTTTCCGTTGACTATAAGGGAAGCCTGAGTGGCAGCACGGACACCTGTACCACAGGAGTTCTACCTGCACTCCCAGAACGGGATGAAAATTTCACATGTAGAGGGGAACACAGGTCTCATAACCATATTTAAGAGGTGCCTATTTTTTGCTCCAATAAGTCTGAGGCCGACTAACACAAATATGGACCCGCACCAGAGAAATCTAAAGCTCGGTGGCGTGAGCCCTGCTCCCTGACTGACCTCACCGTGGACCACAAACAGAAGTCAGTTTTATGTGCACGGATTAAGCTGAGAGGAGATGGCTTTTTTTACACTCATAAGGATTAAGGTATGGGAATAGGAGTGAAAGCAGAGAATTACAAAGCATTAGGGAAGGTCAGAGGACATGCACAACTTCAGAAAAAGTAAAACCTGAAAGAGAAAGCCTATAAGCTATCTATAGCATGCAAACATCAAAAAAGAGTGCAGTACTCCTTAGAATGAATGCCGAGAGAAGTCCATGGGACAGAACGCAAAGTCTGCTTTTTATCTGTGGGTCCTAAAAAAGCTCAGGAAAAACTGGGTTAACTACATTAATTGGATTAATCTAGTAGTAGCAGTATTACTATTGTGCCTAGGGGATTTGGTCAAGAACCTGTTAAGCTCCAGGACAAACCAGCAGAAATATCGCCAGTCGGAGTGATGATGTTGCCATGAAATCTGTGGAGGGGTCTGGAGGGAACTGTGCAGGCAGTTCAAAGTCCCCTCAGAGCAGGGACAACTTTGAAGTTAGATCAGGTTGCTTGGGGTCCTGCCCAGCCCAGTACTGAGCATCTCCAAGGATGGAAATGGAGCTGTTGAATCTTTTCAGAAGTTCACTGAAGCATACAAAAATAATACCGTAGGCATGACTCTGAAACCAGCAAGCAGGTGAGAAAAAGACCATCAGACCTGGTCTCTTCCAGATCTGATGCTTAAGCTTTAAAACTTTTAGACTAAATATCCAATCTAAATTTCACAGTAAGGAAAAAAGTCAGGGTATCTGGCATGATTTTAGCTTTGGCAAACATGATTGGTGCAACCATACATTCAAAATCACAACTGAAGATACTCCTGTATAGGCCACTCTTACCTAATTCTAAAACCCTTGCTGCATTTTCAAAAGTCCTGTTGGGATTACAACTGTGAAAATGGAAAAATGCAAAATAATTCTGCCTGCGTGGAGAAAAGTTGTTTTATAGGAGATCATTCAAAGGTGTGCTTTATGAATGTTTTATAGTTGAATGGCAATGTTCCTAAATACTGCCTTGAACAAAAAAAGACTGTGATCATAGAATACTTTAAAAAATATTTTAAAATATATTATTCCAAAGAAACGACGTGGCTGTCAGAAAAACAGTCAACCTGCAAGTTTGTTATAACTGTACAATATTAGATGCTAATAAAGTATTATGTATTTCAAAATATTATTTATTAGTATTTCAAAACCGTTAGAAAGACGTGTTACTTTTTTTTCCTATTTGGCAGATACCAACGGTGTCAGGAACTGTTGGGTATGGTTTAAAATCAGTCCAGTTGGCACAAACAAACTCCGGAGCTTTTACAGTCTGTGCTGAAAACATTTAAACCAGAATTAAATTAAGATTCAATTCCTTGCATGGATCGTTTATACAAATGAACACATACTATGGATTCTAATCAAAAGGAGAAAATGTTTTTCGATTCGTTCTTGGCAATTTTAATGACTGAAGAGGTTCTGAATTTCCAACATGCATCTTTTGTACAGTACAATTAGGTTTTGTGGTTAGCACACTGATTTAAAAAGAATGTTCTCTAGTTTACAAGTAAATAAAATATAGTTTAATATATCTGAATACAACAGATGCTGTATGAAAGCATCTAGAATAATAAGTGTAATTCAAACATTCAGCAAGAAGTCAGCATCATTTTAACAAAATGTAAGAGATGCTGAAAACATTTAAATACACATAATCTGATTATTATACTCACAATGTGTCTTATTTCACACACACCACAAATTTAGTTACAGAAAAGAATTTAGCTAGACACACTAGTAAGTTTTTACTATCAAACTAGTAAGTTTGATAAGCTGTGCACTTGAAAGCATTACAAATAAACATAAAGCATTTAGAACATAGTCTCTCTTAATTGGATTTCAGGTACCACAGAAAAATCTGTCACTCCTTGAAACTGGGACAAATGTGCCTCAGTTATTCTTTGGAACATACAGTAAAAGTAGCTCTGGCTTTTTAAAATACTATGTTTCTAAAAAATGGTTCTTTTACCTCTGTTTAATTCATGAACTATGACAAATACTAACCACAAGAAACCCAAATATTAAGGAATTTAATTGTCACCAAATGGCCCTGTGCCTAAGCTTAGTAAATTGTGCAATACTTGTCATCTTTGATGTATAGATACTTGCATTATATAGCAGACCTAGAAAATGACATATTTATCACTTAATGCCAAATGCAAAAAGCTGAACATTAATCACAATAATATATTCTGTAATATAAGCATAGACTGGAAAATGCTGACCAGTAATATCATATAATTTTAAATGTATTATTCAAATTTGGGTGATACACTAGAATAGTAAAGATTTTTTTATGTGATGACAGTTTGCTCTTTTATCTCTGTATTTCAGGAAGTAGGAGATGCTCAAATTTCAGAGTGCTTTTTATTAGAATAAGAAGAATTTAAAGCTTATGTATTTGGAAGTATTATTTATTCATGTGATAATACTTGAACAAAACTGAGCTGGAAAGAGTAGGCACTATTCTGTTCCTTCACCAACTGCTGGCAAACAACTAAGTAACAGTAATAAAGGCAACTCTTAATGTCGAATCGTTTCTTTCAGTTCACGCAAGTGTATTTTTTTCTAAGCAGAGCTGGAGATCAGCTGCATTCTTCTATTCAACATGCTCTCTGAAGCCAATTTAAATTTAAGTTCTTAGTCATACAATGATCTCCTAATGTTGCAGTGTAATGATAGTCTTGCTTGTACTATTGTCTCGATGCATGCAAATGAAGATTAAAATAATGTTATCAACTATTAATGACGCATAACTGTTAAATGTGTAATGTCAACTGTAAAGCCTCAAACAAGCCTTTCTTTCTCCCAACAATAAAGTAATCGGGGCTTAGTTATCATTTTGAGTTCAGTGGTTCATATGTTACGCTAAAAGCTACAACTCATAGCAAAGACTACCACCTACACAGACGACCTAAAATGTAAAAATCTACACAGACCGTGTTTTGATTTGGGAGTTAAAAAAAAAAGTACCACAGTCAGAGCTTTCAGCTAGCTTTTTCAAAAGACAAAAGCTGCTGCATATATAAGGGTATATAAATGTGAATTTCAAGTAAAATCACCTCTGAAGAGGTAAGCTAGCAAAGTGTACTGATAGGCTACGGTAAGTAGAAATTCATAGCAAATCCAGTTACTGAACAATGGACAGGAGCAAAATGTTCATAGAAAAGTCTGTATATAATCTAGACTTTATTAAAAAGCCCTCAAACTTTCTGAATGCTGATGTACCATCCCATCCAATGCACACAGAATGCTGCTCTTGAGAAACCCTAGGAAGCAGTTTTAGTCTTGGTCTTCAGATGACAAAAATATAAGGTCAGAAATAGGTTGTTTACACAGGCTACCAAGGAGGGTATAGGAACAATTTCCTTACAGCAGAATGGTAAAAATAGAGACTGTCAATTTATACACCATCAGCCTCAATTAAAAACTGAGCTTTGATATGTTCAGAAAGAGGGGAGGAAGACCGAGTTCATATTTCACAGTAAAAAATGTATTAATAAGAAATGAAGATGTAACACTTATTTCTGCTGCCAAAAGACAGGGCAAATCCTTCTCTAATAACAGGGACGTTTCCTCAACTGTCAATTTAGGATTTACCAGTGGAATCCAAATCCGAGATTTGGTGGTTGGATGCTTACATTTCTTCTGAAAAAAATGGAGTAGATCAAAGTCCAAGATGAGACGTAAACATATCAATACTCATTTAGCAAACCCAATTTTCAGCCAAATGTGAACCCACAACCAACTGCAAAAAGCCACCATGGTAATTGCCTAATGCTAATGCAAGATGATGAGAATACTGTGCAGAGTTTTGTTTAAAAGCATGAAGGTGGCAGCTGCAAAAATGATGCAAAAATATGCAAGAATGTGTTCTCAAAGCTCATCTGAGGATTAGATTAGGAAGACAAAGAGTAAGTAATTTATAATGAGGAGTAACATTAGCTAAGCTATGACATGCCACATAAGGCAAAGTTACAAGCCAGGGAAAGGCCACATTCATGTCTCAGAAAACAAGCTAAAAAAGACTTCCAGATTAAAACAAAAGGTTTGTTTTACCCTGGTGAACCTTTCCCCACAAAAAAACATCTCTCTCTTTCCTTGGTCATTGTTCATAGCCTTTGAGCTAGACACCACCACACTGAAGGGTGACTTGTCTGTGCAAAGTTAATGCTTCCTAGACATGGTACACCCCCAGAAGTAACCCCTAACAAATGGGCCGCAATCTAACAGGCGATGAGTTCAGCCTACTTTCAACAATGTCCTGAACTTACACCCATCACTAGTTTGGGCAGAAAACAACGTTGAAGTAATAACAAATTTAGTGGAAAGGACTGCGGTCAGATGTGGGTCTGCGTGTAGTATTGTTAAGGTGCAGCCTGGCACCGGTGATGGATAGGCTGCTGTGAGCTGACACGCTGCTTAAAAGAAAACCAAAGACAGGAACAGCTACAGGTTAGAACCCAATAGAGAGGAACAGAGAAACTCTGTTCTTGGAGGAAGCTGGTCTGTGTTGGGTGGTATTCATCTCACCTAGTTTTAGACCTCCGTAGTGTGAGTGTGTTGTGTTACGATTTCAGAAGTGGCTGGAAGCAGTGACACATTTCGAAGGTTTAAAACCATACGTGAACGTACACAAAATACGGTATTAGTAAAGCATCAAGACTTATGCCTTATTTTGTATGCAACCTGTAAAGCACAACCAATCCAACACCTCTCTCCCATCCTCTACACCTGAGACATGTGCTCTGCTTCCCTCACCCCAACTATCACAGTGCTATTGCCTCTCCTCAGCAACATGCTGGTGCAGAGCTAATGTACCTAGGGTTTTGGGGAGCCAGGGGCTCCAGGAAGGAGTTATGCCAAGATAGGGCAGCCCATATCCCAAAGGAAGCACAAAAAAATGTTCTCCCTAGCTGCCATGTGGTGGAGAAACCAGGAAAAAAGATCCTACCTCGTCTTACTCTCTCACTTCACTAAAGTCACAGCATGCAAGAGACTACCTCTTCCCCACAAATGACCCACCGGCCCCTTTTCCAAGAGACTTAGTAATATTGTGACTTAAGTACTTTAATACAGCTATTAACATCGTAAAAATATTCCCCTGACATCAATCACTGCTGAAGGATGGTGACTCACTGCTGCAGAACACCGTGAGAATACATTCTACCAAGGATCCTCCCTTTGGGAAGACTCAGTTTCTTATAAATAGTGCTAAGTGGCAGAAAAAGATACAATTGTCAGATGAAAAACGTAATTACTGAAGAAACAGCCTAAGACCACCCTAAAACATTCCTGACATTCCTGAAAGGAAATAGTCTGATGTTTCCATGTTTTAATTTATATCCAGTATTGTCCAATTTTGCAAACTGGGGCTAAAGAGGGTTGAAAAGCTTGAAACAGAAGTGCTTCACTTGATCCACAACCTTTTTTTTTTTACCTTTTCCATGTTACTGGCAGCAACAGTGCTGTGAGTAACTGCAGCTCACAGAGGGCTACCTGACTTTCTGCCGGTGTAAATACGGACAAACAGATCCTTGCACAAGGTCTGTAATCGTTCTAATTGCAGAGCATTGCACACAGACTTAAAATAAGTTATTCTAATAAAGGGACTAGAATCACTATGGTCCATGCTATAAAGAGCTTAGATTCAGGGATACAGGTCCCTCTGCCTGTGAAAATTCATACCCTCTATTGAACAGCCTATCTTCCTTCACATAGCTGTTTTGAGCACAATGTTATTAGGTGTGTGGCCATTTAACAAACCATTTTCCCATATCTTCTTAAAATTAAGAGAGTCATATTTTATGATGGCCATCACTTACCGATTCTTTCTATTAATTTTATAAGAAATAATTTTATAGATTTTATAAGAATCAGGTAGAGGCTCAATATTCAGGATACGCCTTTCATACAGCTGCACTCGGTTGTGTCTGCCAGCTTCAGTTCCAACTGGATTATTTGCTGCATGAGTTGTTGAGCTATACCTGATCTGAAGACCAACATGACTTTTCAGATTTCTGCCAAGCAGCATTATATTTTTTATACTTTATCTTGCCCTTTATGTCCATCTTTGACAATACACAGTTGCTGTTTCTGTGCTGTCTCCCAGTTTATAGTACATCACACGTGCAATGCGTAGACATACATTCAATAAGATTACTAAAATAGGAAGCCTCTCCCTAATAAAATATTTAACATGCATCTATCAGAACAGTAGCTAGTTATCAAATGAGGTGGATATGATTCCCAATAAGCTTGTCTGACTGTCTTGTATTCTTAAAGCTAATAATAGCATTACCAAAACATCTAAGCATATTCTTAGGAAAAGAACAAAATAAACAAAATTCCCAGTAGAGGAGAAGGAGGCAAATTTGCATCTGTACAGACAGAGTATATTTATCTGTACAGCTTTTGTTGTTAATATTTTTGCTTGTTTAATGATTGATATTTTCAAAGCTTTCTCTCCTTAAAGGATATTTTTTGTCAGGAACATTTAGATTTGGGGTTGAAGATTACTGTTCTATTCTTATAGTGAAATTAACTCCGTCTCTTCAAAGAAAGCTTTTGAAGTGTTTCTTATATATGGTGGAAGTACAGATTGACAGCACAATGATCCTCTTCACTATTCTTATGATCAGCAGCTGTTAACCTATTTTTATCAACAACTTCATTACTCCAAGAAATGCTTTCGCAAAATGTGAATGCAGCTGGTGAGATCATTCCACATGAGCAGTTTTCTCCCCATGAGTTTATACAAGCAGGTTCCAAAAATCTCACTTCCAAGAAGCAACCAACCGCCAAGCCATCCTCCTTCAATACACAAGGCCTCCTCTTCTTTCCACTCATGCTTCAGGTAAGCAAAACCCACTCACGTCATAGATCAGCATCTCCCAGACACCTTTATGTCATCCCTCTGAGAGCTTCAGCACCCTGCCTAAGGCCTTTGATGAGCTCCATAACATCCTGGGATGCCACACTGTATACAGAGCCCAAGATAAGTCCTCAGAACTGGTTTTCCCATGTTGGATGCAATCTCAGGTATCTTCGCTTTCAGATTCAGACAGAAAGAATAAAAAGAGCATTTTCTGACTGCAGCAAATACACAGACCAATATCACAACATCAAGGAGGAAAGGATGGAGTTTCCAAAGCAGAAGATGGCATTTGGAGCTCTATTGCCCTCTGTGTCTCTAGAAGCATGAGCAAGGAAGACCCTGACTTAGCCTTGGTACTCTGACTACTTGCATCTTTTAGACACTCACGATCAGGACCTGCTGTGCATCAGGTAAGTCATTATGCTGTATGAACTGTGGGCACAGTGCCAGATCGTCCCCCAAGAAATACTAAGGAAGGACCAAAAAAGACAGTGAAACTATTCCTTCAAGTGTAAGAATAAGAGGGATGCTTTGGGCACTTTCAGACTGAGCACTGGAAGCCATGACAGGGCATGGGAAATCCCATTCCTTGACCTGTGTAGGGAATACAGCTTGGCCTGTCAGCGATTTTATCCTTTCTTCCTCTCTGTATGATCTGTCATATGCTTTCATTTGTCTGATGCATCTCTGCTGTATGATCCCAAGAAAGAACTTCAGAATTGAGTAGGTTCTCAACAGATAAATTAATATGGAATAATACAAATTTCTCACAGATACATGTTTTATAAAAATAGTATACATACTATGGATGAGAAGGGCAAGAAACCAGAACATTAAATTCACCCAACTATTTTCTAGTTCCCATATGGTGTGTTTTAGCTAGTCATTGTTTCTGTATAGAGCACCAAGAACAAACACTACTTGTGTATGGACTTGATCTTCATGCAATGTACACATTTACAATTTTAAAATTTTTTTTTAATCTAACATGTCTACTGGGCCCATCTTTGATACACCTACCAATAAAACCTGAAGAAGGAGGGTTGGGCTGTATCTTCTCTTTAGTGTTCTCCTGAATGATGTCCCAGAGCTGCCATATAAACTTTGGATGGAGAATGTAAAACGGCTGGTTTGGATTCTTTCTGCGATGCTGTACATAGGGAGTGAACAGATTGTAGTCCGGCTTCTTATACCACTGGGAGGAAAAAAGTAAGAATTTTTTTAATCTTACAGTATCAAATGTGTTTTGAAAGCTACATGAACAACAACGTAAACTAGCTTCATTTGGGCTCTTCAGAAGAGAAGCAAAGGTAGCAAAGCTGCCTGCACTGGTGGATGCTTCTCCTAGAAAGCCAGTCCTTGCTCTGGGCTATTCTGCTTCCTTCCTCCATACAGAGAGTCCCAATAAGCAATTAACTGCAGCGGGATGAGCCAACCCCATCTTCCCTTCACAGGCCTGCGTAAAACAGGGGTTCAAAGAGCCTTGACGCAAGGTCCGGGGAATGAACCTTCCTCTGGAAGTGTCCCTGTCCCTAATGGAGGCAGCAGCAGCACGTGAAGCAGGCTGACGGCAGCCTGCGTAGGAGGCAGGCAGCCTCTGGCATCTGTTGCTAAGGGAGTTCAGCAGATGAAGGTTTACTTTCTACTTTGCAGCCTGCTCAGCTCCGAGCTCCCCCTGCCAAGAACCATCAGATCAACTGGTCCACTGGAGATGCAGCACCAGCCAAAGCAGAGACTCCCCCAGTGACAACCAGATGGACGCCTGCTGCTCGCACTGAGGGGGCGGACAGCGGGGCACAGATGGCTGTGGGGGAGTGGACACAAAGGGAAGACTGGTGGGGAGGAGGCCTGAGAAATGGGGAATACACCAAGAGAGATTTTCATTAGGGTGTTGTATTTTGTCTGTGAAGGCAGAAGGGAAGGTGGGGAAAAATGGATGCAATTCTTCACCTTTCCTGATAAAACCTCCTGAAATCTAGCAACGGTCCCTCCTTGGCAAACACATAGAAAACTCATTGTTATGTGAAAATAGTGATATTTTATCAAAAAAAACCCCATCATCCATCTATCCTAGCATCTCAGATCAGTTCATTCCAGTACAAGTGCCAGCTAATGAAAAGCTTTTGACCAATAAACCTTTTTTGACCAATTCATGCAGAAAGAGCATTCCCCACTCCTTAAAGACAGACTTTGAGGTTCATTGCAACAAGTGAAAACCAGGAGACTGCAGTACTAAATACATTCATTTTCTCCAGTGCTTTCAGACTGATTGGGAAGAAAGGTCCAAGCAGACATCTTACCACGTTCAGATTTGCAGAGTAGGGGGCAGGATCCCACGCTACTAAGATAACATCTTTGTACAAGGAGCTGTCGACAAAGTGATGGTTTGGATTGGTGAGAATCTGCAAACACAGATGCAAAGAATTGCACAGCGTTAAAAGCAAATGGGATCCAAAATAATGGCAAAATCTTTCTCTAAAATGAACAGTCCTCCCCACACTGCTGTTTGTTCTGCTTTAATTCTGGTCGATTTTAAGCATCTTGTTTTGTTAAAAAAATATATAAAGAAGAGCTTAGCCATAAACAGCACTCATGACAGTTTGAAGTAGCAGTATGCTGAATTACTCTCCATCTGTGAGGGATGTGATGGGACCACTTGAGATGCTGCATAATTGTATATCAACGTTACTGTGTATTCTGGAACTTGAAAATGAAAGCTACGGTATTTCAGACCACCTGCAGGATCCTCTTCTTAGATACAGAGCAGCTTTCTTTGAAGGGCTACAGCCCCCAAGGATAACGTCTTTCCCTGCACTCCCACCCCCCTTTCTCATTTCAACAGCAAGACAGTCTCATTTCAAGTAACTCTAAAAAGGCAAATTAGACCATGACTGTAAAAGCTGGTATACCTAGAAAAATAATTCCAGGAACATGCACATGATAGGGCTATTTTTGAAGTAGCTGTCATATTGCTCTCATCTACTGCTCTCATATAACTCCCTCACGCATCTCCTGGTACTCTGCCTGATCCTCCCACCCCACTGGAAGTTTACTCTTTGCTCCTGCTGGCTCATCCCTTTCCAGACCCTCCATGCCTAACCAGATCTCTCTGATCCCTGGTGCATCCAATCTCAGGCAGGGTTGAGCTGAATGATTTCAGCATTGGTTGAAACAGTGTGAATTTGGCTCCAGCTGTTACACTAATCAACATTCCAGACAAATAAATGTGTACTAATTTTCATTTCCCTTTAGGATCCAATGAGCCATATTTGATTATGCATATTTTTCTTCAGAAAAATAATATTGTTGCCATAGCAATATTCTTCCTACCATAAACTTCAAGCTTAATGACTTTCCATCAGCCTTCTACAAGAACAGAATTAGTCCTGCTGCCATCAGCATCCTCAACTCCATTTCTCAGAGCAGTTTTCGCCTGAGAACATAAACTCCTTTTTTGAGAGAACAGAGTAAACAGACCAAAAGGTCAAGCTTTTAAAAGCTCGGTTCCACACAATGGAGCTCTTACTTGCCTTTCAGTAAGCAAGAGTCCTTTGGAGGTGGTGTCCACACAAATTTCGCTCTTAGTGAGTCTGCATTCATATGTATGAGATGAGTTTCTTCTGAAAGAACAATATCTGTTGTGGCTGCACTGGCTTCCTTTACAGCAGAGAACATAAGGGAAGAAGAGGGCCACAGCAGCCTTTTAATCAACTGAATGCAGGAATTTCCAACAGTGAGGAGGGAAGGAGTAAACCTGTATGGGTAACCCATCTTCAGTACTGGTAGGGAAAGCAACTTTTATCAAGTGGCCTGTGCAGATTTCACCCCTGGACAGAGGAAGGCCAGTTTCTCAGGAGGTGGCCAGAGCATCATGGGTGGCCTCTTTGAAGGAGCAGAAAGGCAGTGGGAATACGAACACTTGTGAGGAAGCTGTGTGAGCTGATTTGGCCTGAACTTTAGCCATGCCTGTGTTTTCTTGAGAGGCCTTGTGGAGAGCAAGCGATGTACAGCGCAGCAGAGAAGACCACAGGACCCTCCATTACCACCCCAGTGGGAGTGTACCCAGCAGCTCTGGGAGCCAAGAGGACCCCAGCCTGCCACTGCCATCAGAGAGCGGCTAATTCAGCCATTTAGTCTCTCTGAATACATTGGGGAGCTAACAAAGCTCAGATCATTCCCTGGAAGCATTTCTCTCTTCTGCTACAGGGAGCCTACCGAGACTAGTCAACTAAATAAAGTTTCGAAACCCTCCTCCTTGCCTGGCACAGGAGTTCAGGCATGGTCAGCACTAGAATGCTTTGGCTAACAGTAAAACAGAGAACAGTCAAAGAAAAGTACCCAACAAAACCCAAAAAGTAAAATAAATGACATTAAGATCAATGTTCTCTGATACACTAATCTCAGCACTAAAGCCAGAGTAAGATATTTCTGCTTTCTTCCCCTGAGCAAAAGAAAGTGGGCATATTTAACCCAGATCACTTCAACGATCCAGTCTGTCCTGCGGCCTTACAAAGAGCTACAAAACAAGCATGAAGGGAATGCCAGTGAACAGTCCTCTCTGTGGTAGCAAAGAACTTTAACTTGTACACACAGAGTACACACCCACCAAGGATGGACTTTGCATGGGCAGTCACTCAAAGAAGAAGAAGAAAAAACAAATTAATAAGAACTACAGTAAATGCAAATTTTGCTCTCATTCAGCAAGAATAAGTACGTATAGAGCACGCTACATGGCCAACCATACTACTGGTGTTGACTAAGTAAACTTGCCACTTCAGTATGTCATAAAATTTCACAGTAATTCTGTTGTTGCTTTTGGGTTGCGTTTCATAAAGAGGAAAGACGCTTGGTTTGCCCAAGACCAGAGTTCAGGCAAGTTTTTTCAAAATTGAAAAACCACTCTCAACCATAAGGTGTCACTGTAGCTCAATGCACAACTTTGTTGACACCCATATACAGAAAATCCCATTTTCTGTTTCCATTCAGACGAACAAACTCACCTTATGTGTAATATCCAGTGTACATTAAAGGTTTTTACTAGTTCATTCCAAATTTTTAAAGAACGATGACTGGCCTAAAGTTCTATATTAAGACAACTCAGTTCCCATTTCTTTCGCCTTCCGGCAAGGAAATACTTGGGGAAATGGAGAATATGAGGAAAGAGCTTTGGGATCCCCACAGCCTGGGCTTTGTGAAGATCCCGGAGGCACTGCGGTGAAGGCCTTCTGTACTGCCAACTCTGGCATCCTGCAGAGCCTTTACAGATGTAGGTCACATGAGAAACTTTACAAACCAATTCTTTAAAACAAGGCTATCAAGTAACTATGCAATCACTCTACAGCAACAGCAGCATGAACATCCCTATGAGGGAGAACTTTTACCTGCTCTACATCGTGACTGTTAAATCACTACCTATTTCCCAGATTACCCAACACTTTCTCAGAAGTTATTAATTTAATGTCATATTGTACAGAAGTGACATTGACTTGAATTCACAAAAGGAAGATCTTACCTGAGAGTTAATGATCCGCATGGTTGTTTTATTTCCAACATCTTTTTCATAGCCACGTGTTGGAGCAGAATTAAATCTTAGAACAGCATCATGAGAATCTAGGAGCATAAATGAGGGGGTAATTTGTTTTTCTTAATAATATAGAACAGTAAAATAGAACAAATGATCTAAACTAAGATAAAACTTACACATTTCTCCTAATCTTGATATTCTAAGGATGATAAACATTCCACTATGCTCAAACAAAAATCCTCTTGCATCTGTCATATGTTATTAACATTATTAAAATCCACCAGAAAAAAAGTTCAGCATCATCTATTAATTTAGCTTGCAATACTGAAATATTTCTCTTAATTGGATAAACTTAGTGTGGCAAGGTTATTAGTACCCAGTACACAAAACTGCTTGCTATTTCTATTGCAAAATTTACAAAGAATTACTCCATGCAAAAGCATGTTAATTGCAAGGATATCTAATTGCACATTTGAATGAGTAACAATGCTTAACTATAAGCTTGTGCTTCACGGTATTTTATGATACCTGAAAATCTCAGACTACCCCAAACCTACTAATCATACCATGTACTTATTCTCAAGGTCAGTACAAGTCTTAAAGAGTCTCTGTAAAGAAGTCAGCCCACAAACCTGCTCACACAGAAACCTGAGGATCCCTTGGTAGCAAAGATCTAACAGAGTTGAACTGTCAAAGTTTCCCCACAAGCTGTTGACCTCGGAGTCAGGCAGAATAGAAAGCAGCTATAGGTCAAGTATGGGTCAAGGGTAGATGCTGTGTGCAAGGCTCTGCTGGATAAAAGATAATCACCCTCCCAATGCTTCTTTTAAGGAGTTCTCAAAGCCCAAAAGGTGTGAGGGGAGAGTACAACATTATATCCGTTGTCCAGAAACACACTGTTCCTGTCAATAGCCCCCTGTTTGGTCTACTTTTAACCCTTCCATCAATGGAAGCAGAGAATATGACTCAGGCCAAAATGGGCTTGTAATGCCTTAACCCATAGGTAGTTTATACAGCTGTTTATCTTGTCACTTAAAATGTGGTTATCTGTACCTCAAAAATGGAAGAGGCAGAAGTTTCCAAAGACAACCAACATGCTTCAATGGAGTTCAGGCCTAATCCTATCAAACTGGGATCTTCCGTCCTTTCACACCTTCACTGCACACTTCTTGTACTCCAGACAAGAAAACGTGTGACATGAAGCCAGCAGTCCAATCTCAGCTGTACTTGCTTGCTGTAACATGTTGTGTCCAACTCCTCAGAAGCTAAGGAGTGAAGGCTTTTTCTATGTCCCTATGCAGGGACAACCCTAGCCTCAACACCTAGCCTTCATCTGCCTAAACATAAGCATCTTGATTGTGTAGGAGCTAGAGGTCATGAAGTCAATAGAAGCTGCAGGTACTCCACATTTTTGGAAAAGGAAAAGAAAAACAGAGGTCCTTTACAATTGAAACCTGCTTATGAATTTAAGAACCTAAATTTGGACCTGCATTTGACAACTTTTTGACAACCTGTTGACTGAGAACTGGGAATTGGGCCGGTAAATGGGAATTGTAATGGTTCGCAACTTAACTGAGTGTGCTGTATTTCCAACATTACCCGTTCTAGTTCTTCATATTAAGACCAAAAACCTTTCCTTCACCATAAAATGTATGATGAGGATGCAGCTTAACACTCATAATAGCTGGTTTTAACTCAACCGATTTTAATCTTATTAAGTATTTGGAGATAATAATTTTAAAGATCCAAAACGTCTGGGGTTTGATCACAGATCCCCATTACTTCCTGGTGATGCCAAAATAATTGGGTCTTCCATTGAACAGCATGATCACAATGGGAGTGTTCGCTGTACTTGCACAGTATTTCCATACCTATTTTCATTCAAAACCAATCAGAGGGGTGAGGGGGAGGAGGGCAAAAGCCAGAACACAAATTAACATTTCTGCCTGCGTTTCCAAAAGGATCACAGAAGAGGGAGCTAAAGGCCTATGAAGAGAAAGGTCCTCCACTGCTGCTTTCCTACACCTTTTCTTCTTTGGGAAGGATAAATAGTAAAAGCCTTTTGCCTGCAGCAACTTCATCAACCAAGGCTGTACAGCCCATGGCCCAAAAACCAGACCTCATGCATGGAGTGTTTTTCCACACTCCCTAATGATGCTGAATTTGCTGTGCCTCTGTGGACTCGGAACGAGTCAGCGTGAGTGCCAGGCTGACTCCACAGAGCAGCACTACTGGCCGCCCATGGAGCCTCCAAAATAGCAGGTTTGCTGGCATGTTCAACCAAGAGCTGTAGCCCTACTGCCAGCTCTGGGAGAGGACAGTCTTCTCCTACAGCTGTGCATGCACAGGGAAAAAGACCATCTTGTACAGTTTGATCTTTCTCCTCCTTGTCAGACTCTTCTCACTTTTTCAAGGACTAGAGGGGAGGTGGAATGGCATGGCCAAGAGCTCAGCTGTACCACATACTACCTGGACTCTGCAAGGGAAGCATAACTTCTTCCCCATGGGAATAGTAATACAAACAGATGCTGGAGCTTCCATCTTCCATTGTAAGTGGGAAACACTGGCACAATGTCTCCAGTATATCAGCACTTCCCAGGAGATGCACTGACCACTAAGACCCATAGGTTTGCACCAGGTCCTTCTGGGATGGCTGTAAGCAGTCAGTTGGTCCCCCCATAGTTCTGGGCCAAATTCTCTGCTCAGTAACAAGTACCTGCCCATGGCCTGGAAGACGCATAGAAAAAACCTTCTGTGACTCCTGCTGCCCTACACTTTTCTGTACAACAGGTAGGAGGAGATGTGAAACTTCTGCATAGCCCTTACCAAACAGCAACTCCTCCCTTCAGGCAGCATCAGATGACAATTTCCCAATTAAATCAAAAGCTCTTCCTCAGAGATTGGCATAAGCTTTCTGTGCCCAGAGTGTTCCCGAGAAAAGGGGTACACACAGGAGTATATGGGCCCCAGGTACCATGTCAAGCACCAAAGTCCACACGTGGGCTGCACCTGAGTGTGCAAATATGTCACGATGCATGCTGTAATATGTAATTATGTAAATATATCACAATGTGCTATGGATCCTCCAGTACAGCACTAATCTGTACTGGTGTAAACCAGTTATACTGGGGAACACTGACAGAAGATTTTGTTTCAGTCAAGGATAACACATTAGAGAAGGGAGGAACTGTTAAGCTTTTTCACCCCAAAGATTTCTAAATCAGTAGGGCTTCCTGTGGAATTGGGTGTTACCCTGGTGCGATTTTAGCTGCAGGCCAGCCAGGCACCCGTGCTGTGCTGGAAGCCTATTAGAGTAGTTCGATAATGATAGCAGCTCTAATATATCCCAGAGATTTAAAGGAAACCCATCTGTGTCAAAGAGATGATACAGTGCAATGAAGCAGGTATTGGGATGTGAAGTCCTGGAAGATGGGAGGATTAATGAGTGCACATCAAAAGGTTTTTATAGAGAGCTGAAGGAAATAACTCTTCTTGCTCCAGAAGCAAGTTTGAGATATACGTTTCATCCTTCTTTCAGGACTTTTAGCATACTGCACATGTAATACTAAAAAGAAGAACTACTTAGATGTTAACACAAGTAGTAACACTCGTTTGTGAAAAGAAAACATAAAACTGACCTGGATTAGTTTTATGGCTCCGCAATCCTTTTCTGAATAGCTACCACAAAACTCCACCTCGAAGTGGTGAATTCTGTGTGACATTAACATCTCAGCACCTGCAACCTTACTGACTCGGTGCAGCAATGGAAAAGAACAATGGGAGGAGATGTTTCAACTCATTTAAATTCAGTCTTGGAAAAGAGGTCAGGGGACTTGACCTCAGCACATGAGGCTGCTCAAGGGTCTGAATTCTCTATGTCTGTGAACTCTAAACATGCAAGGGATGAAGAGGATGCTCTGCTGCTTCTCGGCATGGAGACAAAGTACAGCCTGGGATAGCAACACCACGAGGAGTTTCTCTATGAGCCACGGCAAAATACAGACAGGTACAACACAGCTTTGCAGAATAAAACCTGAACTCAGCTCTAATCTGCTGAAGAAATAAACACATGTTGCAGCAAAATGTCAAATATGGCAGATTTGATGAAACCAGTGCCTCCTTTATACTACAAGCTATAATATGATAAGAAGGCATGATGGTTTTCTTTAAATCAAATTATGACTTCAGGCCTGATTTTCCTTTCAGTTATATTGTCCTGAAAGGGAACAGCTTCACTGAAGTCCATAAGCTCACACTCATGTAACACTGGTGAGAGAGAACAACCAGGCTGTACAGACCTATGCTTGAGAAGAATGAACCTTTTGAAAGACAAACATGAATACACACATGTACATATATATGCACATGGATAGCTGCATTTCACCCACCTATTTCATCCCCTAGAGAGGAGTTCAGTATTGCACCAGCAGACATAACTACAGCACAGCTCCCAAAACCATGTGTATACAATTTGCCCAGTGGAATTTGGGGAACGTGCTTTTCCCATCCAAGAGTGGAGAAGGGAGCCTCCTTGCCATCTATTGTTTTCACATTCACCCTTTCTTTTAGCTCGCAGAATAGCTGGTCTCCTGTCAACTTGGAGTTTCGTTTCCCCTTGAACCGCACCCCATGCTTATTGGTGCTCAAATAATCTTTCATCGCCTTCTGCAGTCGAGGGTTTAGCATCTTGGAAGAGACATCCCCTTTCCAGAGCTTGTAAAGAAAGGATTTCGACATTGTGGAATATAGCCCATCCCAGTCATCAGATTCATCAAGCATCTGGCTTCTCCTGTGCTTTGTGCTCCTCCTCCTCATTCTTCTCTGATGGCTCCAGTCATTCTGTAAAATATTTACTTTTGGATTATCCTCATCAGCTGAGATGAATTTTGCTATCTCTTGAAGGTGGTTGTGCGACCGAGGCTGACCAGCAGCAAATAAATAATCATCATTCACTTGGTAGAAAGCACTTTTTGATTTTCTTCCTACCTGGGATGGAAAAAACTCATCTTCATTTCTAAAGGCATCTTCCAAATCAGTCCATTTCTTAATACTTCCAGTTCCCGATTTAAATGTGCCTAAGAGATCTTCATTGAGAAGTACCTCATTCCCATCAATGGTTTCGGAGAATGACGGATCGTGTATGGCTCCCATGATGACTCTCTGCTTGCCCTGAAGGGGCAGAAGCCTCTTAGTTTCGATGTAAGAAAAGGAACTGGGAACTGGTTCAGCAGTGTTGCTATCTGTAAAATAGATGAATATCACCAGAAAAAGCAGACCCCATGCAAAGATCCCAAACAGCATGAGTTGTTTCCATTGCTTCAAGTTAGGTTTCATGGCAATGCCTTTACCAGCTCCTCTGTGCCTTGAAGTATTGGTGAAGGAAAATGGAACCTGGAAAGAACATCAAATATTAATCAAGAATGGTTCTAAAACCAGATACAATTCAGAAATATCTTAACACGCTTTGATAGAAGGTGCAGATTTAATCTCCAAGCCGTAGCATGGAGGATTCAGAAGCAGAAACAAACTCCAGAGCCTGCAGACACTGTAGGAGTGACACACTTTGGCTGTAACCACACAGCAACAGCTGCTAGCTACAAAAGAAGCTGGTGGCCAGTTTCTACAGTAACACTGGATCCTGCCTTCAGGGAGATCATGTGCCTGCCTGCTTCTGCTATACTGAGCGTAGCGTTAAGAGAGCAAAAGCAAAACCCATGCCTGGCTGTATGCACAGTGGGGACAATGTTAGCTGTCTTCTCTTTTGCCATTGAAAGTCCTTAGGCAGTGGGACTGTGAGCAAGCCTGTCCCCACAGGGACCAGGCAGGGACCACAAACTCTCAGCTGGACAGCCGTCCTCTGCCCACAGCCTGGAAAGGATGGTGCTCTGTGGATATCATCAAGGGGGAACAGGGGAGAGCATCACACGAGCGGGTCAGAGGGGAACCTTTTCTTTTCCTCAGCTGGTGTGAACAGGCACAGCGTCAGTGGGCCACATCATTTGCTGCCCAGGATCAGGCCCAAATAAGAGCAACTGTTGTACCTCTGCGATGGATGCTGCACATGCACTGAGGTGGCATGAAGGAGTTCTGCACGTCAAGCCGTGAGGAGTTTGCGTTTTCCAAAAAGGGGGATGGATGTCACAACTAACTAAATACATGCCTTTAGGATAGAGATTTACATAAAGGGGGGGGGGGGTTGGGAATGTCAGATCTAGACTTGGAAATCTCTATTAATACCTGGGGATTTTGGACAGCTTGTTTATTTTTGGAGGGATGCATGGTCCAAAATAAAATAAAGTCTGACTGAGGGGGCTGTGTTCCAAGGAAAATACACTAGCACACTGCTGGATCATCACGCACACTATGTACTTACACGAACTCGCTTGCTTAATCAAGTGGTGTGGGCATCGGCGGCAAAGCTGGCTGAAGAAAGTCCAGCCCTCTCCTATCGTAAGCCTTACCATTCACCTCCCTGCACCATAGTCATTGTCAGCCTCAGTTGCTACACTGCAGTGTAATTCAGTGTACTACTTAGTGACAGTTCGCTTACCTGATCAGGATTAAAAATAAGCCCCTTCTTCTGGAGTTTTTCTAACCCCATTTGTTTCAACGACCGCTTAATGGTGGGACTTAAGAGCCACTTGTACCAGACAGCTGTGACCAGAAAGGGGAACGGGAGTGGGGGCAGGCTTGGATTTCATTAACAGTCTGTGCCTCAGGAGCCACTATCTCATCACATCGCATCCGAACAGCACACACAGCTTAAACACCTCTGATAACACACTGCCTGCTTACACCTGACCATCAGGAGGGACCAAAAACGCAGTCACCATATGCTATCACCTTTCTGCAAGCTGCTAAAGCACATCAAAGCTGAGTGCGAAGTTTAGACCAAAGGTGTAACTAAGGCTGTGTTTTCACATCAGAAAGAAACCAGCAGTAAGGTGTAAGGCGTTCCCCACTGTCCCTCATTCCTGCACCATGCCCCCACCGCTGCCAACACCTTTGTCTATGGGGCTCGCATATTACAAACTGGACCAGTAAACTGATACAGCAGGGGGTTAGCGTGGGGAAATATAAGTTAGAGGGTTTGTTTCGTTTGGTCTGGTTTGGGTTTTTTAAACTGGGTCAGCTCCTTTATCCACTTCAGTGTGGTCAAACATCCAGTTGTTTCAGCACAAATGAGGAGATTGCCTACCACAATGCAGAGGCGAGAACAAACCGCAGGTGGTATTAGCAGGGATACTTGAGGCTAGCATTTCTGCTGACCTCCCGGGAATGTGAGGCCACAGAATTACATTTCCAAACACAGTCTATTTTAATGATCTAGACAAAGCCTAGAACATTAAAAAAACAAGACTCAAGGCACATCCAAACAGAGAGAGGATTCATAATGTCACACTTGGATGACCAAATTTCATTGCAAACACATTCATTTCTATTGCACTGAAAAAAAACCATAATCATGAGTGCGATAACCCTGTGCTCCACACACGTTTGGCTTGGCTCACACAAACCACATGGAAAAAAGCTATTACTCCAACTGACCCATTTCCTACTTGCACTCTGCTGCTGCAAGATTGCTCTCTGCAGCACCCCGATGCTCCCCTCCCCGCCTCCTTCCAATTTTAAATCACTGCAGGCAATGTCCTGTGGGAGTCAGCTTACAGTATATGACTGTTGTGCAACTTAGGTCTGCCCTGAAGTTATTGCAACCTGCCCACTCATCAGTGTTCAGATGGTTTGCATTTTTAAATCAGCATTCTTCGCCTGTCTGAACTGCTTTCATCCCTTTTTATCATTCTCCCTGCTGTGTTTCCCCAGCACTTTTCAACACGTGGCTTCCAAACTACTGTGTAAGTTAGTCTTTGCTCAGTCAGATACTTCTCCTGCTGAATATATATTTCTTACAGGATCCACAAAGGAAGCATCTTGCAGAATCTTTTTAACAGACAAGCTTGCAGGAAGTAGAAGCTATAAAGGAAGAGGTCACCAACATTTTCCACTGAGTCACGCAACAAGTCCAAACACAATTTAAACATAATCCATAACAAAATCTTATGCTTTTTTCCCAGTTTTGTTGAAGTTGGCAAGAAACAGAAAGGGTTTAGTCTTAATTCAGGTGTGAGACTATTGAAGTTTCAAATTGTCTGTGATTGCATGTGCTTGGTGCAGCAGACTGCCTCAGCATGAAGAATTAGTCTGGACTCCTAAATTTGATATTCATATTCAGGTTACAATCTGAAAAAGGAATGAGTTGCATCATTAATTATTTTTAAATCAAAGTGAATTAATTTTTTTTTCCCCCTAACACTTATAAGGTCATAAAAGCACACTTGTACTTGTCGACGTGCACATGTGAGCATGCACATAACTACCTTTTTCATGCAGCAAAAAATTATTTATGTAAAACAAAAAATCAGCATACAGCAGTATATCTGTCAACACTGCAAGCAAAAGGAGAGGCACCAGTGAGAATTAAATCTGAAAACTTTACACATTAACTACTGCAGAAGCTTATCTACAATCCCTTGTTGCAAGTGGGGCCTCAAAAAGGATACTCAAATCTCTTGAAGACCGGAGCTATGCAGGCAAATCTCTGTGCTGCTTTAATGTTTTTTGCTCACAAGAAAAGCCTTGTCCTCCAGCAGTACAGCTGAGCTGGAAGTGAATTCAAGGTCATTACTGTATTAGTTGCGAGAGGACCCCTACAACCTCACAGGATCTTGAAGGCTGTGTGTAGAAAGCTGCAGTAAGTCCAGAGAAATATCAGTTTATCTTATCTCCCTTTGCACTAAATATCCAGTCCCTTCTCCGTCAGCCCCTGCAGCTTCTCACAGCTCACAATCCCCAGTTTTGGGAATGTCTGGGAGGAGAGGGCAGCCCCTCCACACGCTCCCCACCCCCGGCTGGCAGCAGACCCCTCCGCTGCTCAAGGGGAATCTCCCTTGGTACCACCTGGGGATGTGCCCGGGCTCACACCCTGTGTTCCTGAAGGAAGCTCAACTCAATTGTGAAGAGAAAAACATTTGTGTAGGAAACCAGAAATGATGATCGTAATTAATTATACTGGCTAAATAAAGAAAAACAGGTGGGCTTATATGTGTAATTATTGAAGTCCACTGGATGCTTCAGGAAGAATCTTACACCTCTTTTTTCTATGCTCATTGTACAGCTTTCAAGCTGTCAAAGCAATTCTACACAAATTTTCAAATTAACGTTGCTTACTGCCTCCAACTTCACCACCCCTGCCATAGTCATCCTCTCTACTTAAGAAACAACGAGACCGCTGGAGTCAAAGCTCCAGCTAAGGAGGACCAGAGGAACAAGTCTGCACCTGGGGAAAGCCCCCAAGACTTAACCCAACCCAGGTTCCTGTTGAGCAGAAGTAATAAAGCTGTTTGCCCCAGTAGCTGATGATCTCATTTTGCTACGTATCTCCTATCTGATGGGCTCTTTCAATCATTAACTGATTTAAGCTCCAACTACCACATGGAGAGGGGCTTTTTTCTAACCCAGCCTGGTTGTTTGCATGAAAGCCATGGAAAGCATAGGGCAATGAAGTGGGCAGAAAGGGGAGAATTACTTATTTACTTAATGGAAGTACTAGCAGCAGCTATGAAGAAGAAAGGCAAACCCCAAGGGTATCTTTGAAGCATCTCGGGAAATAAAGCTAATTCCCCAGTGGAAATTAAAGACTGATTTTCCAAAATCGGCACCCATTTATGGGAAACTTCACTTTGTTATGCTAAGATGCAAGGAACCAATGTGTTCCCCCTCCCCTTATATAGCCCATTGTTTTGCAACAAGGCACACTTTTAATTTTTCTAAAGAAGGCCTCCTGACTATTTCTTAAATGAGAAGAGATGGATGAGGGACATCTTTTTTTTATTCCTTTGAAACATTCCTCCCTTTCAACACTGTCTATTGTTAAATTAATTTGTACAGACCCCGGCAGCTCAGAGGTCAGGATAGTTCAAGTTGATGTTCTAAGCTGTGCACTGTTATGTTAAATAGGGTTTTTCTTGGCTGCAGCTTTGTAGAGAGAAGGTCACCTCGGGGTTATTTGGGGTAGCAAATGTTAGCTGTGGGCAACCACTCCCAAAGGGCTGAGAATCAGACCAGGGTTTATTTGATGGAAAGCTTAGGCGGCCTGAACAGATAGCAAATGCTCCTTTAGTTTGCTTCATCTCTTAGTCAGCTAATTCCAGGGTATTAAGAAACCTCTGGCATAGGGCAAGACAGCTGGAGGCTGCATTTCCAGGGTGGGGAAACACACTCATCCTCTGATGTGGGAAGTGCCAAATTGGTTTTAGCATTATCACATCATTTCTGCGGAGCAAGCCATACAGTAGGCAGCAACAGACAGGCAAGCCTGTGGGGAGTGGTGACTGCCAAAAGATGTATATTAGTCTGTTGATGGCCTGGGCACTTGTCTTATTGGCTGTGATTAGGCCTCCTAATTAATTAATCTCTTTTGGATAACTTCCTCGTTAGTCCCAATAAATCTGGCTCCTTCCTTCAACGTTATTTTCAGAGGAGTCAAGCTGCATTCAGTATTATTTGTGGCAACATAAGAAAATCTCTTCTGAAACAAAGAAAAAACATCCAAACCACTCAGAAGTAGGATTTTTTTTCTTCTTTTCTCACTATTTCTCAGTGCCGTTTTAACCTACATTTAGTTATCTTCTTAGGCAAGATTCCTTGGGAGGTATGGAAATGATGGTATTGCTGCCCTGAATCACCCGTTAAATACGAGCCAAGCCTCCCAAACCAGGGCATCTGGAAAGCAAAGTCTCCATCCTTGTTTGCTTCTGGGGATGCAGGCAGGCAGTGTGCCTGTTCTCAAGGTCCTCTGACAAAACCTAGGATTACAAGTTAAAGGGTGCGGGGGTGGAGTGGCTTTTTTTTATTATTATTTTTACTAATGACCCATTTCCAGGAGCTCAGGCTGTAAGAAAATTACCAAATATAGTGAGACTTGCAGTAAAACTCACTCAAGCTGGCAACCCGGCAGCTGGAGAAATGCTCAGTGGGGTTTCTGCCAAGGAACGTGTCCTAGATTATTCTGTAGGAGCATGGGGGCTTAGATGCAGAAATCTCCGGGTTTTAGTGGGAGGTCAAAGCTATGTTCTATGCATCTGATACCCACTCTCCACACTCCATCATCACGTTCAAACTGCCTGGCACTGCAGCCAGCTATCACTTTCCTAGAGCCCACAGTGCCGCCTCCACAACCCAGAGACCACATACAGGTTATGTGAGTGTGGGCTGACAAGAGGGAAGTAAAAATAGCCATACCAGCTCTTAGCTTTCACATGCAGACTTTCCCACTGCCAATGGAAATGTTCATCACAGCATCGAGGGCCAGGGAAAACCTGGCTTTGCAGTGACTGATTGCACCTCTCAGGTCAACCTCCATCTACCCAACTTGAGGCATCTTTTCTCACGAGCCATGACAGCAGCTCTCACTCTGATGTGCACTGAGATTCAAGACTCCTGTGAGAATTTCCTCCCACATTTCAGGTCAGGGGAGACAACGTAACCTCTTTGTCTTTTACGGACTGGTTATGAGCTGACCACAGTCTTGTTATCGTAACTGAGGGTTTCTACAGAAATGTACTAAGTATCACTGCATGTGAAATTCAGAACAACTTCAGTGTAAATCGCTTCCAGACTTTTCAATCAAAACTACAAAGGGGCAGAAGTGTCACACAGTTGTGCTGAAAATAAGCAATTTTCACAACATAACTCAAATCAGCCCCTACAGCCTCTCAAGGAGCCCCTCACATAGCCAGGTACTATCTGCACTCCGCCTTACCTACTTCTGACCCCCCTTTTTTTTTCCTCTTGCCATACCTTTGCTGTGTCCTGGCCCTGTTCACAGTGAGATGCACAGGTTCAAGGCTGCTTCGAATTGTGGCAAATGTCAGCAGCGCTTGGTTCCACCATGGGACATGAGTGCAGAAACCACCACTTTGGCCATTGTCCCTCGCATGTCCTCACCCACAGCAGAGAGGCAGCTAAGGTATCTTTTCTGCTGTTGCAGAACTACTAGCTGGTGTGGACAGTTTTCAGTCATATTTCAGCTGCCATAGCACTGTGTCTTGATCCAAGCACCATGAAAAAAAACTGAAAAAAACCCCCTTTTATCTTCATCAGTATAAAACCACTGCAAATATCCAAAGAGCGCAAGTCACTTCCAAAGTGAAACTCAGTATGCCACTGGATAATCACGGAGGGATCCAGCTTTGTACAAACACCATGCCAGCCGGCTACCCCCTTCCACCTCAGTAGTTCCCCTACCCAGGAAAAGCCTTGTGGATCAGGCCACAGAGATGCACGCAGTTTTTTCTGCGCTCCCTTTGTGCATCTCTGCTCCCCGTCACAAACTGCAGGTTGTAGAGCAGCATAAGGGTCCTGGAAAGCCAAACATCACGCTTTTGTCCGAGGTGTGCAGGACAAAATGGCAAGCTGGCTGTGGGTAAAAGCCAAGTGTGGAAACAAGGCGATCGGACTGACGGCCACCACTTACTTGCGCATCCTCCGTTCATACATAACCACCTTATTCATACTTTTATTAATGTGGTACACACTTTTATGGCTGAGGTGAGGTCGATGAGGAGGAAGCGAGTACACTGATGATGGGGAGGAAGAAGAAAGGGCTGGAGGGAGCTGGAAGGAGCCTGAGCCGGGTGGGAAGGAAGCCCGGCTGCAGGGCAGGAAGGCAGGGGTGAGCAGCAGAGAAACTGAGAAGAAACTATGCCTGCAGCACTAGTGACAGAGCAAAACAACACCTGCCAGAGGCAGGGACACCTCAGCACTGAGGGGGTGAGAACGGGAAGCAAAAACTTCCTCCCACCAGAACGATCACATCCTTCCCTCCAGGGAAGCACTGGGTGAGGTCTGCTACTGCTTCGGGCAGGCTCTGGCCCACAGCATCCCACCCCATTTCTCCCAAGCAACCGATGGGAGAGGCCACCACGCTCCTGCAACAGATGGGAGATCTGGGTGAGCAGCAGGACCCATGCTGTGTCTTCCCTCCCCCATTATTCCGGGCAGCCCTTCCCAGGTCAACGTGCGGCTTCCCACCACCCCTGCCTGTTAGGAAGGGGACCCCCTTGCTCCCCTCCCACCCTACACACCGGGGCACCCTCGGACTGAGCTTTGCATTGGGTTAGCACCCAAAATAGCTGCACGTATTTTCCCCTCTTCTACCCTGTGAACGTCGCTTCACACCCCACACAGAGACGCCCCAAATGCCCCTGGTGCCTGAGGACCCACAACTCGAGCAGGAGTAACTGCCCATCTTCAGTACGGCCTGGCTTTCTGTGGGACTGATCCTTCCCTGCCCACGGAATAAGGTTTTAGACCTTTTCCCCCTGCAAAAACACAGTTCAGGAGCAGCCCATGCCTATGTTCTGATGTCATGTATAACTGAACGTGATGGCAAGAATCTTTTAATGCTGCAAAACAAGACAGAGAGGTGCAGAGAAATGGGTAGTCCACTCAGTGTCTAAAAAAGCATAAGAAAAAAAAAAATCATCCAGTCAACATACGTAACTGTATTTGGTTCCCCTCCCTCTTTTTAAGGGACAGCTTTTGATACCATACTTGCAAAAACACATAATTCAAAAAAGGAAGGAAGTGCTTTGAGGGGTTTTTATTTAAAGCTTGACAGGATAAACGAATCACAGTCTCATTAAATCACACAAATCTCAGGCTGCACACAAGAATAAACCATGAGAATTAGGACGTTACAAATCCTCATGCAGTTCTACACTTCCAGCACAACAGCTCATTTTATTTCTGCTCTTGGCAAGGTTAGAATAAAAGGCTTCTTTTCTTTGCTCCATAAATGTTTTTAGATGCTATATTACTTGAACTTAACACAGCAGTAATTGCACTGAAAAAGGGCAATCTGAATTGCTTCCTGAAAGAAGGAAACGTTTATACTAACACGCGCATGAACAGAGAGCACAGTTACAAAAGGTCTGTTTCAATCCTATTACAAAAAAATTTGACCAAACTCACAAACTCTTCCAGGCAGAAATGGTTGGAGAATTTTGATTTTCCACTCAACAATGTTTCTGAGATATACTGATTATCCGTATCTCAATATAGCAGTAAATTTTACATCCACAGAGTATGTTTCTACTGTATGTTCCAATAAAGCAAGTCCTATAGGCACTGTGTTTTGCTTGCTTTTTATTACTTTTTTATTAGACTCTAGTTTGTCTTTTTACATTTGTTACAGAAAGCAAGCAAGCCCTTGTTTTAAAACTCTAAAAAAGAACAATGGTAAATAAATTGTTCCCTATTTCTCAGCTCTATCTCAGTGCCAATTCTTATTTGTTTATGTAAGCAACATAATTGTAAGAGAGCATTTACAAAATTATCATTGTTAATGTCTCATTTCTATATGCTCATATACATACATATGAACAACATACCTTCTATACGCTTATTTGCTCTAGGCTAAAAGCTTGAATAAAAAGTTTCACCCTGGAAGAAGGCCTGCCAAACTGAGGGATGAAGTCAGTTTAGCACTTGCTATATTACAAATACAACCTTAAATTGAAGTTTCCTGGACTGGAACAATTTTTTCCCCCTTTTTTGTATATTTTAATACTTAACATGACTATGCTGATTATAAGCCAACCTACACTAGCTGGGATGTTTTGTTTGGCTTCATAAAGCAAAATAATGTGGTATTAGTATTTAAGTTCTATTTTTTTTTTTCTTTCTTTCTTTCTCTTCTCCATTCTGGCACTGTTTTATGCATGGCTCAGGGCAATATTAGTTTAAACTATGACTAGATCAACAGAAATCTCTTCTGTGGGGGATACAGCTGTTTATAACCCGACACAAAACACTGGAACCTGAATCCTGCCTGTCTGGAAATTTTGCAGAGAAACAGGATCTCTAAGAACTACCATCATGAAACCAGTATGAGGAATACTGACAATTAAATCAAGGTTGTTGGTTGGATTCTTCATAGCCTTCCCCTTTGTGCAGTCATTACTGCCCATGTGCAGCGCACAAGAAGTCTTCTCTCCCAGCACTTGCTATTTGCTCCCTGCAAGTACAAACGACTTCACAAGCTGGAAGGTAGCAGAAAAAAAATTAGGTTCTCTGAAAGCTCTGACACGATGAAAAAAGTGAGAAACTGAGGTAAGTGAGAAGCAAGACAGAGCTGGCTAGTTTGCAAGATTATTTGCCTTAGTTGTTTTTGTTATAAAAAATGAAATGACGGGATAAGATTCTGAGCCCATCCCCAATGGATACAACTGTGGAATTACCATTTGATGGTTAATTCTCACCATCGTAAGAGACAACGGAATCTAAAACCTTGTATTTTGAGATCTACAGGCTACTACAGATGAATCTGTGAAAGAGTAAATGCTTTTCTTACTAAGATACTTGGCAGAGGTTGTTGACATGCCTTTACCTCTAGAGGAAAGTCTCCATTTGAACACTGGCTTTGAAGTCTGAAGCTAATCAGTATACATGTAATATATTCCCTTCCTTCAATTCTTCAACAGGTGAGATTCGCAAAATTTTCATTAAAATATTTGTTAGTATTTCAAATGCTGGCTACGTCTTTTTTTTGGTGTTCAGCCAACAGGCAGGCCTTTGAAATATCACTGATTTCATTAAAAAGCTCTCCTTCTGAGACTGCCTTTAAGCAGCCAAGACATGCAAACCCCCTACCTATCTTTTGCACTCTCTGCTTAAAAGACGCAGATGCATCTGCTTAGAAGATGCAGATGAACCGCATCCTCTTGCCTGGCACAGAGTACAGCCGTCCTCTCAGAAAGATGTCAGACACGTCTGAAACTCTCTTAATCCCTCTCCTCTCTTCTCCCTTGCTGCACACTGGCAACTCAGCACCCATGGGAACAGACTCCCTCCCGGCTGTGGCAAGGAGTAGCTGGGGTCTGCCCATGCTCCCCCCGCATACTCGCCTGCTTGCTTTCCCTTCTGAGACAGCGCTTGCTTCCCTTCAGCTTCATGCCCTTCCCAGAAAACGAGAGTTTTCCCTCACCGTGCCACCATCTGCCATTTAGGAAGGCTATTAGGAACACTCAAGCCAACACTTTGTAGAATCAGAAAAAAAGTTCACAAGGCTGGAGACGAACTTTGATGTGGTTTTGCCCCTTGCCTAGCATAATACAGCCCCAATCCATGTCTGCAGCTTTTAAGTGCTAAAGACAGAGGGCAAGTAATAAAGTGAAGCCAATCCACTGCCCTAAATCAATCAGAGGAAGGTTTTCTCTGCCAACATAAAAAGAGACTGTTCTGAAAAAGAAATCTTTGTTTTAACATAGATTGATTCCTTAGCAACACCCAATCCTGTCAAAGCTATTCTGTTGATGGGGTTTAGTCCTGCTTCAATTCCATACAGACACTAAACAAATGAAAAAAACCCCAACATTTAGTCTGATCTAAAAACTAATGCTTAACGTTTCAAACATTTTCATGATTCTTGCTTTTATTTCCTCATTTGCATCTATATTTCTAGTCAGCATATGTTAGTAGAGATGTTTTACTAACAGTTAAAGCTGCTATAGCAGGTATAGGGTATACTACACAGGATGACTGCAAGCAAAGCAAAATTTTCCTACTTTCATCAAGTTGGAGTTTTTTTAACTCTTAGAGAAAAGCGCATTGAAGTTCATGCTAAATAGGGGTATAAAAATGCAAAAAGATATACTGACAGCAATCATAAATGATGCCAAGCAGTGATGAGACTCTTGTTCTGGTGTTCAGCTGTGTTCAGTCTACTCCGAACTTCTCAGATTTTTCAGTATCCGTGCAAAATATTCCATTGTGCCTGCTCTGCTGTGGCAAAAAGAGTAAAATTCTTGTGAATCTGTATTTGGACATGAGGTAGGATAGCAAAGTGCTGGTAATCCACGCTCACTGGTAGGAAACCTGCCACTAGTGGTAAACCTACAAATCACCAAATCCAGTCTGGTGAAGCGATCAAACAAAATTTACCAATCCAATAGAGCAGAAGGAATAATCTATTTCCTTAATTCATTGTAACTTGTACTTTATTTTAATGCCTTGTACAATTTCATAGTACTTTTAGTAACTATAGTGAACTGTATGATATAAAACCCCCAAATATGAAGTCTGCTATTACCTCTGACAGACCCTGGAGGGTCGTGAGAGACACCAGGTTATTCCCAGGGAGGAATGGCACAGCTCTCCGTGTTCCCATTACCCCACCACCCCTGTGCTGACACGAAGCTACAGCAGAATCCTGGAGCATCTCACAATCCTGAAGTGACATTTAAGTAGAGGAATACAAAGATTTTAAGATGAATTTACAAGCAGCGGTAGACTGTTCTACTTACAAACCACATTTATTCAAACATATCTTGTGCCTCACATTCTGCTTTTCCACTTAAAGAGCCCAATTCTGTGAATAGTAGCAGCCACACGAGCTGGGGGTTTTTGATTTCAGCATAAGAAAGTGAGCACCACTGAGCTTTTCTCAAACAAGCAGATAATACATTGTGCCCCAGAAGAACCAAAAGAAATACTATTTAAAGGTAGTTGGGGAGGAGGGAGCACCCGCTCCCACAGACCTGAGGTCCAGCTCTGGATGCAGAACGCCATTGACTGCATTTGCACACAAGCACTGACTGCCAGCGCACACCCCAAGTTTGCGTTGCAAATTAGGTAGCTGGATACCGCCACATTTTAGTCTAAAGATGCTGTACTTTTACAGATTTTCTCTTTCTTCTATTTTAACTACTTTTTGAGATTGCTAAATCTCTTCAGATTGCTTCGAAAGCAGCAGAAATTATTAACAGTAACTAATTTATGATGAAATGGACTTATCATGCTAACTACTGATAATTTTTTTAAGCTTTAATTGTTCAAATTTGATACAGCTCTTTAAGAATCCTATCCAATGTGCTTTCACAATTCTCAATGGATAGTATTTATCTGACTTATTTACTAATTACTTCCAAATTACAAGTGTCCCTCAGGTCTGAATCATTTCTGATGAAAGAATGAGCAGACTTACGTAGTTTTATACCATGAGGGAAGAGAAATTAAAGGAAAAGAATTTGTATGGCTCAGATCAAGCAGATGGGAACCTTGATTATTCTTTAAAGTGTTTTCTAACTTTATCACCACATGCAGGTAACAATTTGTTTCTGCTAAACCTTCCACGCCATCGCCATGCCAAGGTCTCCGTTTTGTTTTTTTTAGTAAACGGAGATAATCATTAAAAGCTATGGCAAAAGCAGTATTCCAGACTGCAGATAACTGTAAATGTCACTGTCTCCATAAAGAAACTGAGTGTGAACATGCACATGAAGAATAATCACATATCTTCAAGCCACTTAAATAGAACATGCCCAAGGGCACGCTGTAGAGCCCCCGTTTCCGTCAGTGGGTAACGTATATAGTTTGCTTTCCAGGAGCTGGAGAATCCAAGTTTATGTGAATTCTAATGTATCACTTTTCTGCCAAACACACTGTTGTAAGAAACAGGCACATTGGTGTCTTTAGTTTAAAATCAATTTCACTCAGCTTGGGCGTCAGAGAATCAGGGAAAAAATAGACTTTTAGTACACAACATTTACTTTCTAAAGGCACTGTCTTTCTTGGAAAATGTAGCATTGTTAATATAATACATACTTTATGTACTCTATGTACTGTCTCTACAGCTACTACTTCTCCAGCATTTCGGCCAGTGACTGATGACTCCAGACTACAGTCGTGTGTTTCCTCCAGCATCACCATGTCACTGTAACCACCTCTTGATTTCCAAAACCTCAGGAGAAGTAGCATCCCTATTCTGAACCATCTCCAACACCTATGAACCAGTCACCGCTGCTACAAGTCTTGACCCAATCTGTCTTTTTCTTGACGACACTTCTATTCAGCATGCCTGTTTCCAAGTCACTTGACATTTTCCCCAAGTACTTCTCATACATTGGACTTGCAATTTTCTTCTTTTGTAACCTCACTTCAGATGGATAGAAAAAGAGGGGAACCTTTTGCTTAAAAAGGTATTGCATTTCAAAGAACAAAAATGTAACTGTTTTGTTTAGCGAATCTGAATGAAAAACTCAATTTCGGTTTGTATCCCAAAACCACAGTGGAACTGATGGGGTATCAAATATTACTTTCTGAGAAACAGGCAGTGGGGAAATGAGCAACTCTTGTTGCTCTCCTGTTACTGACCACAATTCTGCTTTATAGCTGATTCCAAACAATTCGGGGGAGGGGGGGAGGGGGGAAATCATGTAGAAAGAGGCTGACTTTAATCCAATGGTAAGGAAGACTTCATACTCTATCACATATATTTACCGGGTGCATTCTGCACTTAAAATACAGTTTTGAGTCACAAAACTCCAGCAGTGTCCTTCTAACAGCTTTATTGTCTTTGCACAGCTGGCTGTTAATGTTTCTGCCTCATTTACTTAAAATGTTAAAAGTGAGTAAATAAGGAAATAATATCAAGGATTTAATGGGGGATATTTTAATTATTTTAAAGTGCCATACCTTTTAACTATTCTTTAGAAAATAAGTGAGCAAATTCAGAAACAGGGTTAAAGTGGCACTATCAAAAAACAAACTACCGTAGAAAGAGGCCTTTACTTTGTTGCACTTCTTTCTTGAGCTGGATCAGATATCTATCTTAGCCATACTGAATTTCTCCGCAGTCACGGCTATGAATTACTATTGGCTGCTTGACTGATTAGACATGGTACTGGTATGCCTGAGACCTTCCAAACACAGCAGGGGTTATTGCAGCAGTAGACAATACTATAATATCACAGTATTACAGGCTGTGCAGTTTTCTGTCCCTTGTCTCAGCTTGTGCAACAAGTTTATGAGACTCCTTGGAACTTTCACCTGCAAGCACAGGATGGAGTAGCACCAGTAGTAACTTGAAGTTTTGCAGCTCTGCAGTCTGAAGAGCGCAGACACGCTATATCTAGAAATGCCAAGAAGATAAAAATTCACTGAGGTGATCTCCTCCATGGGGGCCCTGCTTACTGAAGAAATCATTCAGGGAGTCTCTATGCAGACCACTACATGCCATGCAGTGATGCCTGAGGTAGCTCAGGAATCAAAAGATGCATCCTCCTATCTATGTTTTTTGCTTTGCATTTTCTCTTGGATGGCTGTGGTTTTGGTGCTATCACCACCTGAAGAATCCTCAGGGCACTTTCAACTGTGACTAGTTATTGTTTTAAAAAAAACAGAGTCTCTGTGTCCCACAGGACAAAAGCAAAGTTCCACGAATACAGCGTGCTCTAGCTGTGCCCTTATTTATCTCACGACGACCTTGCAAGAACAACTTATATTCCAGTGACTGCAAGGCTTAATTATTTTAATTCTGTGGTCCAGGAGTTTTCAGCGGGGTTTCTCTACCGCTTGCAGCTTTTGCAGACTGTAGCAGTATATCTGATCACTGGTTTAAGTAGCTGTGATCACATTACACCCACCCCGCGCTCTTCTCATTGGCTGCCTATATAGTGGCAGATTGATTTTTAGCTGGCTCTGTTGGTCTTTTTAGTGTTCCTAATAATAAAACGCCTGAGCAAATAGAAAACCTTCTGACAGGTATTTTATGCAGACACCCTTTTTCAGGAATTAACCCATGATAATCTACTATATCTTGACAGACAATTGTATGTTTGGTGTGGGATATGTTAGGCAAGAAGCAGTAACCTCCCTCTGCTACAGATGCTAGGGCCAGTACACATGCTAGGGCCAGTACAGATGGCCAACAGGACAAAGCCTGTGCCTTGCAGATGTGGAGCATCTCCTGGCCTCATGAGATGCAGAGCTCAGCAGGCCTGAAAAAGAGTCCTACCAAACACTGGTCAACAGCACCTTGTCTATTCTAGGAGCAGCATCTCCTCGCTTCTGTGGAGTCTTTCCTGGTGCTTTTAAACTTCAGCCCCGGAAAGAAAAATACAGTTGAGCATCGACTTCAAACACTCTCAGCCCCTGCCTCGGGGCGAGGGCTCATTCCAGCCTGACATCTGTTCCAGCCCTGCTTGCTCGGTCTATGAAGTGACTCAGTCAGATTAATTCAGTGTCTTTAAATACAGTGTATTTAGAGACCTTTGCTCATTTGGCTCCATCCAACAATAGCGTGTATCTGCAATGGTGTACTTTGGTCTTCACGTCATTCAGAAAACAGGACCCAGAGCAGAGGACTGGGCTGGTGCACAACCAGGTCTCACTCCTCTACAGAATTAAGTCACAGCTAAGGTGCCCCTAACTTGAAAAATAAAACACAGTTCCAAGCCCACCAACATTTTCTCTGTATTTTCTAATGCCTATCTGAAATTTTGCAATTTTGGCAGCTAGACGTTTCAGGCTACAGATGTTTTGACACAATGAAGAGCAGCTCAAGAGCACACATGGAGAACACTGATCCCAGTCTTTGGCTATTGCCACCTTCATGGCTTCCACAGCAGGAACTGCCACGAGGGAAACCCTGAATGACAAGATGGCCATCAACCAGAAACATTTTTTGCCTGGAGGTGAGAGTATAACTAGGCCAACAGAAACACTCTCTTCTACCAAGCAGAGAGGGAAAAGCTGTATTAAACAGCGAGCTCTCAAACCAGACACTCAAAAAACCTCTCCAGTGATAGTCAGGTGGGAGTAGCACTCCACTATGACTCCTTCTCCAGTGGATATAGGGCTAATGCTTCTGCCCTACCATGTATGCCTATACACAGCCACGCACAATTTGGCTCCAACCTACACTGCTTTGAATTTATCCTTTAAAAAAAAAAGTAAAATAAATAGCAAAAATACAATCAGCCTGAACAAGAAATAGCAGTGACCAATTACAATGGAATGAATATCAACTATGCAGAAATATTTCTAATGGAGAGATTAGCTTTCTACAACAAACTCTGGTTTTAACCTTCATAACTTCAACAAAGTAAAACCCAGTCACATGAAATTTCACAGTCATGGTCTTGTGCCAAGGAAAGCTCCTCTGGAAACTTTGAGGTAGATCGGCCAAGGCATCTTGGAGATACGAGAGTTCCAGAGAAGTGAGGTGTTCTACATTTCTTGGACTCTTTCCTAATTTTTTTTGGCTCACCATAACTTAAAAATGGTTGGCTTAGACATTCCAAATTTGCTTGGCTACTACTGGTGCCTTTGACTAGTGGCAGGCTATTTTATTACTAAATGTGGGTTTGTGCAAATTCTGAGCGCTGCAGTTGTTAACACCACATGTTGGCTTCCATATACCGTAGGCAAGCCAGCCTGGCCCACTGCAGGCTCCTCAGTCACCTCATCAACTGTGCTCAGGAGGCAGCACCAAAGCTCAGGACCCTTCCCGCAGGTCCAAAGGGGTGTAAGAACTTGGCTGGACTTTACAGTGTCCATGGCGGAGCTACATTTCATCAGGCTGAAGAGAAATGGTCCCAGGGTGCTTCCAAGCCTTGCCAGTACCAAAGTGCCTCTCTTGGAAAGGTAAGCACACCCCAAGCACAGATGGTTTCCTCCCCAGACGTCTTGTCGTCCTCCTACTATTCCTTCAATGCATACTTAGCCTTACTCTCTGATGTGCCCAAAAAGTTTCCCAGGGAACACCTGCTTAACTCCCAAGTACCTTCTCCTCCATGGATTACTGATCCAATCTATTTTCCATGTCCATTTCCATGGTGATTGCAAACTCTGTGCTGGGGTCTGGGTGCTTCTACTGCAGCTTGTTCCCTCTCTCTGCTCCACTCCCTTGGTCTCCAAGGCCCTATTCTAGCCTGGGAGCCTCGTACACATAGACATGACATATACCTCATTAGACTTCTGGGCAGGAAAACCCAGGGGGAAGATCACAGCCCTTCAAGAAGCAAATTTCCTCTGAGCAAACTAAAAGCTTTGATGAACCCTGGAAAGACTGTGGGTAACGAATTCGATGCTGGTGGGGACTGCTCTGTTCACAATCTTGATTTTGATAACGGATACTATGACAACCTCATGTATCTCTTGACACAGCCTTCAGCATGGTCAACTACTTTATACAATTCTCCTTAATGTCTGCTATTTCCTTTGACAATGACTATCACCTGCCAAGCTGCCAGGAAAACAAGCAGTGCACAGCTGATCAGTGGTGGAAAACATTAGGCCATTAAAAACACTTCTCGGTGAAGTATGTTTCTACATAGAAAGTGCCTCGGTTGCGAAGAGACCTACTCTTTTTGAGATGCACACATGCATGACTCCCATTCACAGGAGCTATGCGAGTGCATCCAAAGCAGAATAGGCTTGAAAGCGTCTACATTTACCAAACACTGATCCCACACAGAAGTGCCTTTTAAGAATGACACATCCTTTGACCTACTGCATCTTACTTTTGCTCTTCAGAAACAAAAGACTTTGCAACGACCATGTCACCTACATTTAAAAAACAAAAATGGCGATAGGAGCACAAAAAAAGTTCTTACCCAACTGCATATTCATCAGAACTCTTTCATTTGTACTGCCTTCATATGTCTGTTCTGTCACCTTTTAAATGCAGATAATCTACCTCAGAGGTTTGCTCTTCTCGGGAGAGACCATGCAAAGCTCAGCCAAGTTTTGGAAAACACACAGCCCTGTGCTGTCTCAGCACAAACCTGCCAAACGCCAAGGAAAGCTGCCAGAGGAGGACTTCTCACAGCCTCCTGCGGAGTACCTGCCTCCACTGCCCTTTGGGAAGGGGTGCTACCCCGCTCCATCTCACCGGCCACCGCATGAGCTAACGAAAAGAGCATGAAGAGGATCTGTATGCACTTTCCTCCCCCTCTCAATCCACAGAGGGCCAGTCACAGTCTGACCCTAACTTAACACTCGGGCTGTAAACTTACTTAACACTTGTAGAAGAATTTATTTTTTTCAAACATACTGATGGCAGCATATGGCCCATCGACAGGTTTATTATTATAAGACACTTTTTCCACCAGGTTATAGTCTTTTTTATAAACATATGTTTCAGCACATAATAAAACCCCTAAGAACTGTTTCTGAAACATAATCACTATGCAGGCACAGAAACTACTTTTCAAGGTTTGTCAAGATAATGAAAGAAACAATCTTTTAAGGGACTTCCCGTTTTCTAAATGTCTTCTTCTAAATGTCTTTTAAATCTAAGCATACCAAGAGTTATGCATGTTAAACAAAAACAAAAAACAACAAAAAAAGAAAAGTGAGTTCTCTTTGTTAATGCCACATTATTCTCCTTTTTGTCAAAGCAATCATTTTTATACTTAGTAAAACTTCTCCTTCCGCTAAGTAGACCTTTTAACTATGCTTTAAATCAGAACATGTGTTTTATGGATGAATGATAAGCTTCTGAAAAAAAGGCAGCATATTATAAAGAAAATGTCAACACCACACTGCTACAGTCATGCGAACTCATCAGTGTAAAACCACCCTTGATATTCTGTGCCCTTCAGCTGTGCTAATAAAAGGTCTGTGTGGGGAGTCAAGGTAGTTAGATTGCACCCTTGCATCCATCTGCAAGACTATATCCAAGTTAAATATCTAAAAACATGTCACTGCTTGATTTTCCTATAAACCACACTGGTGTTCTTAAGAAATAAGGCTTGTTGTCTATGTAGCTATAATGCAATTTCTGTGCTAGCACCACAACGTTTAGGAAAAAAAAAAAAAAAATCACATAGTGTACACTGCTTTCTTCAAAAAATTCCGGCACTCCTCTTATTCTTAATGCTTTCTCTGTAATGCCTCCTGATGTATTTAGCCCAAGCAGGCTTTGTTTTAAAACCAGCTTCTTCAATACATCAAAATATGACCCAACTCCCGTATATTTGCTAGGGGCTTTGTTTCCTACCACCCAAGTTTATTGTCTCCTGTTGAAAGGAGCCTGCAGCTGGAATACAAACTAGTACTCAACAGGGGTCTAGATCCAAAGCCCACTTAAAGGCAGTACAAGACTTTTTACTGATTTTACGGGACAAGGTATCAGACCTGTAGTTCACTGAACACACTAGATGCCTTCCAGACTGTATGATACAATACATTAAATACTCCGTAACTGCTAGAAAAGAATTTTGCGACCACTTTGAACATTTCATTGATATTTAGGGTATTTTGGGGGAGAAAGAGCACTTCTGGTCGTCCATGTCCCCCTCCCTCCCTGCAATGACACTCCCCACAAAACATAGCTGTTTTAAGACACTGGAAAAATAATCAGTCACCAGCAGATTTGAAGCTTAAAAAAAAATATATATCCCTAATTTTATCACAGGCATACTGTTATAATTGGCATGCGTGAGCTCGCATTCAAAGAAAACTCATTTGTTAAAATTAATCGCTGACTTCTCAGCCAATTTGTCAGTAACTACTATCAAGTCTGGACATGATTAGCTTCACTGGAAGATACAGGGTGCCCTCTATAACGCTTCCACAGGATGAAATCCTAAACCCCATGAAGGCTTTGAACATTTTGCAAGCAACTTACTCCCATGGAGCCAGCGCCTCATGGATGCTGCTGTAGGCTCTTCTTTTTTTTTTTTTTCTGCTTTTACAGATTAAGCCTTTCTAGGAGAGACAGGCCAACAGCTCCGACAATAAAACGTGCTCTTTCTCCACCAGCAGACAGAGCATGATGAGCAATCAAGGGTCCCTATGCTGTGTTTGGAAACACTTAACTGGCAGGATCAGTTTGAGGCTAAGATGAGGCGTGATGTGCTTGTTAGTCACTCTAACGAGTCTTTCGACAAGGGGGCTGGCTCTGCTCATCTAATTGCAGTGGCTGCTCCTATGATGTGGAAGCCCGTCTATTAGAAAGCACATTTCACAGGTGGCTAAACAGCCATCAGATGGTAACAGCTTTCATTTGTTAGTGACCTCCGTTCCCTGCCACAGTATAAGGGTGAACAGCCCGATACCCCGTCACCAGTCCAGAGCCAAACACCTCCTGGTCTGCGTGGTGAATTATAAAATATCTACAACATTTTTCAGATTTGCAATGCATTGCGTTGAAACGGCACTTTGACCTAGCATCTTCTTATCTAGGAATCAGCCTTGGAAAAGAATGTCAAATTCTGCACTACTCAGTTATGCAAAGACTGAGGGCATTTTGGACTGTGATTGTAGAGCACATCGCTACATTTTTATACCCAGAAGGTATGTACTTAGGTCCCTGTCCCTCAAACAGAACATCGTGGGCAGTAGAGACAGCATCAGGGCCTTTGCTGAAGGACAGACATGACAGTGACCAGCCCAAAAACAGTCCTTCCAGTGACGGACTGAAAGGCAAATCCACCACCAAAATTAAATACAGTACTTGGCATTGCAGAGCTACTTTAAGCTGAGGATCCTATAAAGATCCCTCATCAAATTTTGACATCCTCCAGACCTTTGGCTCCATCAATGACATAATGCATTCACAAAGTTGCAGAACAAATCACCCCATCTCACTAAGTCCTCCACATCTGGTGGGCTACGTATCTTCCATCCAGACAGATACGTATCACAAGGGAAGAAGAAACTTTCCTTTCCACAGTTAACAGCCATTTGGTTCACATGATTTTGTGTTCTGTCCCCAGAGAGCACTCGCAGTCGTTTCACAACTCTAGCTATAAAAAACACCCTAATCTCAGATAGTATTTATACAACTTAATACAATAAACAGTGGATTGTACAAAACCTGCGATGAATCCTACTCCGATGACAATCGCAGAGCTATGCAATGAATAACATTTACTTTTCATTTACATTTAGATTTCTGAAGTGCCACCTTCCAGAAAGCACAATGTGATGGCAAACACAACCAGCCGTAGGGTCAAGTCTCCAACAAAACGTAACAGCAACCCAGACCACCACATCTCAGAGCCCAGCTCTGCTCCACTTCCCCAGCTCCCACCCAACCTCCAGCCGTCTTCAGCAACATGGAAGATTTGGTCTCTCTGAAGTGACCGGTCTTGAAGGGGGCTTTGAAGTCCTGTAGACCAACAGGCTCTGTCTGAGCATCTGTCAGGAGCAAGTTCCCAAGGTCAAGGGCCCTCATCAAGAACACCGGCAACAGCTCCCTGACATTTAACCCTTCAAGTGTTTATCCTTCTGGAAAGAGCCAAGCTTAGAAAAACGCCTACAACAAACACAATGATTCTGGCATCCTTTGCCCTCAAGGCCAACTACCAAAGCACTTTTTTTCTAGTCTATGTAAAATTTTCAGACCAAATAAAAATAAATCTGAACTTCTTTACAAAATTGCTTTTCCCAGAAGTGTTACTTATCAAGAAAATCAGTTTTCTATAGTTGCACTGTTAGAAAAGACTGGATCTAAAATACAAAATGTTCATAAAACCAATAACAAATACCAGGTCTTTTACATCATTCTCAGGTATAATATGGTAGTTGCAGTCAGCTTTCCATAGGATCTTGCACCCCAAGTATGACACCATGACTTCTACAGGAGGAAGATGGCATTTATTATGGAATTAATGTACGTGATTAAGCACACGAAGAAGGGTTTGCTGTATCTGAACCCTTTATTGTAAATTCTTTGTGGCACAGATTTCATCCCATGCCACTACTTTTACCTTCTTAAAATCATTTTCAAGACATGCAATGTCACTGGAAGAAATACTATTAACTTCAGTAACCATTTAAAAACTTTCAGAAAAAAATAATTGCAACTTACCCATTTGTGTCATGGTTTGGTGGATACCTAAGTATGAATGATAGAGTTTTAAGGAAGATCAAAACACATTACCATAGATTGGCACGCAAAACAATTGTTCTGAATTACTACCAGCAAAATCGCAACGCAACTGCTTCTAGTTATGCAAACTGGAAACGTAGCGGCACGACTGCAAATGAGAGCCTAAAAAGTGCAAAGTTCAGGGAAAAGCCATGCATGCAGCTGCTCCAAAAATAACCATGGTCAGATAAAAGTCTGAAAGTAATTATTTGGGCTGAATATTGTACACAGACCACTGCACTAAGCTTCTATAATTAAACAAGACAAAAGTTCAGATGGTGCCTAATAAACCATTTACTACATTAATTATATTCAAGTGTAGCAGTCTAATGCTTGGTAATAACTAACAACAAGGGGAATAATTTAAAGAAAAGTATCTGATGTTGTCAATTTCTTTCTTTTTCCTTCATTAGTACCAATGTTACTAGCCAGCCTTTCTAACACACTTCAAACACGTGAAAGGGATACTGCTTAGTGCCAGGAAGAGCTATTCGAGGTTTGTACACCTTCACTCTGAGGAAGCCAACAGTCTTACTTGACAAAAATTATTTCTGCACTACAAAAGTAGCAGAAAAGCCAGATATTCCAATCCTTGAATCAAGTTCCTACGCCTTTGTTCCAAAGTTACAGCGTCACAGGGGCGCCCAGTTTCTTTGTAGCAGCAACAGCATCTTGACAGACCTTCGCAGATCAACAGATTTCCCACTGACCCTGTTCCCTCGATTTGCCTTCGCACCAATCACACAGCATTGGTATACAGCTGCAATTTTAATAGTATTTGCAGGAATTTCTTATCAAGATAATTAATATTAGAGAGTTATTTAATGTATTTTGGCTTCTTTTAATGCCATCAGTAGCTAAACACATGCAAAATGAGCCAACACCATATGCCAAATTACTCCTCTGTAGACCGCCAGCCAATCGCTTAGCAAATACAGAGAAGTTCCCAAAACACAATCTGAAAATTACTGCAGAGAGATTTGCATACAATTTCTGATAGACCAGTAGCATTCCAACAACTTATGTAAAATCCAGCATGCTCCACTAGTATATGCAGTAACTAACATACACAGCATCAATTCACAATGTAATCATTAGGATGCTACCAACAGGATGCTGTTTTATCTCATTTCACTAATCTGAAATAGGAAAAAAAAAAAACCAAACAGATTCTGTAGGATTACAATTATTTTCTATTTTGCTTTCTTAATTTTAAATCAGGAAATGGTATCCCCAGGTTTTATTTATGCGCAACTCTATGTTTAATCTAAGAGGGTATATAACAATCATTTTGCAGATTTCAAAGAAGGACAGAGATAAGGTGAACATATAACATTATCCATAGTCTTTCTACTGGGACATTTACATATGCAATCCTAACATCCCTTTAAGCTCATTTTATGAAGTTTTTATAACACTTTCCCTATTGTTTAGCCTTTCTTTTCCTTTCCTCAGTAGAAAACACATCACAAAACACAGATGGAGAGGTCTGCAACTTTGCAACAAACCTCTTAACGTTTCGTATACATCCTCCAACTCTGACTGCACAGGGTGGACAATGCTGGGAAATCCTGTCCTCTGCCCAGATGAACCGCAGAAAAAGACTTCTCTGACTACCACATCAGGAGTTGTGGAGGTCCTAAACTCCTTCACAGAAGACTTCTGCCTACAAATAGTTCAAAGTCTTCACTTACAAGATGTCAAATCCAGCACTTTCCCAGCAAACAGCAAGTGGAGCTCTGCCTGCTTCAGCAGAGGTGTCTGCCAAGATGCTCCTTTGTTGTCAGCTACAGAATCAGTGCTGAATATCCTTGGGTTTGAATACACAGGCAGGACCTCACCTCCAGACCCTTTATCACAGCTTCTCATCCAGCAACAAATAGCACATCTTTTCCCAACAGTGCAGCTTTTGGTCTTAGCAAGACACACAGAAAACCAGTAGGTAACCCCCGCAGGATTTCTAGTCAAACAGTATTTTAGTCAGAAAGCGCCTATGAAGGAAAAATACCTCTAAACTATACTTTGAATTTAAAATAGTAACCCAAAAACCTGTTAAAAAAAACAACCTGCAAGAGGTTAATCTTTAAATGGAAAAAATGTAGTCATTCTTTCCCCATATCCAAAAGCCCCACACTATCAAAACCAGCTGAATTACTTTTGCATGAGTTTTCCGAAGAAGAAAAGATCTATATATATATATGTATTAAAATTACCTGGATGCAGACGCCACGCCTGGAAAGATTCATCGCAAAGGGTTAAAGTTCAGAAAGTTTACAAGACTGAAAAAGGAAAATCAGATTGAAAAACGAGCAAAAACCTTAACCTTGAGGTTTGCTGCTGCCTCCTGCCTACCACTTAACATTTCTCTCCGCATAAAGAAGCGAGATGACTAAATCTTACTCCAACAGTTATCAACTAAATTACTTGAACGAGTAACCTAATCAAAATTCTTTCTAGTACCAACGGAAACACATTACGATGACAGAATAAACTACAAATGGTAGTTGAGTATTAGAGATGATAATGTTCCTGATAAAATACATAAACAGACCGCAAAAGTCATCTACACTGCTTATTAGAGGTAAATTCGCAGAGACCTTTTTTTTTTCTTTGAGAATATCGATTTCTATATGCTAATATGACCGCCTAACTCTTTATAAGCGCAATCTGCAAAAGCAAATATAGAACTAATAGAATAGCCTTGAAAAGCAACCACAAAAAAAGGGTCTCATTTAAATTCCTGGAAAGCACTGCTTCTCTAAACATATCTATTCAAGCCCTCTCGAGCAGGCGAACCCTACTAAAAACACACCCTGCACGCCTGAAAACTGTGAAGCCAAGAAGCCACTAAGCTATATGCCACTGAGAATCCATATGGCTTCACGTATAGGATTTGCCTTCCACCAAACGCTGCACAGTAGAAACCCACCCCCTCACCCCCCCAAAAAAATAATATATATATATATATATATATATATATATATAAAAGTGCTTTCCACCCGGGGGTGCCCCCACATACCTCCGGGGTGCTCAGGGCTCACCGGGCTGCCTGCCCCCCGAGGTGCAGCGACCGGGCCGGCGTGGGTTTCTCCGCCTGGCCGCTTCCCACGCGGTGCCTCTCCCCCCGCATGGTGGTGGCCGCCTCACGCACAAAGCGCGGGCAGACGACGGATCCGAGCCGGAGAAGAGGAGGAGGAGGAGGAGGAGGAGGAGGAGGAGGAGGAGGAGGAAGAGGGGAGGCGGGAAAGCGGGCGGCACCCCCGGCTCCCGCCGGATCGCAGCGGTACCACAGCCGGGAGGTGACACCGGGCAGCGGGCGGCCCGCAGCGGCGCGGCGCGGCACGGCACGGCCCCCCCCCCGCCTCACACACTCCCCTCACACACACATCCCCACACACACCCCCTCACACACACACACACTCCCCTCACACACCCCCTCACACACACACACTCCCCTCACACACACACACTCCCCTCACACACCCCCTCACACACACACTCCCCTCACACACACACACTCTCCCCTCACACACACTCTCCCCTCACACACACAGCCCCTCAACGGCTGCCGCCACACGGCCGAGCAGCCCCCTCCCGGGATGAGGGGACGCCCCCCCCCCCCCCCCCTCCACACCCACCCACCCCGTTACCTCACGGGCGGAGCCGGGCGGTGAGGGGCGGTGGTGAGGGCGGGAAGCTGCGCTGGTTGCCGGGCGGAGGGAACCGGGGTCGGGGGGTTCTGTGGAGGAGCGGCCATGCCGAGGGCTGCCCCCGGGGGCCGCGTAGCGCTGTCCCGGCTCATTGTTCGGGGAAGGGGAGAGGAGGGCGGGGAGGCCCTGGCGGGAGGGGCGGGAGCTGCGGAGGGTGGGAGGTGGTAAGCAGCGCTGCGTCTTTTTTTTTGGAGGGGGGGACCAGGGATCTTCCCCCACGCCGGCCGGGGACAGGGGGACGCATGGAGGGGAGGGGGGTGCACCTTCGGAGGTTTGTGCTGGAGAAGTTCAAAGCGGGAGGGAAGCGGGGCGGCAGCTGCCGAGGTCGGGAAACATCTCCGGGGTGGGTGTGTGGAGGGGGGGGGGGGGGGAGTCTCCGGTACCACCGAGCTCTGGCACCGGGAGCCCGGCCGGGGCAGGGAGGGTCTCCTCTGCCTGTGGCCGGTCAGGAAAGTTGAAAGGACTGTCCTTTACTCGGCCCCGGGAGCGGGGGGGGGGGGGGGGGGGGGGGGGTGGAGTGGGATTCCTGCACCCACGCGGCGTGGAAACGCCGCAGCCAGCTTTGGCTCTTTAAGATTAGGCTCCGTTAATTAAGGAAATATTTTAAGCTTAAAGGTCTCCTGAGAAGAAACACATTATCTCGCTCGTAAAAGCGGGTGGGAAAACAATGCGGTACAGGGCTGTTAGATCGGCGAGCACAAAGGGAAGGAGAGATCAAATAGATGCTGAAGGAGCGACGGTAAATACCGATCGCCCCTGTCGTGCTGCCAGCGCCTCTCCAGCGGCACGGAGAGCGAAACGTTGGCGGTGCGGTCCTTGCTCTCCTTTCTCGGCTTGCTGAAGAGCTAAAAATACCTTAAAGCGTGTTTTACTGTCTTTGTTCGGGCTGGCTGGCAGTTTACTTTGCAAATAGTCGAAGTAAGTCTGCGCGTACAAGTCATCAGTGCAATGACAGATAACCTTTATTGTGCTGAATCTATGCCCCAAGTTAAGCGGCTGTGTAAATGCATCCGAGACCGTCGCTTCTTTGTGCCCGGGTTTGTAAGGGGTAAGGTGATCCGAGCGCCCTGCCTGCAAAAGGCACGCCTTCAACGCCACGAAACGAGCGTGGAAATCAAAACAATTCGTACTAAAGTAAAAAAAGGTGCAGTTTGCTAAGTTAAGAGGTGACATCACAAGGATGTGGAAGACAAAACACAATCAAGAATAGGTTGACGGTTTAAAAAAATATGATTGTTGAAATAAGACTCCGTGCCAAAAGCAAATAATGATTGTAAACCCCAGGGAAGTTCATCCATTTACTTATTCCATTTAAATAACTTGCTTTGCAATAACTGCTTTGCAATTCGTGAACAAAAATAACATTTTTTTTCCCCTCGGCCTAGGACATTGTGAAAACAAATTTCAAACCTAGAGCTAATTTCTTCAAAAATGTAAAAATCCTCATTTATCAATGTGATCTGATGTGATACAAATACGTTGTCTTACATACATGTGATAAAGGCAACCAAAATGCTGTTGAAAGGGACTGCGATGTAGATATATCCGCAGATTGGTTCTGTGGGCACACTGCTGCTTGAGGGATAGTCCCGTATAGCATTGATTCAAAAATCTAAATTTATAAGCATAATTAGCAATTAAGGTATGCATATTTTCCCATTAATTTTTTTGCCCAGGCTTGCTGCATCTGTCTATAAAATGATGTGCTGGCTCATACAATAAACCATAAGCACATGTTTTAAGAAGCAGAGTGAAAGGTTGACAGTGCTTACTCAATTTTTTAATTTATTTAATTAATTTCAAAGTAGGACTCTAAATTTGTAGAACTCTACAGACTTCTCCATCTGTTACTATTTTAAAATGTGCTGTTCTTTAGTAGGCTCATTTTTAATATACCAGTGAAATAGAATTTCAATTTGGAGTAGAATGTAAATGCATAGCATAAATTAAGTGAATATTACAGGGAAGCCGGTAGCACTAAGATACTCTACACGGGAACCTGAGATAGTTTAAACACAGTATCAGGAGAGCTTGTCGCCTGAAGTCTTCCCTGTCTTTCAGCAAAAGACTTCCAGAATGGGCAGTTGGATTGGTGACAAATAACGCTGGTTGAGCACAATTTTTATTGACTGCAGTGGGAGTCGTCCCTACACATCTAAATGTAAAATTTATCTGCAGAAGGCAGGTGGAGTTAGTCTGCAATCCAATAAGGTTTGCGTCTGCCTTTGACATTCTGCTTTTGGCTTAGACTCTGAACTCCAAAATGGAAGAGCTCTGCCTCCTGTACTTCTGACCATTAGCCTGATTCTGTCTTCAATTTCAGCAGTGTAATAAAGAACAGCTTCCCTGGAAACCAGGAAAGTAAATTGGGATAAGGTCTGCAGGATCAGCATCAGGCCCCCATGCTGTCGCAGGAGCCCAGGAAAGGGTTTGAGATCAGAGGACAAAGTAATTGCTGGCAAGTCCAGAACGGTAAAGAATTTACTTTCACACGTTCACAGCTTGAAGAATTTGTCTTTTATATAAATTGCTAACAATAGGGTAAAGTTACACAGTTGCTGTTGCTTTGTTATTGAGTTTGACGACTGGTATAGGCGTATCTATCACTTTGTTTTGTTACAGTGTTAGAGCAGTGCATATAAATAAAGGGGATAAATAACCTAATTTACTATGAGCAAGAGTCACAGTATATTAAAAACTGTGACACAGAGAAAGCTTTCACCTCTCCTGGAAAAAGTTATATAACAGATCTTTGTAGTCATCATTTAAACTGGCAGGGTACAGTACACAAAGATCCTTAAAGCCTGGGCACAAACTCATTCAACCTTTTCAAAATATATCCTTGGCTCATACGGCTCCACTGATGTAAAAGCGAATTTTTCCATTGACTTTACCAAAGCTGAGTTTCACCCAAGTGATTGCAGTTTTATTTCAGAACTTTTCTGGTTTCGAACAAAAGACGTGCCCTTAAGGTTATGTGAGTGAGTAATCCCTGGCTACCTGCAGGTTGTGCACCTCCCACTTCTCACGATTCCCCCAAGATCGTTCTCTGCCATTAGTCCTGGAGGGGACGCCTTAGGTGGATTACTGCTCTCTTTCTGCAAACCCTCAACCAGCGTGGGGTGCACGCCGTCCCTGTTTGGGGCAGGGAAGGAAGGAGCAGGCTGCAGCCTGTTCCCTATCTCCCAGCTCTTCAGCAGCACTGCCTCTGGGTAAGGCTCCTCCGGCTGGGCATTCCCGTCCTGCTGCACCCAGAGGGACCTACAGTCGTCACATGCCATGTTTCTCGTTTGTGCTGACCTGCCTTTTGTTTCTAATCATCAAGCAGGTTTTTAATAAGCTGCAGATACTGTCGTTGGCTTCTGTGCGCCTCAGATGCATTTTGGTGTTGCAGTTCAGATGCGGATGTGGATTTAGGATGGGAGCCTACAGAGCTCAATTAACAGCTCTCCCTTAGGAGAGAGAGTGGCCTGGTTTCTTTTTCTCATATCATCTCGTGGCAGGTGATTGGTAGAATTGCCTCCTCTCCAAAGCAAGCTGTTTCTTTGCCCTTCAGAAACATCCTGATGAAATCCTCCCTGACTCAGTGGTGAGGTGGTTTAGTTTCAGGTTTGGCTGGGCTCGCAGGGCTTGTCACATCCTGGCTGAAGGGTACTGGTGCGTATACAATGTTTTTCGAGGAACTCCTTTTGTTTCCACAGAACAGACAGGGAAAAAAAGAAGGGCAGGGTGTTTGCCAGCGTGGCATAGATCATCTCTGGAAGAAATGTGTTATCCTCTTGCAGGTGTGTCTGAAGAGCCAGCCCAGTTGCACGCTAGTGTTCGTTGCGTCTCAGCAAGGTGCGGTATGAGATGGAATGGGAGGGAATTTGGAGCCTGCCACCAAGTATAAGCTGCATCATCTCTGAAGCAGCCCTGGTACTCAAAACAATTTCTTTCTAGTTTACTCTCCTCTTGAGGAAAACTGCTAACTTACTGCTGACTTGACCTGTATTAATAATTCTTCTTGCTGGCTCAGATGTGGAAGCTGGTAAGCAGTCACAGCCTATTCTTTGCTTTCCTCTCCCTCCTACTTGCCTTAGGAAGGAAGCACGGACTTCCCTGTCCACAGCATGGACTTTCAACCAGACCAGGGTCACCTGTCCGTTTACTCCCTTGCACGTGGAAAGCCACTCAGGCTGAGTCATGTCCCACCTCTGGAACTTCTCATCAAGAGCCAGATTCCTAAGAAACAGTAAAGAGCTGAAATGAAAAACCAAAGGTGCCCGAGCTATCTTCAGCTTGGATTTTTCTGCCAATTGTCATATTACTGCAGAAGTCATCCCCAAGCTCTGAAAAAGGTGAACTTCAGCTGCATCTGTAAAACAAATGAGTAACAGGGTGGGGACTTCAAGGTGAGCAGGGCAGGGAGCTTCCTTCTGTCTCCTCTGGTGCTCGGTCCCACCGACCTCAGTTAACGTCCACCAGCCAGTGTTTTCATATCACTGCACAAACGTTATAGGCAGTCACACAATTAAAGTCGTAAACGTTGTAAATCTCCGTCCTTCACATTAACGAGATCGCAAAGCCTTCACAAGCAAAAGACTGTAGCATCCTAAGGACATGGGCAGTAAAACGTTCCTAAAGGCTGGTTGCTTTGATGAACTCCAATGATGTTCTCACCTACTTTTCTGCTGAAGCTCTGGAAGTTTCTGTCCATTCCCCCCCCAATTATTTACTCCCATTAGCAGCACTCATTGGGTGCTATGCGCCTGGACTCCTTGTCAACTTCCTTTCAATGGAAGTCGAGGATGCTAAAGTAATTTGCAGCCTTTAGGCAATTTTTATTAAAAATCAGTCAGTGCAAAACTTCACTGGAATTCAAAACCTGGATATTTTGTATACGTAAATAAACGTCTAGAGATAGATGAGGTTTAGAGCAAATTTTATACACAAAATTACTTAGAATTAATCTCTGCCTGCACTCTGGGCAGCTGTGATTTATGGAGGCATTATTGATGAGTTGCAGTGGGCTGGCTCTTTGGTTAAAAAGGTTAACTGAAATAAACATGTTTTTATGTAGAGGGTTTTCGACGAGAAAAAAAAAATGTGCTGCATCTGCTGAATCATCAAGACAGGAGAATGGAGAAAAAAATTGCTTTTAGAGCAACAGTTTTCCCAACGTACAGTGGGGTTCTTTTTTTTCCAAAGAAGAAATGCCTATTTGCCAGGATGGCATTATCAGCAGGGAGGCAAATACATATTCACTCCCTGAAACCCTTGCAGGCAGAGAGCCCTTTCTGCCCAGCCTGCCTGCTGCAGCCCATACCTGCTCAGAGGCAGCCCGACCTGTGCGGAGAGAGGCCAGGGCAGCATGCAAGGCCAGAATTCATCATTTCAGGCCAGGCAGCACACGGAGTCGCAGCAAGTCATGTGCCTGCATGGACAAGGAGAGACCTCTCCTGTTTTGCTTCCCCTTCTCTGACCTCCTGCTAACCGCTGAGGAGTTTTGATTTAGGGCCCCTGGACCTCGGATCCCCTGAAAGGGATCTAGAAGATCCTTTAGGCTGTCCTGATCGCCCCAGCCAGCCTCCACCTTCATCCATTAAGGGTTTATTGGATGTAACTGAAAGGTCCAGAAAAAGTGCTCCTATACCATTTGATTGAAAAGCTCTCAAAAATTCATCCTCAGTGTCCGCTCCCACTCCAAGCATCCCTCCTAGTGTCGTCTGGCCACTAAACACGGGCACTTGCAGCTCAAGGGCAACGGGCAACGTTCCCGCAGGCAGAGAAGTGTCTCTCGAATCGGGTGCAATCGACAGCAGGTTTCATAGCCTGAAGTGGGACTGCGGCTTTGCAGAAGTCACGTACACTGGTTTCACCAGGTTAGGAACCAGCGATGAAAGTTACTTTTCTGACAGGAATTACTTTATACTTTGAAAATGGGTCATTGTTTTCTTGTTGATTTAAAATGCAAGGGAGCTTTCCCAGGAGTGGCTTGGTTGCTGGTTATTCATTGCTCCAGCGCTAGTTATTGCTAGTACATTGTTTCATGAAACTTTGTAGCTGGACTGGGAAATGCTGCCTTGCTTTCTGCTGTACATCGCCTAAAAAAACCCCCACGACTCGATCTCCGCTGCAGGGGAGTGCAGATGGATCAGTGTAGCAAAGCTGTTCTCATCATGCGTACTTTGCAAATGCTTTAAGACAAATAAAGAAATATGAACAGTGCTGTGGTTTAATGGCTATTTGCATACATACAGGCTATGTATCATACTTTGAATATGCAAATACATTTTTTTAAGACAACTAAAACCACAATTAAAGTTCAGGGGGTTTAGCCAATTACTGTCACGAAGCGAGTCAGCAATTTTTACCCTCCACTGTTAATAGGAAGAGTTGGCAAAACCTGTTCCTATCTTGCTTTGGTATTTTCAGATCAGAGCTTTACAGTGCAAACATTACCCGGTTTGTTTAAATAATAAAGGCAGGACTTCTGACGTTAATCTGGGAGAACAACTTTTAGGCTGGTTGATTTTGTGTTCCCCACCTTTTTGGAGACACAGAAGATACTGTACAACTTTATTCTACTTTGCAAGGCTCTTGAATGTGTTGCAGTTACATCTGCAAAGAAGTTAAATATGTTGCTGAAATTGGTTAAATAGAAGCTATTATATGAAAAATGGGAAAGTAAATAGAGGCATACAAGAAAAGCTGTGTTTTGAAATGGTGTCACTTTTCTGCAAGGAACAGGCATTGAAAAGACAACTTTAATTAAAGTCTTTATTTTCCAGCACATTTCACAGTTTAAAGATAGTAAACAGTAAGCAGTGTTTCCTACTTGGTGATAAAATTTACTCTTTCCCTGAGAAAAAATAATTAAGACCATTTTGTGCAGGGAACATTCTGCTCCTGTATATAGCAGTGGGTATAAAGGGGAGCAGGATTGTCCTGTCATCAGGAGGTAGGTGGCATTTCGGTACCTGTCACCACGGCTGTAAGCACATGTCCCTTTTCCCGATTATTTTACCCCAGCTGAAGTTGCCTCAGTCCCCGTCTCACCCAGGTCTTCCTGCGCAGGAGTGAACTTTACTGTTTCTCAGTTTTCTGTGCTCTTGTTGAAGGAAATGGATGCTTTTCTCTCTCTTCCCCCATCCCTGCCCTCTGAACCTGCCCCTTTTATTTTCCAAACTTTTCTGCAGCTTTCTTGCTGTGCCAGTATCCTTCTCAAATTTTCAGTTTGCCCCAAGACAGAAATCTCTCTGTTTATGGCAAGGGGTGGGAAAAAGTGTTAAAATCTTATTGAAAAAGTTGGAGGCCAATGTTTGAGAAGCATTGTTTTATTTTTCCTGTTGTTTATAAGGAAGTGGCTCAGGTGGAGGCAGTTATGGTTCCAGTGTATAGGGCAGCTTCCATCTCCCAAACATTTATTTTAGCCACACCGGAAAGGTGGCAGAGAGTTGGGAAAAGGGAATTAATGTTAGGCTTGGCTGGAAATAGAGTTCTGGTTTGAAAAAAAAGAGAAGAAAAGAAAAGGAAAATGTCAAGACCTTGTTCTTCATTGAAGTGAAACAGAAGCCTTTTGAATAAGTTCAAGGGAAAACACGCTTCCAGAAGAGCCAGCCATTGGCGTACTTCTCTGGGATGTAGAAGGTTTTAGGTGTATGTTCTTACTCTTCCTCACTAGGAGCAGACACTTGAAACCCATATCCCAGTTGGACACCCTGTGGCTTCTGGCTTGCTGCTAGTAAATGCTTCTCTTTCCCTCTGGATTTTGAACAAGAGTCTTGAACTGCAAATGGAAATTTCACTGAAACTAATGTGTTTCTATTTTCATTAAATTGTGATTTTCTGGCAAAAATAACAGTTTGAAAAATTGTTGGCAAGATCCACCAAGCATCCAAAGCTCTTAGAATACAGGGGATGCTAAAGACAAATATTTGGGTCCAAACTCTGCTCTTAGCTTCAGTGGCAAAATATAGGTGCAGCTGAGGGCAACATGCCCTTTGATTTGCCAGGGAAGTAAAGCATTTCTCCAAACAACTGAATTGAATATTGTGTCCCTTTTAGTACAGTGACGATTACACGACACTGTTTATTCTCTGTTTTTTTTTCATCTCATCCATCATTCACAGCTCAGATTTCTACAGTGATTTCACCAAGTCAGTTTACTGTACAATGCAAAATGAAAGTCAAGTTAATTTCGCGCTCTACCCACCTCAGTCTGATTAACGCAAATTACATTTTGTGCTAATAAGACTAAGCGTGTGACCATAATTGGAAAGACTTGAGTTCCTCTGACTGCAGGGAAAGTGCTGTTTTTCCCCACATCACAAAAACATTTGAATCATAACATCTGGGAAATTTGCAACAAACAATGCTATCAATTTGGGGCCTCCATATAAAGTTTATTCTGTTTCTCGTCAGGGACCATGAATACTTATCTATATCAAATTGCAGCCCTTGGAACTTTTGGCTCATCTGCCCGCCAGAGGAAGACTAAAGGAGCAATGACACACACCTAATAAGGGGGAACTGCTGAACATCTGTGTTTCTCTGCTACATGGAAATCCTCTTGGGCTAATAACTGGCTGCTATACCTTAAATAACTGGACAATTATTTGAGTCTGTTACCAAAGTCTGAACAGGTCAAGTCAGTGGGAAGTGTTGCTAAGGTTGGGATCATTCACCAGCCATTTGGAGAAAGAGGAAAAAATTCTGGAATTGAGCGCTAAAAGACTGACTAGAAGGGAAGGGAAGGCAAGGCAAGGCTTTGATGTAAAGATAAAGAAAGCTTCAGAGTGATAAGGAAAAAGTATGGTGAACATGAGTTAGAGTTTATAGTACTATTCCATTTAGATCTATATATTTTTTGTGTTTGCTAAAGCAAAGAGTGACTGTTTTCCTCAACTCCAGCAATGCCCTCTTGTTCCAACTGTCACCTGGTCCCAGAGGAAGAAGGTCATAAACACAAAGTAGAACTGCAGCAGGGAGAGTTTGGGAAAAGGGTGACCCTAAGTTCTGGGACTATGGGAGATCCTGGTATCAATGAAGTCATGTACCTGTGTGAGACCAAGGTGCATTTGTAAGACCAAGGAAATGTGCCCAAGTACCTGGCACCAGACATGACGCAGGAGCACACTGAAATTTAAATAATGTAGAAGCACATAAATGCTGTTGGAATACAGAGAAGCCTAGTGAGTGTCAAACAGGATGGGAGTGGTTGTAAATATACCTGCATTTTAATGGAGCATCTACACTTCTGACGGGAATTGGTGGGGATGTATATCATCCATGGGCTACGTCCCTTAGCAGCAGGAACTTCATGATAGCACAGCAAGTTTGTTAAGTGTGAAACGAGCCAGCAAACTCTGAAAAGCAAAGTGTCTTACAGCATGCTGTCCTAATGAAGGGTTTGAGAGTCAGAAACGTCACCACTAACCAGAGAGCTGTTCAGCTGATGTTTTAAAGTCAAGCCCTGCTCTCTAACCCTGGGATCAATGGAAATTTGTTATTTCCTATGGAGGCAGGATCAAATTCAGAGGCAGGATGAAACACCTAACTGGAAGAACTGTGGCACCACTTTTGTGTGTCTCTATCAGGTCTGAATTTAGGTTTAGGGATATAAAATGGGCTTCCTCTATTTGTCCTCTGTCTCTCTGACAAACAGCCTTATAAAGTAAACATTCACAAAGCAGAAAGAACAGATTGTACGCGGCTATAACAACAACATGTTTTTGGTCTGGCTGCCCCATAATATATGAAAATAAGAGTACAAAAGAACTGCAAATAAGACAAGGGTCTGAGCACAAGCTAGCCTACTTGTATGTCATTTCTATTGCAAAATGAAGCAATGGGACCTGGGCTGGTGTAGCAAATAGCTCTAAATTTCTTCCCTCCCTGCTGCCGTGGGAGTACAATTTAGCCAGGGAGTATTGTCTGTATGTGACATCATCTTGAAACAACAGCTTTAAAAATGGAGACAGGTAATATTCCCCATTAATTATATTCCACATCTGTAAGGCATATACATTGCACTGTGGATAAATAGAGCAACCTTTGGCAGGGGGCTTCCTGAATATCTGTAGCCAGGTTTCTCATTTACAGTTTTCTCATAATTTTGTATGACGGGAGCAGATTGGTCTCTAGCAGTGGATGGGGAAAGGCAGGATTTTAATGAGGTATGAGTGTGAAAAAAATGAAGGGGGCTTCATCTCCCAGTGCCGTGCACTGTCACCCGCCTTTGTGGAAGTCAGCTGTAAAACCTGCTGTCTGAACACATAACATACGCCCAATGTGCCAACACTAATGGAGGCATCGTTTTTTCTTTTTTTTACTCTGGTATGGGGACTATTTTTATTTTTGCAAATAAAACACGTGCATCCAGGTACCAAGGATGGAGGTGCAATACCAGCAGTTGTGGATTGACATAGATACGGTTATTTGTGATTTGGTTTTGGTGTCTGCCGAGCCCTTGCTTTAAGACTTACATTTGGCTGCAGGAGGACAAAGCCACAGGGAAATCTCTTCAAGAGCTAAAGATCTCACCTGAACCTTAAAGCCTAGTTTTTTCTGGCAGACAGGATAAAATGGTGCGATGTCCTCCTATTGATCTTAGTGGTTGCTGTTACTCAGCAGGCTGCTACAAGCCGGTGGTGCTGTCTCAGAGCCTGAGGACCCATGCCGAGCGTGTGCTCTCTCCCACAGCCACGCTGGCTAGAGAGGAGGCTCCAAGGGACACTGCTCGGCTCTTTTCCAAGTGCTCCCACCCCGACCTTGTGCTCTTCACGCTAAAGCCGGGGGATGAGGCAAGGATAGACTTCAACCCACACAGGCTGTGGTATGCTTTTGAGTCATTTGTTTGGCTTCGGTAGATAAATCACAAATTTTCTTACCATTGTGGCTGGTTCTTGCTATATTGGCAGCTTGAATGTTACCGAGGGGTTTTTGAACTGGGGATGTGACTGGGCTTTTAACAGTCTGTGGCATAAGGGAATATGCATTAAGCCATTGAGAATATTTCATCACAAAGAAGCTTTTGAAAGAACGCGTCATATACACCTGCCGAGAAGCATCTCAAATAATTGAGTTGATGATAGTGGAACGGGTAAAGTGTTTGTGAGAGAGTGACACCACATCCAGCACACAGAGGACTAGCGTTATGATTAATTAATGCTCATAGACATTTCCTTAGCACAGATGCTATGCTTTTCTGTTCTTCATCCTTTGACAGGGGAATGCAGGGGAGGTGGAAATAAACAGTCAAATGCTCTGTCATTTTTGTCATGTCTTCCTTCTTTTTAATGCCTCACACAATTGGTGGTTTCAAGGTCACTTTATTTACTGATGATTCTCTGTCACCAGCAATACCAATTTTGTGCCGAAATGAATCAAAATATGGCTATTGTAGCACCCTCTCTGGATCCTTTACATCCTCCCCTTTCCTAACAGTGGTAAAATAGCAATAAGATATATTAAATTAATATTAAATTAAAATTTGCTTAGAGTATGTATTTTAGAGCCCTGGTGTTTAATGACAAGCCACATTATTCAAATAGGAATAAAAATATTTATAGATTGGGTTTTTCAGATGGTTTTGCAATACAGCCAGCATGGATAACGTATGATGAGAGACCACAATCACTTCTCCCACACACGTATTGATGGAAACCCTCACAGCTGAACACAATTGCATACATCTCTTTTTTAATCTGTGCATAGGTTATTACTGTAAAGGTGGAAGAGCTGCATACATAAGCCACTCACTGCCCTACCTGCAGTAACAGAGCCACAAGTCATTGCTTGGATGCATCCATCTGAATTTTTATTAGTTACTTCATTTCAATGAAGGTGGATTCCTGCCAGCATCCCATTGAAACCCAATCTTCAGCAGATCTTCGTGTTACCAAGACTTCTGAAAGGTAAGGTAAAAACTTGGCAAGATAAATTGCCATCCCTAATATCTTTTTAAGTTGAACATCCAACAACAGTAGCACATCTTGCTGCCAATTTCTTAGGGTTACCCTAAACTGAAAAAAACAGGATGAAAATATTTTACTCTGATGATGCACTCTTCCTTTCTTATCTCTCTGGCGCATGATGCAGATTTGCATCACGTTGTATCCTGGCAGCCTGAAGTTCTCAGGTTTTAGGAATGGCAGTTTTGTACAACCTGAATGTTGGGTCCGTATGTGTTTGTGCATGCAGTGTGCTTAACATGATGATCGGCAGTTCTGTCCTTTATCAAAAACATCTCTGGCTGACATCTTTGCAAGGTTTGAGAGCTGTGACTGCTTATGGACTTTTGCAAGCATTATTTTGACTAGCGCACTGGAATTCTGCTTGGGCTTTGCAGTGGCACTTCATCCTAGGAATAATCTCTACCAGTGACACCTGGCCCCTTACTGACAAGGTGACATGAGTTCTGATGCAATCTTTACTTTCCTTAACTTTCTTCTTCACTAAGGCAGCATCTCTAGTTTCTTTGTTACCGATGCATTCTTTTGCATTGCTCTCACTTTTCAGAGTGATTTTTCTTTTGCTCTGGCAGTATAACTTCTCATGACAGCCCCCCACTGGATTTGTGGGTTCTCATTCATTTGCCACAGACTCTCCCTTCACTTACAGGTGTATAACCTCCACATAAGATGCATACACTGGAAGTGGATTTCAGCAGCACTTGTATCATCCCGATAGTTTTAGCAGTGCTTTTTGCTTAATTTCAGTCAACTGCATTAATTCTTGTTGAATTTGTCTCAAATATTGCCTAGTATTGGATTAATTTCATCTCTATCAATAAACACAAATCCTTCATTAACAAACCTGTCATAAGCCATTCTGTGGGTTCACTTTGGATCTTGTACCGAGTCATTAAATTCATGGCTTGCCAATATTGGATTAGCTTTTTGGAGAAAACAGTTTTGGTATTCAGCTAACATCTAACCAAGCACTATCCACGTTGCTCCCTCTCCTTCCTACTCAGGTTAACAAATAAATTTGTAGGTCCTTCTTGACTGTGACCTCCAGTGAAATGAAAGCCAAGCTTTGTCTGCTGCTTGAAGTCCTACTGCTTGTCAGAAATGCTGCCTTTCTGTCTTTCACCTACAGTAGGCATGGGCTCCGGAATACTCTGTCCTCTCAAGGAGTGTCCTGTCTTTTGGCTCTATCACAGGTGGCATTGGATTGAGATTTGGGAATTGTGACTCTGCAAAATGGGGATTATGGCAGTGTGAAGTGCTCTGAAATGTGTTGTTGGAAAGAGCATATATGAGACCGGTGATAGAACTATTTTGCTATTTGCATTATTATATATAGGTATAGTAAAAAAGGACAGTGAAGTCAAAACAGAGCAGTGACAATTACAGTCTAACAAGAGATGATATTTTAAAGTTCTTTCCCAATTGTACAGCTCATTCTTGTGACAAGTACTGTCTCAGCATCATTAATGAATTTTGCTTCTGGGTATATCTTGTAGGCAGCAGCTGTGCCTTTAAAAAAAAAGATCCAGTGAGAAGAACAGCACCATTTTCCTGCTGATCTGCTCAGCTTCCAAGCATAACAATTGAAAATAAGCATCTTAGGAAGAACTGAGCAGACCTCGTGAAGTGATTTACAATAGTGTCATGGGGTGACTCCCAATAATGTCACAAATTGAGCATATGGTAATTGTTCACCTCTTACTGTAAGGTTTCAGATGTAAACTAAAAAAGAAACAAAAAAAGCGTGGTTTTATTCTGGCCAATAATTATAAGTTCAGCAGCGTATTAGAACATTAGCATATTAATTACATGACAATCAACATAACAACAACACAAATCATAATGTGTTGCTAATTACTAACCTAGGATAACATTTTGAAAGGGGCCTTCATGCTTTAGGAACCGAAGCCAAGGTAACGTGGGCACCTACATCTCACTGAAAGTTGCTGAAGAAATTTTGACAATGCTATTCCACACTTCCCTTGCCTTAAAAGAACCCTCGATCCTGATGTTATCTTTCTTATTTACTATTACTAATGCTGTAGCTTTACTAATTTACTGTACTAATGCTGTACTGTTTTTTCCCGAGCTTTTGAATATGTGTGGGTGTCCATCACAGACTGCAAAGCCTTACAGAAGTTCCCAGGAGTGGCACTGTCCTGTGGCATGGTCCAGCCAACTCCATATCCCCTGGGAATGACATTCCGGTTGATTCCTGACATGTCTAAGCCATTGGGTACAGTTTCACCACTAGATGGGAGCATCGGTTATTTAGCCTTTGCTTTGAAGTGGTGTTCTTATAGCCTTGGAAAATCATATTCCCTCTTGGCTCTTGTTACAAACTTGCGGGAGGCCTGAACCTCCCCCCATCACTGGGCAGCACACTCAAGAAGTGCTGGCTAACACCGGTCCCTCGAGGACATTCCTTTCGGCTCATGTCCTGCATGACCACTATTCAAAGTGGTACCTGCTGTTTAGGATGGAAGCACTCAGTTATTCCCCAAGTCTTGAAGGGAGTGCTGTGAATTACAAGAATGTTCCAGCAAGCTTGTTTTATGGCTTATTGTTTCATTGGGAAATGGAGCATCTGTAGTTTGCCAGTTGTCCTAAAATCACTCTGACCACCAGAGAAAAGTAAAGGTAGAAGGAAAGACGGACCTGTCTTTTCTGGTCCAAAACCCAATGGTGGAGTTGATGTGTTTCCAGACAGATGCACAGAAGTAAAGGGAAACCTTACAGGCTAGCCCAGCTCCAGGACATCCTTTCTGACCCCTGCAGCTGCCAGGATGCTTTGGCAGCTCTTTTAGGTGAGATCAAGTGCTTAAACACGGCTGTGGCGCAGTGCATGTCCCTCACCAAAAAGACGTCCATCTAGGGGCATGTCTCTCCTCCTGTGCCTCTGACTCCAGGGGGTCTGTTCAGTTAAAATGTCCCCTTCCTCCCCCAGGACATGTTTGCAATGCTTGAACTTGATAAAGATATGCTTTAACACCTTTTAAATAGACCCATTGCCTGCCCTCACCTTGATGCTGCTTGAACAGGAAGATGGCAGACAATAAACCAAACTAAGGGCTGTCCCTGTGCTCAGTTTAATTATAACCGAGCTGTTCATCCAGTATGAGGGAAACACTTCGTACAGAAGCAGGATGGAGTACAGACCTCAATGTACAACCTCTTTTTTTCAGTTGAGAACTACAGTGTCTTCAGATGTATATAACTGACAACCACACTTCACGGAAATTTAACCAAGAGAAATAACGCACGTGGACCATTACTAACTCGGGACTGAGACTTGCTATGAATGCAGCCAAAGAGCTGCCGGGTGGTAAAGGATTTAGTTGTGTGGCTCCTGCTCTGGGCTGTGAGGGTTACGAAGAAACAGGATCTGTGGCCATCAGTCCATCAGCTCCCTCCCAAGCAGCCATTCTCTGAGAAGAAAATCTGGGAAAGGACATGCATGTGGCCAAGATCTTCCTGGGAAAGGCACAGATTCAGTTCAGCACTTTCATGAGAGACAGCCCAGAGATTTCAGCAAATGGAAGGAGACCCCAACCCAAGGAAGCACGAGGGTTCAGGATCAGGCTCTGAGCCTGCCGGCCAAGGGGGGATGAGCAACGGAGGAGGTGCAGCAGCTGGAGGGCTGCGGTGTGGAGGTGAACATCTGGACTTTACAAATCAGAGGGGAGAAGGGGTTGCTGCAGGCAGAAGGTCACAGGGATAATGAAGACCCCCAGGGCAGCCACTGACTGTCAGCCTTGAGCTGTGGCAGGAGAGATGCCACAGGAGATAACGGGTGGCATCGGACTGCTGGGGCAATGTGAACGGGAGGCATGGGCTGCACTAAGGAGGCATGACGTGTGGCGGCTGCATCAGGGGAATTTCACTTTTCTCCAAGCACCCCTCACTTTCAGCTTCACAAAAAGAAGACAATCTTAGCCTCTGTGGCTAGGAAGAACCTCTAAAAGGAGGGAGGTTGCTATGACTTCAAGACCCTGAAAACAGAAGGCAAATGGGAAACACGAAACTTGGGAAAAAATGTACTTTTAACACCATTGTGATTTTTCTCCAGGCATGACATCCTTTCATGTCTACAACTGACGTTACCACAGGTACCCTTCTACTGGGCTGTGCCAGAGGCCCGAGCTAGAAACGTCTCGTTACCTTTGACTGTAACGATTTGAGTCTCCTAGCTGTGTCCTGACACCCTGCTTCTCCAAGGTGTGACGCAGAGCCATGTTCCTTACCGGCAGCCGGCAACAGAGATGAAGACAAGCTCTGAAGTCCAGGATGTGCAAGGAATTGTATTTGCTCCTCATTAGCACTCAGTTGGAGACAAGGTGCCTTCCAGGTCGCGGTGCACACAGCACAGACTTGCTGGTTCTGCAGGAGCCCATCGCCCTGTTTGGGAATACAGGGGTACAGGCTACACAAGCAGTAAAATGGGATTTCTGTTTATTGCTGGATGAAGCCTACCCGATTAAAGTGTGACAAACTGCTGAGCCCAAAAGCACACAGATTTGCTGTAATGCACAGATATTATGTTGAAACCAACTAGTTTTTCTCAAAATCATTCAACTTGTCTGCAGCCTTAGGGGAGATTACAGTTTATTGACCAAGTGAGTAGCAAAGTGGCTGGGTATCACATTCCATCAGACTTATGTAGGTTCAGCTAGGAGTAAAATCTGTCTTCAGGTTAGTTCCTCCGCAAGACTTTGTGATGTGACTAGCACTGAGATCAGATTTCATTGGCAAATCAAGTAGAAAGCAAAGTGAGGTGCAGAGAACTCATTTAAAATCACAGCTGAAATAATACCAAACATGCAAGTGAAAAAATTGCTGACAAAGTTAATTGCTTTTCTTCCTTCTTAAAATAGTTCCAAGTTTGTTCCAGTGCAAAAGTCACTTGCAAAGACTAGGGCATTAAAATTAAGCTTTCTTCTTTTGATTTAGTCCAGGAATTAGCTGCATGACAAACTAAGGCAGGGACACCAGCTAGAAGAAGATCAGAACAGTCAAAGATACGGGATCTGGCAAAGCTCTCAAAGGCAGTACACTGACAATTAAGTTTCTCACTAATCCCCATGATGCATGTGTGCTTATAAGCCTATGGAAATTGTGTTTAATTCATTTTTTTTCCCTAAATTAGGAGTTTACTTCAGATTCCAGATTTTCATCAGGCTTTTTTCTCTCTTCTCTTCTCTTCTCTTCTCTTCTCTTCTCTTCTCTTCTCTTCTCTTCTCTTCTCTTCTCTTCTCTTCTCTTCTCTTCTCTTCTCTTCTCTTCTCTTCTCCTCTTCTCTTCTCTTCTCTTCTCTTCTCTTCTCCTTCTCCTTCTCCTTCTCCTTCTCCTTCTCTTTTCTTCTTTCATCCTCTTTTCTTCTTTCATCCTCTTTTCTTATCTTTTCTTCTCTTTTGAACAGTTAACCTGCTATGTTTGAATTCAGTTTTTCTACAAGGTGAACAGCAGCTGAAGCAGCTATGTTTAGGACTCTGAAAAATGTTTGGGCATGCAGAATTTGAGACTATAAATCTTCTGTACCAGTATTTTATTTCAGCATCTGTTTGGAACTTTATGAATATCACAACTAAATGACAAGTTATTATAGCACATGGACCAAATTCTACCTTATTTATAAATATGCCAGTCCACTCAAATTAATGAGGTTTCATAGTTAATATAGCTACTTCTTAATAAGTAAGGGCCCAGCCTGAATCCTGTTTATCCAAAAACTCCCTAAAGCACATTGGTTTGTTTTAAAGCATTCAAATCTCTAACTGCTTAAAATGCAAGTCATGGGATTGATAAATATGCTTGGCTCAGGAGGAAAAATATCACTTTTACAAAGATGCATATCAGCATTAAGTACGGAATTTAAAAGCCCACAGAAATGTTGGCTTGACAGAGGAAGATGGAACACCCACTCTCTTCCTCTCAGGCTAGGTAACTTCATTAGTGTTCAACTTAGAGTATGGAGATTGCCTCTTTCACCACTCACACTTTTATTCTCTGAAAGGGCACAGTCTTCCTTTATAAGCAAAGGCTCAAATGTGGGATGCAGTGCTCCTGGCCAGCAAGGGCTCCATAGGAGCGTTTAAAAAAACAACTGTTGTATCTTTCTCACGTATACTTTCTACTGATTACTCTGCTAAGTTGGTGTCCATAGTTCAGTGGCCTGGAAATATTCCAGAAAAGTATCTTGGTCCAGCATTGGAAAATGGTATATCTGATGCTTAGAAAGTTCACAGGAGAGGATCAGCTTTGCCAAATCTCCTGCTTCACACTGAAGTATCTGAAATCACCTATAGAAATTTGTTGCTTCAAAATTATGTTTTCCTTTCCTATGCAGAAAGGTGAAGACATGCTCGGGAAATGTAATAAAAGCAAGGTGTCAAAGCTGAAACCAAACATTACAATTAACTTATAGCTGGATGCTTTTGGATAATTTGCTTGGGTTATTATTTCAAACAGATGGTTGAAGTAACGTTTTTTTAAACCTGATTTGGGATAGAAAAAGTGTTCTTTATGTTAAAACCTCTTTTATGGCCAAATGCTTATGGAGATGTGTCTCCATGCCAGAGCAAACAAACCGGCTACAGGGAACTCAAAAGAATGTGGCCAGACCCTGTATTGGAGAGCTATTCCTCTGGATCTTAGAAAGCGAAATTCACCTATCCTTCAAAAAAACCCAAATGAAATTTCAAAGGTCTTTGCTCAGGTCACCTTAAAAGAAAACTAATTAAGGGAACTGTATAGAAAGAAACATAAGGAAATGCTTGTCTTCTGCAATGGAAGAGAATAAGAATCATCTGTGTATGAGAGAAGTCATCTAAGTTTGCCATATAACTCAAGTGAGCTTGCCAAGTCTCATCTGGAAGGGACCTCTAGTCCAGCCTTGTGCTGAAAGCCTCTGCTTATTAGGTTACCCAGGGCCCTGTCAGGCCAAGTGGTGAGTGTTTCCAGAGAGGGAGATTCCACCACTTCTCTGGACACCCTAGTCCATTGTTTCATTGTCTCACAGTGAAATGTTATTTTCTTATATCCAGACAGAATTTCCCTTAAAGCAACTCGGAGCATCCTTGTGAAGGGCACATGTCCATCGTCTCTGTAACTGCATTTCAGGTGTTGGAAGACTGTGACTACACCCCCCTGGAGCCTTTCCTTCTCTAGGACAAGCAAACCTAAATTCTTCAGCTTTTCTTCATGTCAGGTTCTGCAGTCCTCTCATCATCCTCATGACACCTCTCTGGATCCTCTCCAGTTTTTCAATGTTTCTCTGGAACTAGGGAGACCAAACTGGGGCACAGTGTTCCAGTTGTGGCCTAAAAAGTGCCAAGTACCGTGGGACAATCACTTTCCTTGATCTGTTGGCTGTACTCTTGCTGATGCAGCCCAGGATGTGGCTTGCTGCAAGGGCAGACTCCTGGCTCGTGTTTGGTTTGCTTCCCATTAGGACCCCCAGCTCCTTTTCAGCAGATCTTGAACGTCCCCAGCCTGGATCCTCAGACTTGAACAGCAATTGCTGATATTGAGGAAGGAAGTTGTAGTTCGTCATTTCATAACACACCCTAAAATGATAATGCGAGTTCTCTTTATTGCAGTTTGGATTCCATCACCACAACAAAGGACACTTTCCATTTTTGCATCTTTCTGCACCGGCTGTCTTTCCAGTATAGCCCTTCCGCTGATCAGGGTTACTTTAGTACCACACGAGGTAAAAAAAGAAAGGTTCCGAGTAGCTGCTGGACAGGATGGGATTCATCCTCCTACATAGTTCCTGTCTGAAATACAAACTGCTGGGACTGGCATTAATCCCAGCAGCAGAAATCTGCTTGGGTAAAGGAGCTCGTTGGTGTATGACCAGCAGGTCTGAAGGGTTTTGTCTCATGGCCACTCACATCTGGATCAGCCCGAGGGTAGTGGGTCCCTGTTACTCTGAAGACAAGCCAAAGGGACTTCTCTCAGGAAGCAAACGGAGGAAATACGACACATCAGGGCAGATGCTGAAGCCTCAGGGAGAGAAGGGTGAGGAAGGAAGCACGTTGAGTCAAACTGCGCGGTTCCTGGTGCAGGTGTTTTGGGGGAGCCCGAGAGCCTTTGCAGTCTTCATTGCACCTCTGTGACACAGGAGCACCCTCTTCCTAGTGCTATGTTCCTACCTCTTAAAAAAAGTACATGTTTTTCCCTATGACTTTATTCATCCTGTCCATTCCCAATTAGTACTGGAGACTTTGTCCAGTCTTTTTTTAAATGGTCAGAGCAAGGGGACTTCCATCAGTTCCTAGGATTCAGGGATCCATTGCTTGATTACAATCAATGCCGCAAAGAACTTCCAAGGGTTTTGCCTACATTTCCTTTGATCAATGCCATTCTTTTGTTACTAGCTATTCCTTAAATCATTTTAAACAAGGTTTCTCAGCTTCTTTGCACCTGCAGGTGCTTGCACGGAGTTCTCCAATTCCCCCTGAGTTAGCAATACTGAGCTAAGCATATTTATTTCCTTTAATCTGCTCTAGAAATGAATCCCTCAAGTTCTTTAATCATTTTTTTTTGTTGCCCTTTTCTGAATTTCCTGTGGTTTGTTGGAGCCTTTCTGGCAGAGATGTGCTTAGACTGTGGAGCAATAGTCTACCTGCAGCTTCCCTGTTTGCTCCTCCCTGCACCTTGTCTCCGGGTTCTCACCTCTCCAACCGGGGAATCAGTGGTGAGGCCCTCAGCAGCCTCTGGAAAACGGAGCAGTAGCCTGAAATCAGCTCCATCAACTCTGATAGTGTTGGAGCTGAGCCCTCTGTATGTTGTTTGGCTGAGGCAGGGGAAGACAGATGCTGCCAGTCCTCAGAAAGCTGCCGCCCTCCTGAATCTGCACACCTCAGAGATGTATTCCCAAAGCTTTGCATCTTTATATAAGATACAAATCAGAGTGCTTTGTAACTGAAAGCACATGCATGTGGAACAGGCTGATGGAGGGATTGATTGCATGCCAAAACGTAGTTTTGTGCAGAAAAAGAATTAAAGAAAATGGTATAGTGTAGTGCACGTTCTCAGCCAAAGTGGAATCCTGCTTAATATAGGAGCAGAGGCTGGGAGTCAGGGGACATAAAGATTGCTTTGCAGCTTTCACTTCCTGAGGAAGATTATATAGAAATTCAAATCCCAGCATGAATTTTAACACACAGCTTCCAACAGCTGTCGGGTATCACATAAGGAATTGGCAAGTCTGTGGCAGCAGCTGCGTCTTGCCACATCCCTGGCAGTACCACAGAGCTGTAAGAAATGGAGGTGACGCAGGTACTTTTGTGAAGCATTTTCCACCTGGGTTGTATTGAAACAGCAGCTGTGGTGACAGAAGACATTCAAGACCCTCCATGTTACTTTCTTCAACAGAGTTAAAAGAAGATCATAACTGGGGTTTTTTTCCAGTCTATAAAATGTAGTTACCAATCTATGGTACTATATATACTAAATCAAAATACAGGGTTTTGATCTTTAGAAAAGAAAATATGTTTTGAAGTCAGAGACGTCCTATTTCATGCACAGTCACATGATTTCAGAGGCAGAGCTATGAATTACACTTGCAGTCTTGCTTTCTATTCCACTGACATCATTTCAGGTGCTTTATTTGCATTTGTCCCTGAAACAAGAGGATGAACACCTTAATCTGAAGAAACTGATGCCCATTCTGACATCTCTGAAAAACTCACGTGTTGTTTCCATGCCTGTTGGTGAGGAAAGGATGCAGCCACAATGCAGCACTCCTTTAGGTGGGTTTTTGTTCAAAATTGGACCAAAGAACTGTAGCTGTTCCATGACATTAATTTCTGACATACTTTAGGGCATTTGAGCATTACTATTGCTTTGTAATAGACAAGCAGCACACAGTAGGCACCCCTCAGATGAAAGGAGTAACATCTAGCCAAGAAATCAGCAGTGTCCTAACACAAGAGAATTCAATCCCTTGCACACATCTTACCCTACCCCTTAGAACAGTTGGGTTTTTTCTCTTTCTCTACCCCAAAGAACAAAAAAAATCAGTTTGTGTAGATATTTTATTTTTTACAATAACAGCTAGCCTTGCTTTTCAAATAGTGAAATGTCTGAAGGGGTTAAGCCTGGATGTGGGCTATGTACAGTTTTCAGTGGTTAGGGGTCAGGGAAAGAAGGGAATCAATTTTTTCCCTGCTTTTAGAGCACAGATTATTGAATGTGCAAGATTCAATATCAGGTAGTAAGCATTTCTACAGACCTAGTCTGTACTTGCAGCAAATTCAGTGGCACCACGTGCATTCCATAGGGAATACGTACATATACCATAGGGAACAGGATTTCATGGAGCATGGAGTGCAGTCTGTTGGGAGTGGGTTCTCTCTGCTTACTTCATCTATTGTTTCTGATTATTTTCAGAGTCCTCAGAGATGCCTCCACATAATAATGTCTCTAGGAACAATTCTTAATGCATTCAAAAGAACTCAACCGGGAAGTGAATATGTATTTACAAATATGTTTTCATACAGGAGTTGAGTATCCATTTTAATGAAACAAAACTTGGAGTAATGAATGACATTTAGCAAGATTGTCTCCTTTCACTCTGGGGAGTCTATCCCCAGATTTCCAGGACGCCATGCAGAGTCCTACAGGTTTGGACTGGATCTCCAAATATTCCGGATACAGCCCCTTCTCCCCCTCCCCTTAATTCTAAAACCTTTACTATTCATTTAAACACTGCAGGGCTTGCAAATCAGTTGATTATTGCTAGGAACAGGTCTTTGACACTTTTGGGAAAAATCTGTGAGAGTATACTTGAAAAACTCAAGAAAAAAACAATGTTCATGTCTATATAACTGAGCTTCTCAGTGCTGGAGCTTGATTTCTTTTCTCAGACGTCTTAAATCTGAGCTCACGCCAAACAGTTTAGGTTGGGCCACAGAAATGTTGGTTTCTTAGTTTTTGCAGTAATTTTGCACCTCTCTGGCATCCACAAGAGTATGGTAAGCTTAGGAAATTAATTCTGTCTCTGCTGAGAGTCAAGAAAAATGTTTCGATAGCTATTGTATTCAGTCTGATTTGACCACGTTCTTTTCTCCTTCTCTAACTCCGTGCACTCAGTGGAGTCTGGGAAGTGATTGAGCTGACCAGTTAATAGGTGTTTATTTCAGGATGAGATAAATCTCCCCCCATGCTCCATCACTGTATTGACTAGCTCTCCACTGAGTAGGGAGGGAGTGTATGGATCTAACTTACATGTAAACACCTATGTATAGATATCAGAATTTGGGTGTCTGTAGTCTGCAGCTAGAGCTCCCCTTAAGCATATCTCCCTAGGCAGAAAACTTTGGACATTCTCAGTGTCCTGCCAAAGCCAAGAGCCCGCGTCTTCTATGAGAAGTGACACTGAAAGGAAGGGAGGTGTTGCAGTGATTCGTTCATACACATTTGGCCTTTAGGATTGACCTCAACATGACGACAGGATGTCTCAGAGACTCTCCTCTTCAAAGATGTCCACAGAACCCTGAGGCAAGCTCCCAGAACCCAAACCATGGAACTCAAGGTCTGAGAAAGTGAAGGAGATGTCAGAGCATGGCTTAGGCTGGCCAAGTACATGTAGCACTGACCTGTCCTGAGCCAAGCCCTCAGGCACCACACACATATTTTAAAGGAATGTTAAAGTAAATAGAGCAAACAGAATCCCGAAAGCAGAAAAAGCCATGAGAAAGTCATCGTGCTCCCTGAGAAGACTTCTCCTGGTGTAATTAAGCTTGCTCAATTTAAAGTAAATCCTCTCCTGTCTGTTCTCTTTATGCTGAGGCGCTGTGCGCTTGGCAAGGCTCTGGCTGAAACAGTGTCCTTCAAAACGTGGGCAGACGATTTTCCAGTGGTAATAAGGCAGCAGGAGCATGTGTGCAGTGGTCCCGAGGAGTGTGGTGGGAGCTGTGTGCTGGGGTAGGGCTGGCAAGCTCAGGCCACGCTTGCAGAACAAGCTTATAACCCAATGGCCTTATTCACAAATGCAATTTTAGCAGTGTTCATCACCGTAATCGAGCTGGTTAAAAATAAACGATTGTTAACACAGCCCGGCCACTCTGTTAGATTGGTACTCCGAAAGAAAGCAGGTGTATTTCCGAACTTTTGGATCCAAGGAAGTCCCTCCATGTGGACATACGCAGTTTATGACCCCGTGATTTTCAGTCCTGTCTCACTGCACTCAGGTTGCAGTGAAGGACCTGGGAAAACTTGGGATTGTTTTGGATGGAAACAGCTAGAGTGGGAAAAATGCATCTAAAGACTTGTTTACACTGGCAAGTCTTGCAGCTTTTACTGCACCAGTAAAGAAGCCATTCTTACTTCCCTGGATCCCAGTGCAATTATACCAGTTAAATGTGCTTCTAGTGGTAGAGCTTATTCAGCTTCAGGCTGCAAAATGAGTTCCTCTAGTCCAAATGATACTTTCATACCGGCATAACTACACCTAAACTGCAGCTTCCAGAAATAGATGTAAAACAAACATCCACACACAAAAAGCCTATATCATTGTGTGCTAGTGAAAACAGCTATAGCAGGATAAAGCCTCTTTAACACGGGCCAGGCTTAAACGCCAGGCAAATGTGGTATTCTGACTGGAAGTGACACAGTAGAGAGACTTGTGCAAACTGCAAGCTCTAGTCAAGGTATACAAAAGTATCTCTGCCCCACATTACTTCCGTATTTAGCAATGCAAAATCTGTTTCCCTATCATGTGCATCAGTAGGAGAAGGAAATGACTGGCTAATTTATACTGAAACTCATTCACTGCATTCATTTAGACAGCTATGTTAAACCTTCCTGAAGGTTTTTAGTAACACATCCTGCAGTGCTATTGATGTATTCCCCCTGGATTCTTCTTTCTGCATACCTCAGTACTGCTTCCAAGCACCCAAGCCTTTGAGTGCTGTGCAGCGCAACTTACGCATTTTGACCTCCATCCCACATAAATAAAAAACTCCCTACAGTGGTACTGAAGGATTTTTTGTGTTCTGATGGGTCCAAGTATTCCCTTGCATGGGGCTTCCCCAGACACTTCAGAGCACGCTGCTCGCTTAACCTGGTCACCAGGGAAGAACTGACACTACGACCCAGACTTTGGAGCTGGCAGAGTTGCCCCGGTGCAGGACAGTCTTCCTCTTCCCTAAGCTGCAGCAAAAATGAGCCTGTAGTAACATGCCACCCCAGTGTCTGAGGCAAGCAAAGATAAATGCAAATAAAGTGAATTTTCCTGCGATTTGGCTCGCTCTAACCCTTACACCGCTCGTGACTCCCTTTTGCCCCCAAACTGTTGGGAATTGAGCACGCGTACAACATTGACAGATTGGGCTAAGGTGCTAACAACACCGGCACTTCCGAGTTTGCCCACGTCTCATACGCAGCAGACAAGCAAGTTTGCTCACCTTTTACTATATTATTGAGCCATAAAACTACTTGTACTAAAGACTCCTTTTCCTCCACTCCCCAAAACAGGATTGGAAAATACATACTGGGTGTGGAGGGTCGTAACTTACCCTAGTGACAGGGTAGAATATTGGGAGCAAAGAGAAAGAGAAGGGGAGAGGGCCCCAAGCCCAGGGGCAGAGCTTGGGGTATGACAACTGCCATACACAAATCTCTTTCTTTGCCACAGCAGGTCAAAACGAACAAGCGTGAGAGTTACACTGATCTGCATGTGGAGCCTGTGCAGTCACAGAAGTTGTGTCTTCTCTTGGTCAAAAAAGCCTGGATCGTGGCGTCCCAGGAGAAGTTCTTCCTTACAGCAGTTACCCTTTCAGCGCAGCCTATGGGGATGTTTCATGTCAACCAGGGAGGTCCTTCTAATTCTAAATATATGTCCTTCAACAGCTCTATAGCTGAAGCCTGCATTTAAGGCAGATCAAAGTTCCACCCTGTGGCATGGTAGCTGGCATCTGATTTTAAAAGCACAAGTATACGCTTCAAAAAAAGCAACCAAGTGAAACCAACAGACACTGTAATTTAAATAAGAATGGTGTTTAGTCCCCTTTTCCTGTATCACTTGTACAAAGAGATGCTGCGTACACTCTCTGTATTTACATACAAATATGCATACATATAGTGACTGCCAATCACTTTGTCCAAAGTGTATGTGTTGAAAAGGCAAGTGTTTGCAATGTAGGAAATATAGAAGTAAGATCGCTCGAGCAACCTGAAGGTGAGTCTGTCTGAATGACCATGCGGCATTTCTTTTTCCTCACAGAATATGCCTCTCTCAGGGCACTGAGCAGCCCTGGGTGGTGAGGAATCAGGGCTGTGCAGTGGGCGAATCAGCTGGCTGTAGGACATCTGTCTCATGTTTCAAAATTCAGCCTCAGCATGAAAAATTTTCGCTCAGATGGTTGTGATTTCTGCTATCTAATGACCAGATGATTCTAAGTCTTACAATGGAGACTATTAAGAATTCTTTTTGTAAGCCACGAAGCTGCTGGTCTTATAAAAAATAAAGCCTATTCTTTCAGGATTTGCGGTTCTTGCACTTCTCTTCCCTATTGAGCAGAGCTGAATGGAGGCAAACTTTGTTGGTTAGCTTTTCTTCCCGTTCTGCAACAGGTCTCATCTCAGACTTTTCAAAATTTTTCACACAGCCACCCTACCACCAGAGCAAATGCTCACAGACCCAAGCCACAGCAAGGAGCAGTTAAGGATTCCAACATCTAATAACAAAAAGGGGAAAAGAAAGTACATTTGAGAATCATTCAAGATGCTTTGCCATTCTTCCTTAGAGCTGCTGTCCTCCCACATCTGTTGCTTAATTTTTGCCACAAGAAATAAACTGGAGCACAACCAGTAAATTTCAAAGAAAAACATTTATAGCTCTCTCATATCTCCACTAGTCATTTTGAAGTTTGACATAAGAAGACCAGCTGCAAAGGATATGTTTACAAATGTGAATTTTTTGAACGATTGATGACCAAATGCCAAACCCTAAATGCGGAGTAATTAATTAGTCAGAGTGCCTTGTGAATCATAAAGGCAATTCATCCTTTCATTTAGCTGAGCCCTATTGCAGGACATTATCAAAGCTGTATAAGCCAACTAAGCAAGAAGAAAAATATGTTCCAAAGCAATCTTAAGTAGTAAGATAACTAAAAAAAAAAACAACCAGAGCAAATGCATATAACTCTATTTAATCAAACTATAAATTATTCTTTCATTTATTAATTCATTTCTAAATTATGTATCTGCTATCATACCTAGACGTGCAAGTGATTTTCTGCTTCTGACACCCTTCTGCACAAATAATTCCTCTTGCAATCAGTGCGATTTTAATATACAGGTGTAGGGAAGTTTTTCTTCTTTACTAACTGGAAATGTTTGGTAGCAGAAGGGCTGTGTGCATAAGGTCTGAGCCCTGAAATGAGGAGAATTGGACTTCCAGCTCCACCCAAGGCTTCTCGTTTCACATTTGTGCAAAGGTCTCCAAGTTCCCAGCTGCCTTTACATCAAAGCTGCAATTAAAACCTTCCTATGTCCCAATTCTCTTGTGTGAAGATAAAGTCACTAGCAATAACTAAGTTACAGATCTAAGCGTGTTGAGGATGATCTGAGTACAGACCACATATCATACACACAAACAGGTCAAACCCTCCGTCTTGGATTTACAGATACATTTCAACGGGGATGAAATGGCTTTTACAGAAATAAGGCTAAGATCACGGGAAGATTTCACCAATATAATTGGCAGCAGCTTCCTAGGGAGAGGAACTGCCGGAGGGATGGGGTACTGGGGGCAAAAGGACATTAAACACACTCTGTCAGCTGCAGACTGCAGACGGTGCAGTAGCACTCCCACTGAGAGGTAATGGGTGATGAAGAGAAACAGCCAAAACGTCTCTGCGATGCTCATGAGCCCCTGGCTGTGCTCGGGAAAAGATTTCTTCCCAGAAATCCAAAATCTTGGACCCTCCTCTCCTGGAACAGAGCGAGAAGGAAGAGCAGAGGAGGAAACCGCTTTGAATGAAAACCACGTGCGCAGGGTGTGCGAGGGGGACGTGGCCGAGGCAGGTATGTTTTATACTCTATGGAAGTGGCCCCTGAGAAACTTCTCTGTGGATGGTTTATGAACATAATATTTGTTCCGCCACATGCCCAGCCGTTTAGTCTCTAAGGTCTTCGTGCTGCAAAATATAGCCGTGAACAGAGCGGTGTGCTCTTGCGAAGCTTCACTGACTCAGTGAGATTCTCACCAGTGTGCAGGCAGTTTGCAGCCTAAAAAAAAAATCCGAAGGAGCTAGCGTCTTGTGCACACAAGACTTTGCATGCCACTGTATTGAATCTGCCCGTAGGTGGTGTTAAACTTGGAGTGTGGTCTGTCATTCGGAATGCCAGTGTGCTAAAAAGAGATTGGCAGGAAGATATCGTCTAGGAATATAAATGCCATGTGTTAAGTGGGGTTTTTATTTGAAAGCTAGGTGAAAAAAAAATGATTTTGTTATTGCGCTGGGTTTTGTTTGCTTGTCTTATTTCAAAGACGTGGCATTTGGTGTTATTGCACGCCAGCAAGTTTGGAGCTATTTGGTAGGAATCCTGGAAGCTCTCTTATCACAGTAGACCACTGCACATTCAGAAAATCTGTCTATCATTTGGGTGTTGCTATAGCAACAACCTAGTTCCAGCTGGAAAAAACTGGTTTACTTCTGCCTGCATACTCTGCACTACAAGCTTGCTTTCTCCCATTGAGCGGCAGCAAAATGTCTTTTAGCTTTTGAGGCATAAAATAACACTTGGGAAAGGGAACTCCATGGAAAGGGCACCGCCCTACCCTCCTGGCATGCACTAGTAAGCAACTTATTTACTTCCAGATGAATAAAATATTGTATTTCTAAACCAGATTCCTGATATTTATTTCCAATTTTGTTGCTGAACTCAAGTCTATATTAAGAAAAGCAATTTTGCAGCTTTTTAACCAATTAAGCACTTTCTTAGTATTGCTATAAATAAAGGCGCTGTTTTCATGGTAGTTATCATCAGTTCTCCTCCAGCTATTGGAAGGGGTGTGCTCTAACCCATGAACTAGAGTGATTACAAACGATCTCCAGATGGTACCATGGCGGGCCAAACCGATGGTATATTTGGGTCCAAATGCTTGACTTCCACATGCGAGGAACTCATTCAAAATGTGCCTGAAGTTTCCCAGGAGGGAAGCGGGGGTGTCCCTCGTGTCCCATTTGGACTCGGGAAGGACCTTTCCTACGCTGGCCCCAAAGTGGGGTCACGGCCGGTGTCGGTGACACGGAGCACGAGCGCTCCGGCAGCACGGGCTGTTCCTTTAGGACAATAGGGTTTACGTGCCCCAGCTCTCACCACCGTCCAGGCACGAGGGCAGTGTGCCGGTAACGTGCCAGCTTTCCACTGCAAAGCGAAAGGGAGTGATTTAGCTAGTCCATCTTTTTTTTATTTCCAGCAGCAAAATTTCTGCAGGACAAATGGTGTCCTCATGTGCAACCCCACTGCTTGTAGGGTCTGCCACTAAAAAGCCCCAAGGGCAGCTCCCTGCGTCCTTTCTGCAGTTTTTCAGGTGCAAAAGGATAATGCTGAGACTTTTGGTCACCTTTTCCTTTCCCCGCCTTCCGATAAAACAGTTGCTAGTTCCGCTCCTGCAGACGGAGCCCACAGAAACCAGCGGGGTTTGCGTCCTCCTTGCTGAAGAGAAGGAAAAAGAGGAGTGCCGTAAAGGCAACGGGTTGCTACAAACACAGATGATCAGGCCATTAGTGTGTGATCTGGGGTTTAACATACAACTGTCTCTGTGCAAAAAGCCTCCTGAAGGAAAAAAGAAGTTCTCACAAGTTGATCAAGTCAGATGCTGAACTGTTTGTGGGGCTTGGTGTTCCTCAGCCTTTTCTGATCTGACTTCCTTAAAGGACGGTCACGGACTAGTCCGTTCAATGCTGTCACAACTCTGCTCATTTACAGGCTAATTTCAACAGGATTCACTCTGAGTGTTCTTTTATTACCTCTGGCTTCCTTCCCCCAGTTCCCTGGCATAATTATCTGCGTAAGTGGGAAGAATTTAGGGGAAATTTTAGTTTTTAAATTTAAGTAGTTAAGATCTTCCTGAGGATCATCTCTGAATATCTGATAGATCAGTGGTATTCTGCAGACCAAGGCAGAGAAATGCTGCTCTAAACAACCTCATCTCTCCTTCTGTCATATATATCCTTCTAATCTTGCACCCTGAACCCAGCAGAGGCACCACTTTTCTGTGATGTCTGTGTCTCTGCCACTTGCTTTAAAGATTCAGCCTTTTTTATCCCAACAGTGAAAAACACAATTGCAATTTTAACAACGGAGAAGTTTCTCTTCTGCCTCCTTCAGCTCAGGCTGGTAGAGCGTTGAGGCTCAAACTGTTGAGCTGCCTCATCATTATCAGGATGCAGAGATACTTGCTGAACAAATCTCATGCAGTGAGACGTGAGTGACACATCACTCTCAGTGAAGGTCAGGTGTCACGCACAAAATGTTGCACCAAGGAATGCAGCAAGTATTAATTAATGCAGTTGGTTTTGCAGCCCCCATTCGAATGGAGTAGGCTTCGCTCCTCCCTCCTTTGTGTATCGGTTCTTTCCTGAGATGTCTCTCCTGCAAAAAGCCTTGTGTGGCTGGATGGGGGGGCTGTGGGGGCAGCCAAATCAAAAGGCTACAATGGGAAGATCTCGCATGGAAGAGTTTGCCCAGAGAGGCTGAAGCCGGTCAAAACATCTGGAGCAGCAACTGTGCGTGGGATCCTGGTTGCTTAGGGTTCCCAATATTTGAGATGGAAAATACCTGAAGTCTCAGTGCTCTTCTCGGGACATCATTCTGCTTTCAGCTCAAGTGGTGCATCTATTTTATGCTTGGAATCCTTAAATTGTTACGCACTCTCACATCTTTTATCTCTGCTAGTTCCCTCATGCACTTCACCCATAGCGAAATCATTAGGGACATTTATGAAGTTAATACGATGCACAATAGGCTTAGCTACTTAGTCATTTTTCTCTTTCTTGTGTCATTTATCTACCTACGCATGTGGTCCTTAGAGATGGGTAGGCTTCCTGGGCAGGGAAGGCCAGGAAATACACCTTCTAGTAATGGCACAAGGTACTATTTAATTCGGTTTTTAATGTGATTTGTGATGCAGCATAGCCAAGAACTTATCTTTCTGGTTGACAGAAACAGCCACTCTTTCACACCTGTTAGGATCCTTTCTAAATTCATTTACGCGGCCACATTGTTAAGAACATCTCCTATTGAAGGCTGCCTTGTTGTTCCACCACGGGTATGGGGTTTATTCTTCCAACAGGGGTTTGTTCTTCCGACACACAGTTTTGCTGTCCGCTCATCCCTTTCTGAGCCTGGCTGGCCTGAGAATCCAACCTGTCTCTTGCATGTTATATTGCGAAGCTCTAAGTATAGCCCAAGGGATCAGTGTTGAACAACATGATTTTTTAATGAGCACACTCAGTGTGGGTTGCTCTTGTTTAACATAAAAGAAAAGCATAATCCCCGCTCCAAGCCATTTGCAGTCTAAGGGCTGGATTGTGGCTCTAAGCCACATCCAGCAGTGGGGGGAAGGTGCAGAAGGAGCTGCTCTTGAAGGCTTTTTTTACCAAGGCTGTGGGAGCTCAAAGAGCAGCAACTGCTGCTACTCTCATGTATATACATGTGGAACACGACTGACATGAATTGGTGGCCCAGCTCTCACTCAGGAGGAGGCATGAAGCTTCCCTTTATGTCTGAACGCCAGCAATGATGCGAGGAGGAGGAGGGTCCTTGCCCCACTCTTTTTCGCTTGTGCGGGATTACAGCAGAAGGACGTACGGGGTTGTTATAGCAGGTTGCAGCAGAGCAGACGCTATCATCTTCCTCCACAGCTTTTTGCCACAGACATTGATAAGGCAACCAAAGTAATTGTCATCCTGGGCAAACAGGTTGCAGTTGTTTAAATAGGAAGGGCAGATAGGCGTTTGTGTTCAGCCAAATAACTGAAGGGAAGCCACGAAAACTAGGGTCAAGAAAGGTACTTTCCAGCCGTGGCTGCTTACGCAGATTGATCAGAGGTGGCATCGTGAACCGTGCATGCCGTCAGCATGTGACTCAGAGATTTCTTCTTCTTCTTCATCACCTGCTTTTGAAGCTAGTAACTCACAAAGGACCTTGATCTGAAACTTTTACGGAAGTGGGCTTCTTGAGTCGGTACTGTTCCAGTCCTTCAGAGGAGAAAGAACTTGCTCAACCAAGGAAGGAAAGCTCTTATTACTACATAGGAAGAGCGTCTGTTCCTAAACAACAAGCTGTTTCTTAACAACCCTTTTTTTTCTGCAGGATATACCATTAAAAACAGAAAAAAAAATCTTTTCTAGTCCTCAGGCTGGCAAAGAAAACCTTCCAGGTAAGAACTCATACTATAGATTCAGAGATTTTATTTCTTCCTGACATCAGAGAGGCGTTTTGCCAAGAAAGAAACAATCAGAAGTAGGGTGGTAAGGAAGTAGTTGGGGAAGACATTGCAAAATGGTAGAAGTAAATTCTGGTTAGAGACTTGGGAATCTGCCAGGTGGCAAAGGAATCACTATCTAGGGAATGAGAACAGGAAGAAAAAAAATAGAGAATGGCAAGAAGACGAGTCAGGAAGACTCAAGGCATTCCCTGTACTTCCACCCCCCTATACAGTGAAGACAAAACAGTGAAAAGAAGATTCATGGAGGCAACATCAGATGAAATGAAGCTGGCTGGAAATTGGAACGTTTTTAGACTGAAGGAAGGCGGCAGTGGAAAACAGATGTCAACTAATGTCAGGTTAGCAAACTTGACCTTTTGCAATCACGTATGACTTTAAAGAGTCCTATTCTAGCAATAGAAATGTGCATTTGTCCTTCAAAAATACAACACAGTGTACATCAGAGTGCCAGACACAAACACTGGACTGCTGCAACTCTGAAGTCTATAAAAGATGTCAGAAATGTATTGTTTTGATAAGTCTGTTATAATCAAAGAGGCACAATATCCCAGCAAGGACAAAATTCCCAATACCCTTTCCTTTGTACATGGAAGATATACAGTTATTAAGAAATCTTTAGCTTAACATAATTGTGCATGTATTAAGAATTACACCAGTATTATCATTTAATTAAGCTAAGCCAATGTAAAACCTGTGTTCAATGAGGTTAGATCAGGACTTACAGACAGTTCAGGCAGCCCTAATTTTCCAGCGTACCCATGCCTTGGGAAGAGAACCGGAGTACCTGCAATGGCACCTAAAATAAGACCACAAATCGCAGCACTGAAATCCACCCACAGCCCAGCAGTCTCCAGCCTGGGACGTGCTTGCAAAAAATCCGGCAAAATCTAGTAGGTGCCTAAATCCGAACATCATTTTATATATGGACAAAAGACGGGTGAGCTGGATACCTTGACCCTACCCCTTCTTTTTAAGACTTCTGGTCAGACACGGCCAGCAGGCATGTTCAGCATGTGCCTAGTGCTCATGGCCAGCAGTGGGTCCGGGCTCATTTCACAACACCTTTGAGAAAATCAAGACTCTCTTTTCTGGTAGAGTGGTTAAAACCTGTATATGAGGTATGAGGGAGTTGCTTCAGTCACCTCATCAAGCCCCAAAATATGCAAACCCACCTGTCTGCCTCCATAAGCGCCATACAAAATAGCCTGAAGATGAGGGTGGATGGGGCACCATCCCACTCTCCTGTTGAACTGGAAGGACGGTGCAGCCGGGGAGGTACAAATCACAGGTACATCAGCAGAATAGGGCGAGGGGTGCCTGATCCAGCCTTGGGCTAGGGCAGAACTGCCTTTCCAGGTGGGTTTTTTTCAGCGTTAAATGCAACCTCCCCGAAGCCTGTATGGATGGTATAAGAATGTAACCTTCTGATGAGAAGCATATGCACCACGGATAACCTTATCAGACCTGAACACAGGAACACACAGGTTGAAAAACATTTGGCATGACAACACAGATTCTTCTTCCAGCCTTGCCAGCATATCCGTGCCAATTCAATCAAACACAATAATGTATTGTTAAGTAATGAGTTTCCTAAAAAGGGCCAAAGTCTGTGTTATGCCTCATAGGAACAACTGTGTGAATAGTCCTTTTGTGCACAAGGCTCTACAAGTTAATACGATTTGAAACCAACATCACTTTCATTTGGCTGTAGTTCCTTTCCAAGGGAAAGCTGGTTATGGTTTTGCAAGAGTAAATAGGGAACTGTGCAGACTTTTAGGCTTGATTATTTTTAATTACCGGTGCAGACATACAGGCACATGAAATACCTAATGAGGAATGGGAATCACACTTCCAAAAAACTGCCTCCAGCTCCCTGCTATCGCAGGCAGTCACATCTCATGCAGTTATTAAAGCATTTTTGTCCAAACACAATTATGCCTACATTAAGAATTATGGTGGCATTACTATATATTTAAAAAAAAAAAAAAAAAGTAAATCTTTGACCTACTTAAATCTACTTCAGAAATGAAGCTTGGTCTATCCTTCTCCCCGCTAGAGTACTGTGGTTCCCCTTGCAGGTCTGGCAGGGCAGGCGTTGGTGACTCTGCACGCTGGGCCATATACAGATGGCGTATAGGGGACGTTCTGCTGTTGGATTTCATACATTGCCCTGCCAGTACAGACAAATGTTCCCAACACCTCACAGCTGCCACTGGACCCTTTTGCAGAGAACAGTTCAAGGATTGTTTGTCCATACTATCCCACGTGGAATTCTGCTATGGGACTTTGCTGTTGTTTAAAGAGTGGCTGGAAGATTTGTTCTTGTTTCTGGCCTGCCTTTAAGCACCAGGGAGTTGACCTCAGAGAAGCCTCCTGTTGCTTGTCTTCTTGCCATTCTCAGCCCTCCTCTGCCCTGAGAACCAGGGCAGCTTCCCTGTTGGTCCTGTTGCGGTGAGCTCAGGGCATAGTTACCGTGTAAATAAATTGGTCATTTCAAAATTCAGACGTACAATGAGGGGCGTTATGCCTGGTTCAAATACAAACAGTAGGCCAGATGAAGTCTGCAGAGATATGCCATTTTACGCTGTCAGGGAAACTGGTCCCATCATTTGTTATTTTCTTTTTGAGGCTGTGAATGCTTGCTTTATTGTCTTTCATCTTCCCATCTAACAGCTTTGTTCCTTGCAGGGATGTGGTGACAGGAAAACAAGGAAGGTAGGAGAACGGGTAGAAGTGACACATGGGAACACTTTGTATGGCTTGCCTGCATAGTGGGTGCGACCCGTGTCCCGATACACACGCTGATCGGGGAGGTGCAAGAAGCTAGAGCCCTCTAATGCTTATGAACAATCAAGCCCTCAGGACAGGCAGGGAGTTGCCCAATAATATCTTTGGGGTCTTTTCTAAGAGAAGATGGAGCCTCAGGAACTGGTTTGTCCATTCTTGTTGAGGCTTCCAGACATGCCAGCAATACTTCATGGTCAATGATATCAATCAGTGAAGACTCTCGATACTCATCTGAAGAGAAGGAAACTAGAGACAATCCCTACTTGTGCAGTCTCTGAAACTCACTCAAGTATGGCCTGGAGAGCTGCAGGTTACAACATGGTCACCACTGACACGCTTACACCTAACCTCACACTGATGAAGCTGCCTGATTAACGTTATTATTATCACCTTCCCATTGCATAATAAAGCATACAAACGAAAGAAAAGAACAAGCAAACAGAAGACATACAAGGCTATATTCACGGTTAATGGAAACCTTTACCATGCCAATTATACTGCCTCCAGTATAAGTGTGACAGTTTGGTGTAGGATCAGATTCATGGTGCTGTGGGATTCTGACATACATTCGACAGCCATAATCCTAACCTCTTCCCCCCTAACCCCTGCCCCAAAACTTTTAATTTCTAGTGTGCCCTAGTTTAATAATACAGAAGCTGGGTTTTGTGCAACTGGGGGCTCAAAATCAGCATTTTCTACCATGGATAAATTCCCTGAATTAGAAGGTTACACTCGACTAAGAGGTCATTACCAGACACGTGGCCATTAGCACTCACACCTCACGTTGCATGTCAGGGCGTCCACACAGAAAATGTCATGACCCAGTTTCCTAGTGCTGCCGGTTTTCTTTCACCTGGAAACACTGAGAACTCCATTTCATGCTTTCAGGCATTAAGTAAGTGGGAGTCTGCGAGGCATAGGAGCTGTGGCTGAGCTACAGGCCCTGAGTGTAAGAGCTGGGTACTCTTTTTGTTTAAAAAAAATCCCTAACCAAATCTTTTCACTATCTGAGAATAATGATTTGCAGACTTCCTGGTAACTTTTAGGAATTTCTTCCTGTTTTTTCCCAAAAGAGAACAATGACCCCTTCCTTACCCCAATTTCAGATTTTTCCTTGAACCTGAAATGTTTAGTTTCAACCAGAAATTCTGAGAACATGCCCATTGATTTTACATGGCAGGTGAACTTCTCAGGTCTGGTAGAACCATCCTTAGAGCCACACCAGGTATTGGTGTGGCCAGGATCCTGCAGGAAGGGAACAGAAATGTCATAAAAGTACCTGAGGTGAGATCTTCAGGTGATGGAAATCAATCTAGCCTAAAAATATTCAGTGGTTGCCTGCTGCCTTTGAGGTGTTGGTCTGTGAATCTGCTGAGGCACTGATGAACTCCAGATTTCGACTCTACAGAATCCAGCTGCTCCTACTGCAAGAGGATTTTCTGTCTCTAAAGAAAATGATGGGAGAATACACGTGGTACCACAATGGGAGAATAGATAAGCTTAGTAGAGTCAAAGTGTGATACGGGGAGCACAGAAATCCACAAGACCGAGATGGTTCTTTCAGCCAAATGTTTACTTGCAGTAAACACTAAATAAAGCCTATGAGCCGCTTGTGCTGGTTTCGGCTGGGATAGAGTTAATTTTCTTCACAGTAGCTAGTATGGGGCTATGTTTTGGATTAGTGCTGAAAACAGTGTTGATAACACACCCGTGTTTTAGTTATCGTTGAGCAGTGCTTGCACAGCATCAAGGCATTTTCTGCTTCTCACCCCACCAGCGAGGAGCCTGGGGGGGGCACAACGAGTTTGGGGGGGGACACAGCTGGGACAGCTGACCCCGACTGACCCAAGGGATATTCCAGACCGTATCACATCATGCTCAGCATTTAAAGCTGGGGGAAGAAGGAGGAAGGGGGAATATTTATGTCTTCCCAAGCCCCCGTTCGGCGTGCTGGAGCCCTGCTGTCCTGGAGATGGCTGAACACCCGCCTGCCCGTGGGAAGTGGGGAATGGATTCCTTGTTTTGCTTTGCTTACGTGCAGCTTTAGCTTTCCCTATTCAACTGTCTTTATCTCAACCTATGAGTTTTCCCACTTTTACTCTCCCAATTCTTTCCCCCATCCCACCGGGGGAGTGAGCGTGGGGCTGAGCTGCCGGCTGGGGTTAAACCACGACACTACTCTTCTAAGAAATCTCTCATCTGAAGTCATGGGCTGGTTAAAAACCAACTATCATGGTGTTCCAGGGGATGTATGAAGTCCACATTTGCAAATAAATTCAAGACAAAGGTGAATGACTTGAATCAGCTATAATCCAGGGCTACCACATCCCAGCTATCTATTCCATCTATAGAGACAAGTAATTATGGTTTGTCCAGGGGCTACGTGACTCAGATATCACGAACACTTCTCCCAGTTAATTCTTTAAAAATGGTGGCCCTGGACAGTAGGGCATGGGAATCACTCCCTTTTTTCCTTGATCTTAAGCAGCACTGTGTTCCAAATTTCAATGGCAAAATTTGAAATTACTTTTATTCAAATGAGATACTTTTTCAGCTGGCAAGAAAATAATTTTATGAATGTTCCTCTTTTTGTTAGAGGTGTGCAACAACTGCCTTTCACGGGAAATAATTCTTAGACATTTACATTTGAAAAACAGTACTGTAAATAATGAGCTTGAATACCTCAGGGAGTGAGGATGTAAAATCATAGCTTTCTAAATTAAGTAATTTTTAAAGCTAAGCGTGGTCACAACCTCTTTCAGTAGGTGTGAGGGTTTCCTGAAAAAACAACATTTTTTCACCAGGCGAGTCCTGAAGTGTGATTGATTGTCTTTCAAAAAAATTCAAAAGAAAATTTTTTTCTGTGCTGTGGTTATGAATGGCAAGTTTCATCCCTGAAAGTTGTAAAATGACTGAGACATAAATCTTGCAAAAGCAGTGTTTAGAATAAGCACAACAATTCAGACCTAACTATGTGGTCATAAATAGGATTCTTTAATATATAATAGGGTCCAAAGTTTCATAACTCTAATAATAAATCTTGTTTTGGCCTGGAGAAAATGGCAGGGTTCATGCTCAGATGTGCTCATTTAGATTTATAATTTCTTTTAAACTGGTTCATAAGACCCTAGACTCAATATCATTAGTGAGTTTTGCAGACAATATAAATCTTGGTTGGAGTTTTTGCAGAAGGCTAATAATTTGTCCTAACTCATGGCTATATTGAATCACTTTCTGACATCATTAAATTAATTTCCTTCTCTCTCAAAGTCTATAAAATCTTTTCTTGCAACATTCTAGGCATTTCAGCCCTGCAAGGAAAATAGCCATATAGAGGGTTTTCACATTAAGTGACAGTAGCATTAATGCCAAACAAGAAAAACAAACCAAAACAAACCCGAGGCTCCAGTCCCATATTCAGTATGTATCATCAGTGAAAATCAGATGTAAAGATCAGTGAAGCAATTTGCAGGCAGGACTTTGGGAGCGAGAAAGCCTGGGATTTCTTGCCAGCTGTATCACAGAGTTCCTGTGAGATGCTGGCCTCATCATTCAACTCTTGCAATGCTGCCAAGCCCCAGTATGCAAATTAATTAACCAGCTCTTCCCTTCAACAGCCTCTGAGATTAAAAGAAAAATGATCGTAGGTAACTCTTGTTTCTTTGCTTTCTAGGCTGCTGGGAGTCCCAGGTTCCCACCACCACCACCACCTTCCAGAACCAAACACATACACCATTTTTATTCCTGAACGGGATTTATATTCTCATGCAATCTCTTGGCTCCAGGAGCTGGAGCGTTCACAAGAAATGTATCATGAGGTCTGCAGTGGAACCAAGAATTGGTAACTACCGTCCTTGCTGGGTCCCGCCTGCAATGAGAATGCTCTTCCACCGATTGCATCTGCTTCACATGGATTTACAAAGGTTTAGTTCACGTTTGCAGGTCTCTGAGCGGCTCAGGAGAAAGATGCGAGATCCGTACTGTGCACAAAATGCTGTAACATCTAGCTTTGAAGTCTGCTCAACTGTTGGCCACACAGCTGATGAGACTTATCCAATTTCTAGAGCCCTTCATCTGCTCTATGAAATGAAAAATAGCTGTATTTATGTCAATACTAGATAAAGTGCCAGTAGGTGGCACTTGAAAATATTTACTATGTTTCCTGTGCTTTATTGGGCCAATAAAACCATGTTAACTGTGCACTGCAAATGGTTTCCTCTATGCAGCTCTTCACATCAGCTTGTAAGAAAAAGGGATATCAGTTCGCGTGCTCTGTTCTGCTGGTGCATGTCAGTGTAACTCCACCTCACGTGCTGGAGTGGTGGAGGTGTGGAAGAAGAGTCACGTTCAGCATTGCGCGTCTCTTCTCTGCCTGTGACTGCCGCTGGGCTCCCACACATTTCCCTTAACCTTCACACAGACCGAGCTCCAGGCTTTGCGAGTACTGGCTTGCAGTGGAGACGTATTTCTTATAACACTGACATTCTGGAACTGTATTTTTGTAAGATTTAACTGCATACAAAACAACTGTTAAGAAGGTCGGCTTTGATCTTTGCACAGACTTCCACGCTTATCTTATTTTACTGCACTTTGAAGTAATTGTAAACAATGGTATGGAAATATAGGAGGAAGACTCTCTAGAGAAGGATAGGGAAATCAGTGCAGTTGGAGAACCGTAGAAAACAGAGCTACAAGGGACCATGAGAGGTTGTACACTGAAAGCATTTGATTTAGCATGGATTTTGGAAGATTACCGCAGTATAGTAATATCAGATCAATTTAAAAACATTCTTTGCAGCAGTGTTGTGTTAAAAAGGAAGGATACTTGTTTCTGAATGCCTGACCAAATAAAGGAAGTTGAACATTTTCCATTCCAAAATAGGTTTCAACACATGAACTCTGCCTTTCTTCCCACTCATCGCATTCCATGACAGTGTAACTTTGAAGAGTTATTGCACTTGTAGTTAGTGATTTCTTCTCAGAAATGCCAGAGAGAATAGATTCAGACATGGCATACCACAAAATTTTATGCGGTGGTTTTGTAATGAGAGAAACAATATTGCTTGAAGTAGAAAGGGAAAATGGTACTCTGGTGTGCTTTTTTACAGCAGCCAGGGAAAACTAGCAACATGGTGGAAAGTAATTTTATGTTTTGACCTCTCAAATTCTTTCTAAAGCACTTTCATGTGCTACGAGAACTGAGCTGTCACCCCTGTACCAATTATTTGAATTCTCTAATCTCTTTCCATTACTCTGCCATTTCTGAGTTTCTTAATCCCTTCCCTTATTGGAGGGGAAAAATCTGTCCTGCACCCTTAGAGATTCAAGTGATATTAAAAAGCTGAAGAGAGAACCGGTGCTCTCATTTGCCTTTCAGCAAGGAATAAATCGTAAAAACGAGAAACCGCCTCTGAGCATTAAGGAAAAGGAAGAAGATGTGGCATGGGGGGTGAGCCTGATTTTGTGCGCCTTGGTGTAGACCAGAAGTAATTCTGCTGCAGTGGCAGTGGCACAGGGGCCGGTGACACCGAGAGCAGGGTCAGGCCCCTTCAGCGTGTCTTGTCTCTATCACAACAGGCATACGTGAGGGCAATTTACATTTTATTGCCATTGTAGCCACGCTACTCTTCTACCCTACTTAGAGTCAGCCAGTAAAGATCTTACAAGGCAGCAGGAAAACAAGAGAAGCAAGCAGTAACTTAGCCACTAAAGCAAATATCGCTTTTGTAAGATGCTGCAGAGTTTTTAACTCTTTTCTTGCTTTTCTGAAATGCTCTTTTGTGCACTCAGGAGCTGCCATGACAGACTATAACACCCAGGGCTTCTCATACTTCTGGGAGCCTGGGAAAGCTTTCTGCCTTGGCGAACAAATGAAGAAAAAATCTGGCCTTTCATCCGGAGGAAAAGACCGCTGCAAACCAAATCTTGTAGCCAAGAGGGGCTCCTCTGTGGTCGACAGGCCTTCTGAGTCACTGGCAAGGTTAAGAGGGGCCTCCCCATACTTTGTCTAGGAAAAGACGGGCAAGGATGAAATAACTTCTGTGAACCAGCAGTGGCTGGCAAGTCCTGAAAATGGGAAAATTAATCGTTGCAGATGTAGCTGTAATGTAAACTGTGGAAGAGTCTCAGAGCATAGCTCCCTCCTATCCCACCCTTCCGGGGGTCTTGGGCTAAGTGAGGCACATTCCCTCTTGTTTATAGAAAACAAGCACAAGATTTGGTTTTAATGGCAACAGACAAGTTGAAAGTAATAATGCCTAGATCTCCATAGTGGACAAGAGCATCTCAGGGATAAAAAATGGACTATTTCCTCTAGCAAGGGCTTCCAGACCACAGTACATCAGCAGCTTCAAACTGGCTCATGCCTGGGCAGAGACGGCACTTTGCCTCCCTTAGCGGTGGGTTTTCTGTCGGAGCTGCCCTCTGCCCCTCACTGCCGAAGGCTCCTGACCAAAGCAGAGTTGACTGAGCAATATATCCACCCAGGGACAGGCTCTACCAGGATGTCTTCCACTCTGAAACGGAAAACGCAGATGCTAGCTCCTCAGCTGAAAACGCAGATGCTAGCTCTGTTCCTCTCCTTCCCTCATTTCCACTGTATTGTCCTTCTTTTTGTTACTGTAAGCACAGAGAGAGCCCGCAGTGGGACTTGAGATTTGGGCTAACGTACTCACACTGGTCTGAGTAAGACCCAGGGTACAGGGTGAGGCTGTGAGGCACTCTGGAGCTTTTTGGGAAGCTGGATTGGATGCTTTAATACGCACGACACAAAAGTCGGAGTTGCACCGATGCTTGCAATACAGTGCTAAGTTATGTGATTCCTACTTTTCATGGTATTAAATTTGCCATTGCAGTGCCTCAGTCATCTTATACAGAACAAACAGTCCCACCCCAGCTGTAAAAAAAGGGACCATTTTGTCCCATTTCTCAGCACAGGGAACAGAGAATCCAACCCCACAGCTTTCACTGACTGACGTGCCAAATCCTCACCCATATACAGGCAAAATCCCTTGGAAGGTTACTCAAGGTGAATGGTTGTAGATCAGGCCCACAGAAAGCACTTGTGGGCTTAACTTGCTCTTGCATTGTCTTTAGTCTGTCCTGGGATCCCTACTGAAACTGCAGGTAGGCATTGTGTTAAACTAAAGTCTATGCATTTTTGTCTCCGCAGCCGTGATAGGACGAGTCACGAGCATTTTGCTGTCGATAAAGCAAAATCTTCTCAGTCAGTAGTCTGCCAGTGGCAATACACTGAAGTATTGAAACGGAGAGTGCAGCAGATATATAGCTTTTGACAGAAAATTAAATTATAGTGGACAGTTCTATCTCCTTGCCCCCTCCATTACTTCTGTTAATGATATATTCAAATCAATAAAGTTATGTTAAGTAAAAAAGAGAAAAAGACATTGCATCGACTGTGTTTGGAATTCATCGCGTACCCTCAGTAACACTGGCCATGTCCTTAAAAGGTTGCTTCTTGTAGTCTGTGACTCCCATTTCTTCCTCAGTTTCCCTTTTGCCCTGGCTTGTGCTGCCAAATTAACACCACTGAAATCTTGTAGACGGGGCAAGCGGCCACGGTAGGGGACGCCTCTTGTGACAGGGAGTGGAGTTTGCCGAGAGATTAATTTCACCAGCTGCATCTGTTGAATGGGATGGAGCAGCCTGAACACGGACCTGTCCCGTTCCCCGTCCTGTCCTTAGAGGAGCTCCAGCCTTGCAAGCGGAGGGAAGGATGCTCGTCTCTAGAGCCAGAGTGGAGAACGGTGATGTCCATCCAGCCCATTCCCAGTCAGACACCTGGAGAGCGGCCGTGCATCCTTCCTACCAGCCCGGGCACCACCGACCTGCTGCCTTGGAACGGCATGGGGTTTTTCCCTTGTTTCAATAATATTTGTGACTGTATTCAAACCCTTGCTTTGAATAGTATCTGCTTGGGTCAGGTCAATCACAGCACGTCGTGTCATGCAAAGCATGAAGTGCGGGAATGTGACAACATTAATGGGGACTTTTTTATGGGCTCCACAGAGAAGGCAATCATTCTAAAACTAAAACTAAACCTAAAACTGAAGCTAAAACTAGAACTAAAAACAAAAATAAAAATACAAACAACAACAAAAAAAAGTGAGTGTTTCATGTCCTTTGAGTGGACCGATTTGAAAGTCTGGCTGCGGTTTATTATAGATGAAATAATTCACTTTGCAGCTTTCAAACAGGATGAAGTTAACCGAGTAGGTTTTCTCTCTGTCTTACAATACCCAAGCCCATTTCACATCTCTAGTTTAAGACAAGATTTGTGCTGACAGAGACAAATACCTACACTGCGGTCAGTACAGGATTAGGCCTCTGTGAGTGGTGCCTGCATATATGAATTTTAGGGTGGAACTTGTCCAAAGGCTACAGGTGAGGGGTAGTTATTCCCTGTTTGGGTATTACACCTATCTCCTGACATCAAATGTCTTTGCATATCAATAATTTTCCTCGACAGGTCTGAAGTTGGGGGGGGGTCACAATCAATAATTAAAACAAATAACACTGTAAGCAGCAATCAATAACAAACCCACAAAAGAATTTCCATCACACATCTGACAGCTACTGTATGGATTACAATAGCCTTACTTTATACAACTTAAATTATTTGTTTGTAAAGCTTCTGAATGCTGCCTAAAATGAAGTCTCAACAGTCTTAAAATGTTAATTCCTCATCTTTTACAGAACACACAACTGCAATTATTTGAAAATGATAGTCTTGGATACACTAGTTAGAGATAACTTCTTATTTAAAGAATAATTACAGAGTTTCTGAATTTTATGTATTGGCACCTGTTTAGCAGGGTTTTTTTGACAAAAAACATTCCTCCTCTTGTATTCAAAAATGTCTAATGAACAGTGGGTACTGCCAGAAGAAAATAGCAAACTATTATAAAACAAGGATTTAACAGTCGTGCTGGAAAAACAGGATAACAATGAGAAAATTTGTCTGCCAAACTAGCTGCACTGTTGGTGCAAACTGGAGCAGTCCTTTGGGCTGGAAAGAGTTGTGATGAATGACTTCGTGACTTCAACTGACAATCTGAGCACACAAAATCCCCCCCTTCCCGCCCCCCAATTTTTATGTAAGATTGGAAAAAGAAGAAAGAAAAAAGAAACAAAAAACATCGTCTTGAAAGATGAAAATGAGCAAAACTCTGAGGCTCTGGTTAGTCCAAAGATAGATTTTGTCCCCTTCCCCTAGAAGCCAAGGAATTGGACAACAGAAAATAGAACTACCACATTGTCCTGACTGTACAGCCAACATTTTATAATTTGCATAAGGGGAGAAAACATCTTTAAGAAAATGGACCTTAACACTGTGAAAACAACAGGAAAACACTTCTCCCTGGAGGGCAAGAATAAACTAAACTAATTTTTTAGGTGAAAGAGAAAAAATAGCAGCCAACAACATGTGGGTACAGTAGATGTATCTATCAGACCCAGCATAGGTGTAGTAACCATAGCTGCTTGGGACTGAAAGGTTGCCATCTTAAAGTCATTTCAGAGAAAAAAAAGCCCAAACAAGCTGGCAGTTCTCCTCTGTGCTATCCTGGTTTGACAAACTTTTAACACAACACTTATCTATTTTTTTTTGGCACAAAAGCAGGACAGTGGGCAGCATCACTTCTCGTGAAGGAACAGGGAGCTCTGCTTCTAGAAGGTGAGATATGCAACCTCAAGAAGTTGAAGCACAAATGACAGCTCGGTCCCACTGTCTTACAGTCCTGATGCTGACGAACAGTGCAGATGTACTCAGAAAAAAAGAGGCAAAGGATGAAGCTCTGCTCTAGTTTCATTTTGACTCAACGCCACGGAGAAAGCTCGATGGAGATTTTCACTGCGAGCATAGGAAAATCTCCATTTGGAGTCTTTTTTTTGGTTATAAGTCAGGTGGGTCAGGGTGTATAAGTCAAACCGTATCAGTCACGTTTGCCAAACAATGCAAGCAAATGGTCCGTTTGTTCACGTGTTCGACTACAACGGGATGCCTGATGTTCTTGACGGAACCCAAAGGATCCCCAGCTGATAGTAATCCCCCCCAAAACCAACCCCAAAGGATCCCAAGCCCAGAGGATCATCCACTGGCTGACTTTGCAAAAAAACCAGTCTGGGAATGCTCACGCTCTCCAGAACAATGTCTCAGCTATGGGAACAGTAACAAAGAGCTGAAGGTTGTAGCTGCTCCAGCTAGATCTGCACGAGCATTTCTGTCCCTGAGATAAAGACGCACAACATCTGTAAATTATTTAGGCTTAAGGTGTCTTTACTCAGAATACCCTTTCCTGAGCAAGGGATAAGAGGAAAACAGAAGAAGGTGAAGAACAAGGCAAGAACCACAGAATGCAACTCTACGTACAGATCCCTGGGCAGGGGACAGGGTTAAACACGAGACAAAAGATTTGAATTTATGGATGTGTTGGAATAAGACCCATATAGTGGATCCCATTCTCGGTGGAGGAGATCTACTTTGCCTGGCTCTGCAAAACCTTGTGAGCCAAAATAGCCAAGCTAGTTTGGTGCCGGGTCTGTAGCTCAGCCAAATGTGGGGCTCTGCTTGATTTCACTGTAAGCTCCCCTCACATGCCCCTTAATTAATTTAAAGTTATGTGGAGTTCTTCCAAAGGCATTCTGCAGGTTGGGCAGTGCTGTGATTACAGAACACTTTCCAGGGCGTTCAGACAATGCCTAGCCCTACTGGAACCCCAATTTTTGTGGTGTCACCAGCAAACTTGCAGTATGTAGTAGCACCATGAACAGCCCTCAGCAGGTGACCAGGAGAGAACAGATGCAGGAAGGGTATTTTACCCTTGACATCAAATTCAGTAGCCTTTTCCTAAATTGTTTCCCTCTTTTCTTAGTAGCAAATGGGAATAGAATGACTGCATGTGGTTGAGCATGAAATAGTTTATGTGGCTTAAAAGAGGTGGGCTTTTTCCTTTGCTTAAAATTTATCATTTTGTTTTGAACAGTATCTGCTTGATATCTGCAGTTTCAAGGAAGGCTGTTCAAGCCTGGAGAATTTGTTTACCCAGCTGTACTATGTATCTTCATAAAGCCAGCAATGTAGTTGCAACTCAAGGCTCATTTTTCTTCCGCTCTTTGAAATACCTAGGTAGAAAGGAAATCACTCAAGAAGGAGTGCAACAAAAAGATTAATTATAGCAGAGCACTTATAATGCAACGGTAAGAATTGTGCTGGTCCTGTTGGATATTGATATGATTGGGAAGAAGAATGGTCAGGAAACCCACAGAGTTTCTTTGAGATCAGAGGCAGTGCTCATCAAAGAAAGACCTCATCTGTACAGAGATCCCCCATGTGCTTCATCGCCGGCTTTTCCATGAAGACCCCAAACCTCACGGAGTGAAATGATCTCATTATTTTGGAGGTTGCTAATACTTCTAAGTGGGATTAACACAAAGGCTTAGCTAGATTGTAGCAAACCACAAAGATCGGACCCATAAGGATGATACAAAGGCATTGTAAAAAAAAAAAAAGTTTATATTCCTGAGTTCCTTACTCTGTAAATGGCAACAGAGAGTGACATCAATTCCTAGCTGTTAATTAGCTGAGTCTGTGGTGGGAGAGGGAGGGGAGAGGAATGTGGGACAGTGAGGAGGATGTGGTATAGTGATCAACAAGGACTTGAATAAACTTGAGCTCTGCTTAACAACAAGTTAAGTCCTGTTCAATACCAGAGCAATAAAATATTTGGGGAGGGGGGGAAAGTCCTAATTTTTTATAGCTACCTGAAAGCTGAGCAGAGAAACTGGTAAAATGAGCAGTAGAGTATATTCTTACCAGGGCAAAATGCCTTCACAGGATACAAAACTAAATTTTAATAGATGGATTTTCCTGTGTTTCTTCTATCTATATATTTGGGTTCTATTCTAGAGTGCCATTTTTCTCAAAAGCCAAACTTCACTTCAAAACGGGATAATGTGCTTTTCACAGACCTGGACATTTGGGATTGCAGAGTAAAAAGAGGACCACTGAAATGCCAACAAAATCGTATGAACAGTTCCACACTGTGCAAGGAGATTAGGCAGCCTTTATCCACACCAGTGAAATATCAAAACATCTCTTTCAGGTCTACAGTTCAGGCATGACAACCAAAGAATCTGAATTATGCTGTCCTCCAGTCTCTTCTGTCACGCTCTTTTGGCACTTTGCACAAAGTAGACGGATCAGAGTTCACGCTGGCGAAGAGCTCTGCTGAAATTGCAGAAACAAAGGTATTTGTTGGAATCCAATTCCCCAAATAATATGTAGCACTCCTTATCTCAGAGGGTATGTACCAGATGCTAACACGTCATCCTGCAAGCAACTAGACGCTGTCAGCAGCGGTTGAGACAACGCAGTGCTTGATTTTATTTCTCTGATAGCAGTTTGGTTGCCTGAAGTTGCTCATTTCTGCCCAAGGGAGACCATGGTGTTCAAATGGGGGAAAGCTGATCATTAATGGTAATTTGTTTTGATCTTTATGAGTATAGAATTAGAGTGGGAGGTGTGTGTGCTTTAATTGCCTTCTAACTTCGCCAAGGCAGGCTAATATTGACTAATATTGATTAAGTGGGATGAAATCCTCTTCTAATTTTTTCTCGGAAGGAGGAAGCAAATTGGTTCATTCATTAGATAACACACAGAAAAGAGGCCTGTTCCCAGACCACCTACTGCTCAGGTATCGATAGCCTCCCCCGATTGGAAACTCTTGTTTGTGTTTGTCTCTTTTTGGTGAAACCGCTTCCCAAACCAAAAGCACTAATGGGGAGGTTTTTAGAACCCCACTTGCAATTTTTATAAAATGAGCGGGCTGTGTTGGGCCGTTCATCACAACCAACTCTTCAGTGCCCTCATGTAGACTCTATAAACGCATTCTCGTGGTGCAAGAAAGTCACGGGGTCATTTGCAATAGTTATGCTGAGGACCCAGGGAAAGAAAATCTACTAAGACACTGGCTTGCTAATTAGCAAATGCTACTTCAGGCTTATTGGCTTAAGGGTCGTTAAAGTCAATTTAAACAAACCTTCAGACCACATTCATTTTTTTTGTTGTTTTTATGTAGTAAGCTCTTGTAACCCTCTAAGGTCTTCATCTCTAGTACATTAAAATTCAGCCTTCTAAAACAGGTCCTTTAAATGTGAGCAAATCTGAGTATGGTGACCTTGTTGCCTTATTGATGATTGTGATGTGGGAGGCCAAAAGAAGTAGAATTGGTCTAATGAGTTCAAAATAATATTTATCCAGCTTTCTACCTCATCAGAGGATGGCCCAGCTCAAAACTACCTGATATATAGAGTAGCAACCTCTAGATCTCATTTCCAAGAGAAGACTGTTTTGCTCTTCCAAAATGATGCTTCTGACGCAGTCACATTAACACTGTCAGGAATAATTCCAAATTACTCTTCTTTGTGTCCCAGAATGTGGTGGGTTTATTCCAGGATATTTTATTGTTTTGTTTTGTTCAGGAAAAATTCTAGGGTGGAGTGATTGTTTCAGAATATTGTGATTTATTTTGGAATAAACCGTTCGCTTACTCTGGGAAGGCAATGCCATGCAATTTCTGTACATTGACAATCCTATTTATTTTTATTTTAACAAGGAGATATTGGTCCAGGAGGGAAGATTTCCAAGTCGTCACTACATTTTATGTGAACTTTAATTTTATTCCTCAGCAGTTCAGCGTGAAAAAATGCCTGTTTCTGCAGCTGAAAAATTGTGTGAACAGTTATATTTGAAAACTGTTAACAGAAGGTTGGAGGTCACACATCAGTCTGAAAAAGTAAGGATGTCTTTAGTGGATAAAGTGAAGGAACCCTCAGGGAACTGAATACACTCAAAATCCATACTCCAGTGGAGCCTGTCACTACTTTCTTATTAATTCCAGGAGGATTGAGGTTCCATGCCTGCACAACACGGGTTTATGGTAAGGCTTTCTGCGTGCTACCACTGTTCAAAGGAAGAAATTTAGGGTACTTTGTATTGGAGTTTACTCCCGCATATGAGTACAGATGCATTTAAGAAAAAAAAAAATCACCAACAAACCAAACAACACCTTTTGTTTATCAATCAAATTAAAATCTTGATAAACATATTACTAGTTTTTTTCTGTCAAATGCTTCTTGGGATGTATACTTCTGGAAAGGATGTGTCTGGTATCCACTTAGATTGCCACAAGTATCACAGAGTTGCAAGAATGTGGAATTATAGGGAGCATTTGTCATACTGTGGCATTATAGTATCTTTCCATATTCACTTTTGCCTGTCTGTCTCACCGTAATACCCAGAGCCTTTTTGCTGTTATTCAGATTCTTAGAAAGGCGTGCGGTTCTCAGTAAAGAGTAATGGAAGTGACAGTGACAGAAGAAAACGCAAAGATAAATGAAAACCCTGCACAGGAAGATTGTGTTGGAGAGTTAGGCATATTATCTGTTATCATTAAAATAACTATACTTTATCCATTTACAATGTGACCAAAACCAAGCTAACCTGAAAGTAAAGTATGGTGACACACAGAAAATGGGATTTTCTGAAGTGTTCTCTGTGGTCAGAGTGAGGAGTTTTGATAATTCTGAATAATTTCTAATGGATGCCGAAATAAACCTAAAAGCAGTAATAAATGAGTTCTTTTCTCACTGGGATCCCTTCCAACCACATTTACACCTGTGTTTTTGTAAGTGATCAGTGATTTTGAGTACCCACCAAGAAACAGTTGGGGTTTTTTTTGCTTTTTGGAAAGTGAACACTAAATGCCTGCCTGATACCAGCAGGAAAAGTGAGTAGGACAAAGGATGGCACCCCAAATTCCCTCTCGTTTCTGAAAATATGGGTCTAAAGGAACAAACACAGTTTGAAGCTTAGCCCGCGCCCAAGTGGATTTGCCGAGGGATTTCGCCCACCAAGATGCGTGCAAGATCATAACGAATTCCTTTTAAATCCCTCCTCAAAACCTCTTTCCCCAAGAAAAACCTATGGATTACCCTTTAGGACCTCCAGCACCTGTTTTGCTTTAAATTTTACTTTTAAACCTTTCCTTTAATCCTTCTTTCTACCAGCCCAAAGGACTTTTTCCTGTTCACCTATTGCACCCACCCTCGTGTCTGAGACGTGCCGTGGCCGTCGAACCTGCTAGGCAGGAGCTGGCACGAAAGAGCCCTCATTCCTGAGCGGGGTTCAGAGCTCTGTAAAGCTTGGACACTGTCCTAACAGGCTGCCAGACCCTTCTGGCAACCAACCATCAGCATTCCAATGCCGGGAATGCTCCCGGCATTCCCTTTCCAATCTGCTCCGCAGGTTGGGGGAACACAAGCAGAGCCAGGCAGGGGCCAAACCTCGTAAAGGAGGTGACACCCGAGAAGTGCAAGTGGAATTAAGGCTACCTCTAAACGTAGCAGGAAAACGAGAAGCCTCCACCTCTTCCCTCTTTTATAATATCCCACCGGGGCAGAACGCTCACCCAGAAGTGACCGAATCAGGCCGGTTGTCTCCTCTACCTGCCACCGCCCAAACTCAGACCCTAATTCTGTAGTCCAAAAGTGAGGTCTGCCAGCGGGGAGAAGGGCAAACTGTTTCCCAGGGCTTGCTCCAAGCCCTCTTCTGTGTTTTATATTGCACAGACGCAGGGGCAGTGACTTTCCCACGCAAGCAGCTCGGTGCACTAGGTGCCTGTCCGGGTGCTCAGCACCGTGCTTTGCAGGACGGGCTCTTCCAGACCTGGGCATAGCGATGCCTGGTTTAAGACGCCCAACGCCTCTGTAAAGGCAAAAAGAAGGGACCCGCAGAGGACCAGCTGTCTGACCCCCCTTTCACACTCGTGCTCGATGAGCTGGACCACCAGAAGCTAATTCTTGCTGTTGGGTGAAGTTAATTAAGAGTGAATAGGTCAAATGGAGCCAACTAAGTTGAAGATTTGACAGCAGCGCCGACAAATGTTGGCATTACCTGTGTTCTCTGCACGCTGGGTATCCCGTGGGACTATGGCACGGGGAGGAATCCCGCTTCTCCTCATTCCCCAGCTGTTGTCCTTCTGCGAATATTATCATTTCTCTGCCTCCTTCAACATCCCTGCAATTTCTCAGCAATCATTTCTGAGACAATTCTCTGGGTTTCTTCCTGTCTTTTTATGTTGCTGTTGCTTATCTTCACTTTTAAATCCTTGTTGTTTCCAGTAGCCCAGAGTGAGAACTTTTAGACGTTCTTGTTAAAAGGGAAATTGAGTTAAAAAATGAAAAGTTTTTCTCACACACCTTAAATAATGAAATATCACCGAGGGACTCTGGGTGCAGAAAACATTAAATAAAAAGATCACTTTCAAAGGGACAAAACATGGCCTCTTCAAGGCTTTGGTTAAGAACTTATAAGGAAAGAGAAGTCATCGTCATGAAAGATCACAGCCCCCCTCTGATGGCACTGTAAGGGAAGGGCCTGGCCCAAGGTGTGTTGCTGTGGCATAAGCAATAAAGATGGAAACGAGTGATTATTTTAACAGCCTCTCCCAATACAATTAGCTGCATCCACCTCTGGCTTTTTACTCACATTTCACAAGAGAAATGCTTCAATGCTGTGCCTACGAGTGAAAGGCTTATGTTTCAGAATGGACATCTAGTACCTGTTGCCAAGAGAAATAATAAAGATGACAAGCTTTCCCATATGAAGACATGCTCCTGTCATGTTTTTATAATCATTGCTTTATTTAAAAAAGGAAAAAAACCCTCCCCCTTCCGCTCAGTATGGCTGCAGGATCTTTTTTTCCCTATCTCTTCTAGCACGAAATCTGCACAGGACTCTGAATTTAGAAAAACAAAATGCTGTAGTAAATTGAAAACGACCTTTTGTTCTTATTGAAAAACACATTGGGCACCTGCATTCACAGTCCCTTCTGACCCCAGGAAGAGCAGGAATCCTGCAGTCGGCGGGGCTGAGACTGGGATACAGGAGTCAGCTCACGACATACCCTTAATGCGACTAATATCTAATTTTCCCCTAGTGATATATTCCTGTCCAGGTACACAGGGAAGCGATTCCCCAGGGAAGAAGTGCCACGGTCCTGCCTTTGCCCTGCATGCCCGTTGCCTCTCGTCGGAGACAGCCTTTGCTCTTTTTTGTCTCCTGCTTCTTCTAGCGCAGCCTCGAAGCCGGCTGGATTGGCGGAGGCATTGCCGTGGCTTCGGGGAGCTTAGGTCTGGCTCCGCGCAGGTGGAGACAGAATTCCCTGCCGTGACTTTTATTACTGTTATTGTTATGAAACACTGGTTATTTAGTTTATTTTTCTGGCAGAGCTCTGCTGGGGTGGCGGAGGTCTGCCGTTCAGCCCTGATTTCTGTGATCAGCAGACGCCCTTAGAGCATGACCTAGCTATTGCTATTTTTTCTGTCATTTCTTATCTGTTTACTTTTTATTAGCCACAGGATGAAGATGTGTAAGAATAATCCAACATTCTCTAACGACGGAAGCTGTTCCTGCAGGAAGGCGAACCGCTTTCTAAGAAGAAGAGGAGGGTATTGCCACTCACCAAAGAGTACGTACGGTGGAAGGGGGACTTGCAAGGAGAACAAGATGTTCCCCATCTCCATTTCATCCAGCTTTGTGCATGTGTATGAGAGGGCAGGCTGAAGCCGGCCTCCTCCTCTGCGCTGGTACAACCGAGAGCGGCAAGAGGTCAGCCCAGCTTTTTCCTTTGCTGAAATGGAGCTCTGCCACAGCGTTAAGCAAGTTGGAGACTGGTTTGCCCTCTCTCCTCTCTCCTTCAGCATCACTGAAGGCTACTCTCAGCCTGCAGAGGAGCCAGAGAAGGCTCCGAGGCGTGCGGGGAGGCAGGGAAGGAAGAGCAGAGCTTTCCTGCAGATTGCCTTTCCTCCCTCCCTCCCCACAGACTGGAAATAATTCACAAGGAGCCGTCTGATTTCATACCGTTGCCTACCCATGAAGCGTTCTCCAGAAATCCAGTTCTGATTAAAACGTACAAAGAACTACTTTTATTAAGTGCTAGAGAAATACTTTATTATTGCCGACGCCCAGATAATTGAAGCCATCTGAAATGTATACCGCATTTTAAGTAAAAGCACCATCAGTTACAAGAAATATCTCTTATTCCCCCTACTGCCTCCTCCATACCTGAGATCGTATTGTAATGGCTTCAAAAGCATGTCTCTGTCTTGTCCTATCGTGGGAAAAACTGAACACAAAAGTTTTTCCTTTTCATGAACAGACACAGTCAGACTGTTTCTTGGCTACCCACATTTTCTATTAACACATAAATAGGCCAGAGTCCAGAAAGTATATCTGCACTCAGAAGACTCCTACATCTTGAACCTTATTTTAAAATTATCAACATTTTTACTCTGTTTTGAGCAAAATGGCCAAAGATTTTACTTGGCTGGCACCTGCTAAAGAGTGCGGTTCTATTTCTGAAGCTCAGACTGCTCTGTGATATAGCCTTCAAAACAAATAGGAAAAAAGGTTGCTCCCTTGAGCAGGAGGTACAAGCAATGCAAGGTAAAGGAGGCAAGTTAATCAGGTTTTGATTTACTACGCTATAAGAAAAGAAAATCTAACTGTCTGTCTGTCTATCCATTCTTCTCATTCTCAAAAAACACTCATTCAAAGTGTTTTGAGACACTTTGATTTTACCTTGCTAAACCAAACCTAGATCAGTGTTAAAAAGTTAAATATGAGAAACTAAATATAAGGAACTTAAATGCAGGGAAAGCTATACAGTCTGAGCTGCAAACAAAGCAGCTGAAAAACTGCAAGGTTAAGTGCAAAAAAAGTATCTAAAATCATTTCAAAGCAGATGTTTTAAAATTGCCATGACAGCAGCCTTTCAACTGTGTGCTGAAGAAATGGGAAAGTTACTAATGATGCTCCTGATATTTCTGCTGTCAGAGTCTAGAGTTTTGGCTTCGACTTCAAAGGGAATGATGTTCACACCTTCTATTTGCAATACAGAGCTCTCTTCAAGCTCAGTCTACAAAGCAACAGGTAACGATGCTCTTTCATGTGGACCGGAAGATTTGCAGAGGAAAACTTCCCGCTGTGATGAGCTCGGCTCAGATTCCTCTGCCCGGGTGGGGAAAGGCGTTTTTTTCTGGATTTCTGTGCGGCTGCTGCATACAAAGCCGTTCCTTCAAGCCGAGCTGATGTGCTCTCCGCAGGCTGGCTGTTTAGCTGGTGTGAATGCCGCCTTCTCCCCAACATCAATGGAGATTCAGCCATTTATCCCAGCAGACAATTTGAGCTAACACATCCAAACATCCCCAGGGAGGGTGCAGGGTGGCTGGTCCAGCCAAATCTGGACTGACCTTAAGCTCCCTTATCACAACCATTTCAGAAGTGAAACTCTTTAACGTTTTACCCGGCTATTTGGTACGTAATGGATGTGGGAGTGGGACCAGCAACGGTGGCAAGGTAAGATGGGCATCAGCATCAGCTGCAAAGCTGCTGTGTGGTCCCTTCTTGGGTGCTGTCACGGTTACACTCAAAGCTGGCTCAGGGCTACGGCGTGAATCTGTGCTGGCCTTCGACTGCTCGGTGACCCCAAGGATGTGGTGGCCTCTGTGAGAGCATTTGGACTTCAGGTAACGGGGCTGTATGACACACTTGTCCATTTTAACCCTGAAAGACCGCGGTTTTGCTGTCAACGGAGAGGAGGTAATGAGTGAAGTTTGTGAAAAACATATTTTTTGCTGAACTTCTGGTTTTGCATGAGCAAAATTACTGTAAAATTGCAGTATTTTTGGAAAATTGTCTCCCACTCAAAAAACTCTGAATAATTTTTTTTTTTTTCAGTTTTGTGTGAGGTGTTTTCATGGAAACTTTTGATAGATAGTCATTTTTTATGGCTTTATTTTTATTCCACTTGGGCAATTATTGATCACATGGTCTAGCTTACAGTTCTCTGATTCTCTTGCATTAAGAAAGGGAGAAGAAACCATGCTGACTTTCTTTTTCACAAGGGTAAGTTGTATTGTGAATCTTTCTGCCAGATAACAGGGCGGTCATTAACTCATCCCTTTTTAATAGTCAAAGGAAAAGTGGGACCTGACTGATGCGATTCACGATTGACAGTATATTTCCTTTTCATTATCAATACACACTATGCTAGATGAGCGTTTGATGTGTCACATTCACGTAACGTATACCTTTTCACAGGCTATAGCTATCTGACTGCATTTTCCCATCTCTGAGGTGTGTGCGCTGCGCAATTAAATATTTTTAGTGTCCCCCTTGCTTTGATCTCACAAGGTTGCCTTTCCCTGAGAGTACCTGCATTACCCTCTTTCTTCTTTGTGTGCTGAATTGCTCACACTGAGTACCAAGGACAACTTTTCACTGAGCACGGGCACCTTCTCATGCAACGCAGAGGAGTATTTTCTGCCCCAGGATTTGCTGCATTGCCAGGACAGGTGAGAGATCCTGCATTTTCAGCCGGTCACAGATATCAAAGGATGCACAGAGAGGTGCAGAGGAAGCAGATGTAACATCAGAGGTCTACCTTTCTGCTAAAATGTCCCAGAAATGCCAAAAGCTGCAGGGTGTAGGCACACATTGCAGAGAAATTCTTGGTTACTTCTGACTATGAATAGCAAACTGTTAGGGACTGCGGGTTCCTGTTGAGTTCAGAGTTTGGAAAGTGCCGCTTCCTCAACAAAACTGCTGCTACGAACCGTCTTTCAGGTCTCCAGTAGAAGTTCTGTGCAAAGCAAAAGGTCTTTCAGATATATCTTGTGTGACAGCATGCCTGTGGGATCTGTGAGACGCAGGTATGAACTGCTTCCCTGGGATGCGCCAGCCTTGCACATCTCCGCTGGAAACAGTGGACCATTGTATGTGTTTTTTTATGGCTCTGAGCATATTGAAGACAAGCCACTGTGCACAAGCACTAAAACATGCAGGAATGAACCTGAACCATTTGGCACACACCTGGTGAGTGCTGTAAATGTGAAGCTAGGAGGCTGTTTTTCTCTTTTCTTCAGTGATAATAAGTGTTGAACACAACCTCCATCAGTGGGGAATGAAAGAAGTCTACAAAAGTGTAGCGAATAGCCCTGTGGTCAGGATGCTCATGTGGGAGATAGGAAGCCCATATCCACATCTGTGGTCTAAATCAAGCAGAGGAGGGATGCCACATACTCACTGATGGTTTAGACTACCAGTTAAGCATCTTCCTTGTTCCTAAACAGGAACTTTTCCAGATCCTTATGGTAATGCCGAGATACTCCCACCCATGTAAGAACAAAACACACACACGCAGAAAGAGCTTATGGCATTAAAGATGACATAAAATGTGAAAGAAAAGCATTCAGCATCTGTCAGCCAGTCAGCATCCTTCACTGAACAGTAACATCAGATTTTGTAAAAAGCAAGTTGTTGAGTACGTAGGATGGTGCTGCTGGACCTTCCTTGGCCTAACTCATCAGCACGCTAGCAAGGAAGGGCTTGCTCACATCCAGAGACCACTGAATACACCGACTGATGAGACTGAAAGGTCCTGCTTTTTCTTTTCATGCTCTTGGTCTTCAGACTCCAAATGCATGGTTTTCCATGCTAAAGAAAAAATGCCTTCACATCCAACTCATTTGACTAATTTCCTATCATACTTAATATTGTATTACACACTAGATTTTCCTGGAATAGATGTATATTTAATCCCCTTCTTTTACAGAGCTTGAATTTTTATTCTCCCTCTTCTGCCTTGCAAGAATTTAGTTGTCTGGTTTCTGGCTTCTCCCCATCCTTCTCCATAGACCTAGAGACAAAGGACCCTTTTCTGGAGATAGTGCACTGTCTAGAAAACATTTTTTTGTCAATAAATTACTCTTTCCTTCTCAAAGAACATTTCTATATCCCTTGCTGACCTCTTGCTCCTGGTGTGCTTGAAACACTTATTGGTTCTCTCACCATCCTCCCCTCCCTATGATCTCTGTGATTTTCCACTTGATTTCTCATGTTCTTTCTTCATTTTATTCTCACCATCTTTGTACTCTATCGCCAGACATTGCTGTCATCTGTGGCCAATAGCTGAGGTCACCAGCTAAATGTTTGTATTTGGCAGAATTGATATCTGTATCTATATCTCTTTTTGCTACAGTAATATCAGTCAGAGATCAGAGCTCCAAAATGTTGCCGTATCTTCATCCCCAGTCCTTGCCCTGAAGAGTGTAGGGGCTGAACAGATGAAGAATGGCACCATATATACAATGCTTAACTTGTCTTTACTGGAATGATTTTCAGTCTAAGTATGGAGAATCAGATAAATATTTATCAACCTGATTCTTATCTGAACCAAACCATGTGGATTGGTTATCATCAGGAGCACAGTGATATAAATAGCATGATGTCACACAGACTACAGATCGAGCTCAGGAGATGTTTGATTTCATATATTTATGGAAGAATACTGTTGGATTTTGGCAAACATGGCATGTCTTAACTCCTACCTCTACTTTAAAGGAAAGCTGGAAAACTAGAAAGTCTGCCTTAGACGTTCTCAGGGGCAGTAAGTACAAATATTCACACCAGGATGAGCCTTCAAAAGGAAGAATGTGCCTGTAACTTCATCGGATGTTCAAAATGAAAAATCGGACATTTTTGTACTCAGCCTGCGGTAAAGAGAAGCTAATAGTAATTTTGCAGATGTGCCTCAAATCACGAAGAATTTCTGGTGCTAATGGTTTCAGTACCGTCAGATTTGTTATATGCAATTCATTAGCTCTGCCTTTCCCATATGATAATAAGCTTTCTGACAAGGAAATAGCTGAACGCTGCTTTTGCAAAAGGGGAAAAAAGAGAATTGGTCAAAGGTTATCACAACGTTAAAACTAAAGAGATAAAAAAAGCTCTGCTTTTAATATCAGGAAATTACATACATTTTGCTTGTTTTAGTGCTCCCCTCTGGAATGCTTCAACAGGCATAACAGCTAAACGTTGCCAATGCCAACAAGACTGGCACGGTCAATGTCCGTTTTTGGGAGGCTTTGTGGAAAATACAGGAAGGTTCGAAGGTCCTGATAAAACTGTCCCGGAGCCCAGCACCCACTCCTTGGTTTTGCTGCCAGGATCCTGGAACACTCCGTTGGTCCCAGTGACATTTTTCCAGTTTGGAGGAGGCAACAGGGCCAAGTTCACCCTTCCAAAAGGCCAGGTTTTGCACCCTGAAACGTCCCATCATGTTTCTTATTCACTACACTGTGGGTTTATTTTGACGTTAGTAGCCAAAGAGTATGGTTACGTGGCCACCCACTCACCCTTTTCCTCTGAGTCCTGGGAAGCCAAGATGCCCTGTAACATTTTAAAGGTGACTGACTGGAACCTGAACTGGGGGAAAAATGATAAAAAAATGCAGTTGGACTACTATACGAATTCACGAAAATATGGAAAGAATATCACTTGCCTGGCTATAATTTTAATGAAGTACAATTTTTTTTTTTTTTATGCAGCTATTTTCAGGTAACTGGAAAATGGTTTTTTTTATTGTTTTCAAGTGTTGGTGTTTCACAAGGGAAAAATACAAGTATTCACAAATTGTGAAAGAAAAAAAAATTCCAGGGGGATTTTGATTGAGTGATACACTGGAAAGCAGAGGCATGATGGATAATGTTGATAAACAATAATCTGCTAGGATAATAAATTGCATAAATAAGAGAATACGTTATAAACTCTGAGAAGCCACATGAAGGGTCATGAGTAGAATAGTTATGTACAGTTTAGAGAAAAGATTATTTAGGATTTAGAGAGAAAGGGGACGGATAATAATTTGAAAACACTGTTTATCCTATAATAATAACCTCGAAAAACAAAAGAACTGCCTGTCTAGCTTAGTCTAGCCTTTATAATATCTGAGCAAGTCTGTCATTAAAAGCAGTGAAAATTTTACTGTGGTTTTCTGATGCACATACAACTGAATGTACAAAGATCTGCAGCAAGACGTTATCTGCTCTATTATACTGCAAGGGGGAGTAAGAGAAAGAAAAGGAAACTGTACAATAGAAAGAGGACTAGATATCTAAAAGGATTTTTATTCTGTTTTTCTAAGGAAACTAGACTTATCTGACTATGCTGCCTGAGTTCTTTTGTGTCTGTCAGCCTGACTTATAGTTTTAGGACATGTTGACTAATTTCAACTTAATGGGCAGAAAGGTAGAATTATCAACGATATTGTGTTCTTACCAGTACCGGAGATAGAGTTTTTGAATTCCCACCGAGCATCACTCTATTACTAGACACCAGGAATGCAGACCTGACAGGAATAGCATGGATGAAAGCCAGAGGTAACCACCCGGTGCAAGTTCTTTTTCTGGCAGTGCTCCTGGAAAGTGGGACAGTTCTTTTTATGAACTTGAAGCAAAAAGATGGCTCTACCTCAAAACGCAATCCAAAATGGATACGTGCTCACTGGTTAGCAAGAAAACCACAGAGAAGATGGTTGGAGGTTGATAGTTTCTGTTTACAGTATCCGAACTGGTCTTTTAGGATGCTCAGTTTTGCTTCTCCAGGAAATCTTGGGGATAAACTGATGATAGAGAAAAAGTGGATAGCTCTGTATTCTGGCTGAAAAGAGGAAGATAAAGAACAGGATCATGGGAAAACTGGAAATAGCATGGAAGTGTGACATATGCCTATTTCGCGGAGACACACCTGAAGGTTTACAATAAAGCCAATCATATTTAATGGGGCACCAGGCAGCAGAATAAACTGGTCAGCAGTGAAATTTAGGAATTTCAGTTATTTTGCCACAATATTGTAAAATGTTCTTATGCCCACTCTTTGTTTCCCTATGAAGAGAGAAAGTAGTAACATTGATCCTGAGACCCAGCCACAAAGATTTATAAAAATGACAAGTTTTAAAAGAAAAAAAACCCCACCATTGCTTTGGGTTGTGCTAGTAGCTGTCAGAAAGGGACCTCCCTCGGCAAACTTCCCACGTCCTTCCCACTCCACACTGATGGGAGTTGCGTTTTGACAGGTTCAGAATTCAGAGGAACAAGATGAGAAGTACCTGACCAGATGACAGTCACCCTCCAAACAGAGCAGCATGAAAGAAAAAATTAAGTGGTGCCCATTAGCAGAGGAGAAATAGCTCTAGTATTGCCACGAAAAGACCTCCCTACCACAGCTCTGTTGATATGTGCCACTCCTCAACAGCAGGTCATTGCATTTTCAAAATTTGTCCCAGCTACAGAGTAAAAAGAAGACATCCAGCACGGAGGTTGGTGTACGCAGGACTTCTCCCAGGCTGTGAAGGACAGGGTTAAATTTTCTATGGCAATGGTACCGGAAGCAAATGACAACACAGCTGAACTATAAATCTTATCAAAGTCACTATCAAAAAAGGGGAAATGACCAATTCATTTTTGTAAGTCAAAGTTGAGCTTCATTGCTTTTCTTACCCTCAGGAGCTCATTAGTTGCTATGGAGAGCTCCTACACAAATACAATATTGTACGTATGGGAAGGGAGCGTCTAGCTGACAAAAGTCTAGGAGAACACAAACATGCATTGCACAGGAGGTCAGAAGGAATTGTTAATTTAGGTGAATAATGACTGCTATAAATATGTAGTGCAGCTTTAAAAAATTAAAGTGGAAGATTTATGAAAATGTGACAGTTGCAGATAATAGATTTGGCTTGCAAGGTAAGGCTGCCATTCATATAACCTTTCTTCATTTATCGCGGCTGCATTAAAACAACGTATCACACAAATAACATTTTAAAAAAAATACATGCATCAGCTTCTGTGAAAGTATTAATTACTATTTTGTGCCTAACACCAGAATGATTTGATTATCCATTCTTCAAGACTCAATGTTTTTTATGAATAATCAAAAATCACATTCTTAGTTTAGGAAAATACCCCCCCTAACCATAGAATTACCCAGGGTGTTTCTTTACCTTCCTTTACCACAGTGCTCTTTCTGATTTCCATCCCAATTAATGTGAGCCAAGATCATTGTTATCATGAAGTATTATCAGCTTTTCCTGGAAGGCAAGCGTTTCCCTGTGTGGAATATTGTATTCCCATCACTTTACGATAAAACCTGTGGATAATTCAGCTCTGGAACGTCAACAGAACAATTACGTCTGTAAGTAAAGAATTGCTTGAGGTTTAGCAGATAAATCAAATGGTGACTGGATGAAAGCTCGTTGTGGAATGTTAATTATATTCATAGTCACTAATATGACAGACAGATGACTGGTAAAGCTTTCATGAGTAACTAATATTAGTTACGTAGGACTGAGGAAGAGTTTAGTACAAAAAGCTCAGAATAAAGACAACAATGCTTGTCTTAACTAGAAGAATATAGCAATCACCTGGCTTTTCTGAAGATTGTCTGCAGATAGCACAGGCAGAACTGCCGAGACGAGGAGGTACAGATGGCACACCGTTCAAGTGTAGTCCCTCCACTCAAAATCAAATTATCAATATATTTCTTGCCCGTGAATTTGTTTCCAGATACCACCTGAACAACTCTGCGAAGATTACCTTCCTCCATCTGACAGTCTGCTGAGCGATATTGTAACCAAAATATTGCCAAAATATTGTGTGACACTGACATTTTTCATGGTGGACATATTCTGCCTGTTTTCAAATTTTGCTTTGCCGTTCAAATTCAGCAAATCTGAGTTCCTGAGCAAGGCCTGAGCTCGTAGCTAGTTTTGGTGAGATGGCCCTGGCTTTTCTATGCATTCGTGTGCACGAGCAGCTGCTGCTGAATCACAGCTTCACCATTTAGATTACCAAGCAGCCTTTTGCGTGCTCATACTCTCAGGGTCTCACCTACATTATGTGGCGAAACAGTTAATAACAGAGGATGATGGTGACAATACGTAACTTTAAGACTGTAAGAATAGCTGCACTTGTTAGACGAAAGATCTCTTTATCCAGTATTTCAATGGGGGCCAGGAGCAGATACTTAGAAAGAACATAAAAGTAAGTTGTCCTGGTTTCAGCTGGAGTAAAGTTAATTTTCTTCCTAGTAATTGGTATAGTGCTGTGTTTTGGATTTAGGATGAGAAGAATGTTGATAAAACAGTGATGTTTTAGTTGTTGCTGAGCAGTGTTTATACTAAGTCACGGACTTTTCAGCTTCTCGCACTGCCCTGCCAGCCGAGTTTGGGAGTGCACAAGGAGTTGGGAGGGGACACAGCCAGGACAGCTGACCCGAATGAGCCAGACGGGTATTCCATACCATATGACGTCACGCCCAGTATATAAACTGGGGATGTTGGCTGGGGGATGCCACGGCTCGGGTATTGACTGGGCACCGATCAGCAGGTGGTGAGAAATTGTGTTGTGCATCACTTGTTTTGTATATTCTGTTATTATTTTTTTTCCCCCTTCCTTTTCTGGCCTATTGAACTGTCTTTATCTCAACCCACAAGTTTTGGGGTTTTTTTTTCTGATTCTTTCCCCCATCTCACTGGGCAGGGGAGGAGTGAGCGAGTGGCTGCGTGGTGCTTAGTTGCCAGCTGGGGTTAAACCACGACCTAAGTATAAGCTGATCCTTCTCCAACTGCCAGGCCCCAGAGGTGATGATATTTGCAGAGGACACAAAGTAATTTGAAATAGTTAAGACTAGACACAAGTTTGAAGAATTTCAGAAGGACCTTGGGGAAGGGGGTGACGAGGGTGTGCGATGACGAACGACGTTCTGCTGTTCTGAACGGGCAGGTAACGAGCGCTGAAGGGGATGACTCGACACTTGAACCGCTTAGACATGTTTCTGGGTTATGCACTAGGTATAATTGCAGAAATAACAGACATGGACATCATCATGGATAACCTAGTAAATCTCAAAAGGTTTATCCTATCAAAAAGGAAAGCCGAGTGGCAGGGTGTAGATAAATGAGAAAACAGACCCAAATCCATTGACGTGTCTTTAGAGATCGCCTTCATTTAAAGAGAAACCAATATGATATTTTCTGCTTTTGGGGACATACTGGCTATGGGGTGACAGAGGGTATTATGAAGGTGGTCCCTTTCACAACGATCTTTTATAGGGTTTCTTCCACCCCTTTCTGAAATGTCTGTTATTGGCCAATGGTAGGCAGACAGACTTATGGAAACTAAGGGCATAGGGAAGTTTATTTCATTTAACAGGATAATATAAGTCAGATCTAGTGAATATGAATCGGTAGTCATCTGACTTTTGAGTTTATTGGGATTTCTGAAATCTACCCATTCCTCATATTTCTGTGCTTGTTCCAAATACTTTTCATAACAGTAGCACAAAATTCCAATTTATTCTGTAATGAAATCCACTAAAGTTACAATGACGCCAACATGCTTAAGGGGATCCTGGCAGTCCAATAGTGAAGGAGTTGGTTTTGAATATTTAGGAAAAGAAGTCAGAAAAACCATAACGAAGTTCTACAGCACTTTAAAATTGTTCAGATACCATATATTTTCAAAAGGCAAGTAAAAGAGAAAAGACGACCGATGAAATTAATCTGAAATGAAGGGGGAATTTTTTTGATACAACTGTCAAAATAACATAACTGCCTGAGTACTGCCAGATATTACTTTAAAATAAATATATAGAGTGACACTGAATGACCTGTCTTGTTGGCCTCTACTCCATGCCACATTTCTTCAAATATAATTTGCATTGGGGATAGTACTTTGCAACACAAGAGCACTTGCAGTGATATTAAAGAAGTTATTTTAAACAAACCCTCGTAATTTCCTAAATTGCTACTCATATTTATGGGAATGACAATAGAATTATCTATTTGAAATTTTGTTGTTTGTATCTTCCTCCTTTCTAGGTGTAGGGGGGGAGCATAGGAGACATTTTGAATTACAGTATCAAAACAGGAGGCAAAATACATCACATAGAAAAGGCTTAGAATAAAATAACATAATGAGGACTGCATAGTCAGGCTGCTCTGCACTCCAGATCCTTGTCAGATCTGTCTACATGTCTTCTTTACTTTTCCTGATGCAGTACATATCAATGCTGGAAAATGATTATTTAGATAGCACTGTAAGCACTTCCAGTTACTTGAGCAGTGTGTCATCCGTCATCGTGACTACTTGCTTGAAACTTCTGACATTTACATCATTATCCTTAGGGGGGACTTTGTTGTTGTTTTTAGAAACATTTTCTCTGTCTCTAGCACCTTATTAACCTGATTAGGGATTCTCATACCTCTACTCTTGCTGCAAAACTAAATTCGCAAATGCTACGGTGCTTCACACAGGAGATGATTAGGGATTCTCTTTGAGTTTGCCCAACCTAAACTGCCTAATGTAACTAAAAAGAAGGATAAAAATAGGATTTCAAGCCCTCAAAAATGAATTAAAAAGAATATGAATATCTGCAGTGATGATCAGGGCCTTGGTTAGTTCCAGGCGGTGTGTGTGTATCAGCATAATGGAAATATTTCAGTTTTTCTGGGATAGGCATGGGTACAATGATACAAATGTTGGCTTGCATCAGAGGAGATATTTCCATGTGGAAGAAGCAGAAAAAGAAACTAGTAAACCATAACCTTAATACCAATACAACAGCATCTGTACAAGGAGGTTTATCAGTTCAAAAAAGAATAAAACAAAAGAAAAATCAGATCTTTTTCTGTCAGAGCTATGTGTCTATAAAACTGAAAGGCATAACAAAGTTAGGTCGCATTTTAATTCCGTGAAACTCACAGATACTCTCCATTTTGCTGATTTTGTCTTTAGTCCTCTGACCAGCTGGAAGATAATTTCGGAGTGATGTTTCCCCACTGCTATTTTCCGCAATCCCAGTGTTTCCAATGCCATCGAAGGGAGCGACTGAATTCAAAAGAAGAAAAGCCAGAACTGTTCTCAGTCTGGCTCACACCAGCGCTCCCTAGAGCTGCACCTGCAACTGGTGCAACGGGGCAAGCACCAGTGCGACCAGTTACAGGTGCAACTGGTGCAACCTGGTGTGCAGCGTGGGAGCCAGGGAGCGTTACTCAAACCTGTGCTACCAGAAACGATTAACTGCGTAGCCTTACTTCCAACTTACTTTCTCTTTTCTTTCAGGAAAGGGATTGCAACCTCCCCTTGGTTTTGTTTCGGTGTCCTTGCGTTAGCCTTGGAGTGGACATGACAAGCTCCATCCTCGGTATGTGGTGCTGGTATCTGCTGGCTGAAATTCAACATTATTCCATCCCCAGCATGTGAGTGTTTGTCATTCACGTCCTTTATTCCCATTGCCTGGCACAGGGCTCTTGTGCCATGATTTCAGGGCTGCTTAGCTCTATTTATTTAGCTCAAAAGGTGAAGGTAAAGGGGTTTTTTTCCCTTTTCCCTCTCATTTCTGAAACTGATTAGCTCAGAAAAAAATGATGTAAAGCGTGTTGTTAGACTCACTATGGGTTCAAGTATTCAGGATATGAAGTTTTTAATTCAGACTGTGCCATCCATGGCCTCGAGGTAATCAGGAATTAAACATGGTGTCACTGGCTCTCTGACATATTTTCCCTGAATGTACTAAGATTTCACACTTGGGTACCTTATCTCCAACAGTGCTGTTTGTGCCTGGACGGAATTCTGCTCAGGCTCCGTTCTGTGACCAGCACCAGATACTGTGAGCTCCACTCTATTCAACATCCTGGGTGGATTTTGCGCCATATTACTGACCTTTTATGATACCCTATTGTGACAATCTTTTTTCTAATAAAATATCCCATCACACGGAGCTATTTCATCTCCATAATCCCAGTGCCTTTTGTATAGTTGGTGGTACTTAGGCTATTTCTTGTTAGCCTCAGTCTAAGATAACTCTCTCAAGCTGCTGTGAAGTTGGGTCATTTTACATTTCTTGCTCAAACTTGTCAAATTTTGTATCAGTAATAGGTAGCACTTAAATCACATTTACTTCAAACTCTTCTTCCTGCAGCTTCTAGCTTTCAGTGTTTATCAGTACTCTTGAAAGCATGTCTGATATAAGCAGCTCTTTATTGGGACAGTATTTCAGTTTAATGAGGGTTTTTGCAATTTCATGATAATTTTCTGAAGTCTAGGTAGTGCTTTGCACCATGATTTACGTAATATGGCTTCTGAAGTTTTATGGGCTTCATCTCCTCTGACCTATTTATCTCTATAAACATATTTATGCAACTGCTCACAAACAAGAACAATTGCTGGTGTCTATTTTCCAGGCTGAGAACTGCACTTTTGTGTTGCAGCTAGTGTTTCAGAAGAGCACACAGCCACGCAGAAGGGCAGGAGACGTTGGCTAGAGGCTGGATTTGGATATTTTTGGCTTCATACAAGTGGGAAGGGATAGCTGCCACTGCCTCTAGTGGGTTATTTCACCTCCTGGCTAGTTGCTAAAGACTTCTCCCACTTCCTACCTTACTCATCCCTGTGCTTTCTGGATGACTTTTTGCAGGTTTCAGATTTTCAAGGTGGGAGCGTCTTGCACAGTTTGACTCAGTATCGAGCTGCTGCATTTTGTAATTACAAAAAAGGAAAGTGACGTAATGAAGGTCTTTATGCTCAAGCCTCCGTAATCATTTCTTGTAGTCTATTTTATTCACTCCCCTGCAGATTGCTCAAGGTGGGAGAAAAATCAGAAGCTCCTCCTGGGCCTCCCCAGTATTCCCAACACCTTTTGTGCAGCCCAGCCCACATTGCACGGGGCACTTGAGACAATTGCCCAGTTACCTGGACCCAGAAGCCATTTTGCTAGCGTAGCCTATAACCAGTTTATAAGCCGTGCCTCTGCGTGCGCCCGATTCCAGCCCACGATGCCTGTAATAAATATGTGATAATTAGAAGCTGATACTGCAGCTAATACCCATTAATTCATGAGGGAACTAAAAAAGCTAATGTTAATATATATTAAGTGTCACCTTCATAGCTCACATTCCCTTGACAGGGTTTTAATTGGCTGCACCTGTAACTCCTGTGGTGCTACGTTCGACTTGGATGTTGTGTATGATTTGGAGGAGGGCAGCCTAGGCAGAGATCAGCAAACGCCGTTTATTTGCAGAATACACTGCAGATGCAACAGCCAGGCACTAAGAAATGTGCGAGATTTCGGATGTCAGGTAGTAAGCTGGTTTGGGTGCTTCTCAGGTATTTTTAAAGACTGCTTAACACAGTTTCAGAGCACGGAGCTGGGGAGATACCTCTTCATATGGTAGATTGATTTGCTTATCAAATTATATCAAACTGTACATTTAACTTCTCTTACTTTTCTCTCTTTAACTGAGTTGAACCATAAATTTATTTTGCTTCTGCACAAGAATTACAAAATACCTCTACTGTATCAGACTAGAAATAAACATTTTAAATCCAAGAAATGTTAAAAAGAGGTTTGCAAATGGCCTAATATGGATGATGGTAAGTCAAGCCAGCTGCTTTAGTCATAAGAACAAAATTGTTCACCCCCTCCCTGAGTTCGATGACAGTGAAAATAAAGCTTTCAGTAGAAGAACACTTGTAGTCCACACAACATTAGGCACATTCAGAGTAAATTTCATTTGCACAGCTACTTTGTGTTGGCACAAACCAGTGTGAAACCTGTCCATCATATTAATAATCAAAGGAAATGCAGATATGTTCAGAGCAATTTAGGCTTGAAAGTTTCTTGCAACAGCAAAGCCTCTATGAGTCAGCCAGATGTTCCAGAATGAATTATTCAGAAAAGGATTTTCAAGTTAATTCTGTGAAATTAGTTTTTCATATTTTGTATGAAACAAAAAAGGTGCTAAGCTTGTGAAGGCAACAAGAAACCATCCAAACCTTCTATTCTTGGTACATATAGGAAATTAATTCTGTATCTTCAATTTAAAACTTACAGATGGGTAGGATAATATTCTGAGTTATTAATACGCCTCCAGCATGCTAAAAGCCACAGCAAAATTTTTAAAATGCTGGTGATCCCAGAAAAATGCAACATGACCCCTATGTCTGAAATGCTCAGTAAAAGGTAACTTAGGCCTTCAAGAACACCATGGAATCATAAAATCATTTAGGTTGGAAAAGACCTTTAAAATCGAGTCCAGCTGTTAACCTAACACTGCCAAGTCCCACTAAACCATGGCCCTAAGCACCACATCCACATGCCTTTTAAATACCTCCAGGGATGGTGACTCCACCGCTTCCCTGGGCAGCCTGTGCCAATGTTTGATAACCCTTTTGGTGAAGAATTTTTTCCTAATATCCAATCTAAACCTCCACTGGTGCAACTTGAGGCCATTTCCTCTTGTCCTATTGCTTGTTATCTGGGAGAAGAGACCAACACCAACCTCCATTCAGGTAGTCGTCGAGAGCGATCAGGTCTCCCCTCAGCCTCCTCTTCTCCAGACTAAACAACCCCAGTTCCCTCAGCCGCTCCTCATCAGACTTGTGCTCCAGGCCCTTCTCTGGACACGTTCCAGCACCTCAACGTCTTTCTTGTAGTGAGGGGCCCCAAACTGAACACAATATTTGAGGTGCGGCCTCACCAGTGCCGAGTACAGGGGGACAATCCCTTCCCTAGTCCTGCTGGCCACACGATTGCTGATACAAGCCAGGATGCCGTTGGCCTTCTTGGCCACCTGAGCACACGGCTGGCTCACATTCAGCTGACTCTTGACCAACACCCGCAGGTCCTTTTCTGCCATGGAGATTTAAGAGCAGAGACTCAGTTTGATGTCAGGGCTTTTTTTCGTCCATATTTTGAAGGAATTTTATACACAATCTCTAATGCAGAGTGGGATTGTGGATTAAAAATCCACAGTGATCGATGGATTAATTTGAGATATAAAGCAAGCGTTTGGCTTTCACTAGGCGGATTTACTTTGAAAAGAGGTTGACTATTTCAGAGCCTTGTGTCCTTGATAAATTTCCTGCTTCTTCAAAGTTCTGGATTAGTGTCCTTGGTGCAGAAAATGCTTTTTTTTTTTTTTGCAAGGAATATTGCTGGCATTACCTGATGTAAAATATGTAGAAAATGATGTATGTTTGCAATTTTAAAATGTTTAATTGTTCCCACCACACATTTTACAATAAATCCAGCATTAGAAGTCACTGAGAACAAATTGCTGACTATTAAAATGTCAACTAAACAAATCATTGGAATAAAGTAATTTGAAAAGAAAAAAACCCTATGGTTAATAGATTCCCCTTCAATGAATAGAGGAAAAACTCAAACTTGAAAGCAGAGAAAAACAAAAGAAAAGAGTACCACTACTTCAGAAGAAATTTGGTAGGGTTTTTTTGACAGAGCAAGGTCGGTCTGGTCTTCTGAAAACCAGGAGAAGTGAAAATAAGAGAGCAGAAAAGAATCCAGGAAGCATTAACTGGCAGGGTTGCGGAGAATAGGTTACAGAGGCAAAGAGACCTGCTCTGTGGAAGCTCAAAATCCTGTAATGACCCTGCAACAATATTCAAAAGCAGCTTTTCCCTTCCTACAGGCACCAGGATGCCAGAAAACAAAGGGAAAGTGGTGGAGATGTTGCCAGGACGAGCAGAGAGGTCATGGTGCATACCAGGAGATCAGCCAGTTCTGGAGATGGATGGACTGAAACACTGAAAGGTCATGAGTTTCTGTTTTACAAGGGACAGAAGAGTTTCACAAAATTTGTAGTCCAAATATATAGTATTTGTATAATTAAAGCAGAGGGCATAGTATCACCTCTGTGTTTTCTTTCATGTCATTCTCACGTGCGGTACAAATTTTCTGAGTTTGTCTGCAAAGCTTCCACCCAATCCACATTTACATCCTCCTTGCAGCCCTAATTCTGCTCACTTCCCTAAATCTAGTTGGCTTTTACTTAAACCCAAATCCTCATTCTTTTCTTTCGGCTTCCCTTAATCTTTGACTGACCTCGATGTAGGGACAACCCCACGCTGTAATGGCACGCCACATGGACTGTGCCATGGAAGCAGTAACAACGGCAGAGAGCATTTCCCAAGAAAATCAAGAATAGGAGGAACACCCCAATAACTCAGGGAGAGAACTGGGAAAGGAGGGCTAGTTAGCCTGAAGTCTGCATCCCTAGAAGATGCCCTTTGCTTCCATGGAAGATAAAGCTTCCAGGGTTGGGGTCCTGGGGGTTTCTAAGCTGGATCCTGCCACAGACAAGGAAAATTGGGAACTGTGCTGAACCTGACTGGGGTTCCACCAACCTAGAGTGGGTCTGCTCCTGAAGTTCAAACGGAATTGAAAAGGTATATGTTGATCAAAGGTAATTATGTCTGAATAAAAGCTGTTTATCTCCAAGCAAAAGGATTAAAGAAATACCAAACTGCATCAGCACCCGCCCATTCCTACCTTTATTTCTCCCCGTAGTTAGTGCTGTGCTTCTTGTGTGTTTTCATTTAACAACATGGGGAGTTTAGGCTTTACTCTGAGACCAGAGCAAATCACTACGGCTGGATGGATTTAAGTCTGAGTTACGCTGATTTTCTCCTCTGGCCCTGGGGACATGGTGCAGCAGGGCGCTGGTAGCAGTTTCGCAACTGGCTGAGCTGAGCTGCAGGCAAATAGTCCTACTTCGAAATGCCGTCAGTGTTCCTTCTCCCATTGCCTTATCTTTCAGCTCCATGATAAAACTTCAAGATGGACTCTAAGATTGATCCAGTGGAAACACAGCGGTTAGACAGCACCGAGGGTAGCTATACATTTATTCACTAGAAGGCCGTGATCTTTCATATGGTATCTTGACAACAGATCAGGCATATGGTGCTGATTCACAACTGGGATTTGCCACTGGTATTACTGCCCTACAAACTGCAGGTGCACAGCATAAAATGACAAATGAAAGAAACATGGCAGGAAAGACATTTTCACGCCCTCACAAGCAGAGAGAGAATCTTAATTCCCTAGGCCAGGTCCCTTCCCACACAATCCCTTCAGATCAATAGCAAAAATGGAAGAGGATGATACCTATTTTGCTAATTGCTAAAATGTTAGGAAGGAGAAAAATCTGTTCTTCTTCCTGATTCTGTCTCCTGAGATGTGCCATGGTATCAAAAAATTAGTAACTGATTATGGTATTATTATACTATCTCTTTAAAAAATTGTCAGGTAGAAATCAATAACTAAAATGAATACAGCTCTAGAAAGACCCATGTAAATACCCAGTACTTGCTTTCTCAACGAATGGGTATTATTCTTTTACAGGTATCCCTTAATTATGACCCTAAACATTGACAGCTTATTGATTACGTGGATGTTTCACTCCTGGTCTCGGTGACTCTGCTTTAATAGCGTCTAAAGTCTAGCGTCTAGCGTCTAAACCTCTTAGACATTTCTGATAGTCTCAACTCAGCTCTTTGTCAGCATTCCCTGAGTAAATATCCCTTTCTTTGTCTTTTACCTGTCACAAAAGACTGGGTCAAAGCTATTTAAAAAAATATCTCTTTCTTCCATGACAGAAGTCACTGCCACACTCTCTCTTCCTGAAGGGTGTCAGGACCCTTTTGATTGACTTAGTGGGAGCAGGGTCAGACCCAGGATCTCACAGTATCTATTCTTTCGCTTGCTAAGTTATAGTTCCGTTGCATTGTTTAGCTACGTACAGACCACATTCATTAGCCATTTTTGTCCGTGACAAGGATGAATTCATTAGTTTCTGATGCTGATTTAGATTCATAACTGTTACTTATAATTAATTGCTAATGAAGACTATTAGTGCCTAGCTGGCATTTGTCCCTTCTCTGTTAAATGCTTACAAGTCCTAACACAGGAAAAGGGACTTGTCTTAGACAGGAATTGACTCATTTTAACAAATAAGCCTAAACAGTTCTATTAGCCTTCCAGAGCACGAGATCTTTGCTACTACAAGCACTGAGCACCAGCTCATAGAAAGTAAAATAGAGGCTACAAGGAAAGCTTTTGTTTTTCACGGCTGTTTGCAAATACAGTCTCATTCATCCTTCACCTTCATCTTCCTCCCGTACATACATGTGGCACAGACCAGAATCTCTAGTGGGTTTATGCAGTGGTAAGGACAGGCGGTGAGGCATCAAGCTAAATTTGGCTCTCTGCTGCTTTAAAGACAAAGTCTTCCGCTGGTATCAAGGAGTTATTCCAGATTTGAGCTGGTGTAGCCAACTACTGAAGTCCAGCTCTGTTTCCCTTATACACCAGGCAAACTGCAAAGAGCAGTTGCAGAGAGGCACGACGGGCCTGAAAGCAACGCACTGTGCAGAAAAAAGGGAACCTTAAGCCCCATGTCAACCTTTTGGAAGGCAATTCTCCCCCATATAATTTATTGGTTGAACAGATGAGACAGAAAGCAGATGTCATAAATTAATGCATTTCAACTAGGGCATGGTAGTTCCATTTTTCTGTCACTTTTACATTCACCTTGCCACCCTCAACAGGAGAAACAGAGAGGCATTTTTGCCATTACCCCTGAACATAATGTCTTCTTCTTCCAGCCCTGTAACAAGAACTTATCTCTAGACTTTATCAGGTAGCTGCTTCATGGGACCTGCTCTTGCCTTGATTTTGGAAAACTAGAGAGCACCCAGAGATGTGATCAGACAGACGTGAAAAAAAAAGAAAGAGGCAACTCTCAATTGCCTGAGTACAAGATAGTCACACCAAGGGGAGCTAGTGGATCCTGCAGCAATGCTCACCATGTGCTCTCAACCTTGTTAGGAGTCCTCAGCAAGGTGAAGCAGGAAGAGAGAAAACCAAGTTACTAAATATTTTTCCCCAGAAAACAGAGCTCCTTCTGGTGTTTTTTTCCACTTCTTTTGTGGGACCACTCTCAAAAGGGGTTCAAGAAGAGGCACCGGCTAAGGACTCCAGTGCGGGACTGGGAACAGAACAAGCACAGGAGGTTGAAAACCCACTATAGAGTGAGGGAGCCTTGGACAGACGCTGTGAATTTGACATCTCATTGTCTTGGTTTGTAGAGAAGCACTTATTAATTATTCATGTATTTCACAAATTTAAGAATAATCAGAAGAATCTATTCATTCCAATACGTTAATAAAACTCCTTTCAAATGAGGCAACCAAGGGCTTTATGTAATAAATGCTCTGTGCTGGTTAGCATTAGATACTGACTAATGCTTTAAACTGACATATCAACATGCCTGAAAGCATTCAGGGAAATCTTAAAGCAAAAAATGACTACAGCAAATCTGAAGCATGTTAAGGCAATGGTAAATGACCTGCAAAAGGTAGTTTTCCAAACCGGTGGGAAATCACAATATTTATTTATTATGGCATATATGTACTTGGCATTTGTATTTTTATATTACAGCTTCCTAGCTCTTATAATCCTAAGTGCCCCCATGGGCTCCGATCTTTCATTTCGCCTTAGCTCAAGTGTGTACAGAACCTCAACAAACCTAGTCCCAATGTATGGTATTTCTGGATGCCTTTCTCAAACTTGTTATTCATAAAAGCTCGCTGATACAGCCACTGACAATAGCCAGACTCCGAGAGTGGTGTGTAACTGTTGTTACCCACTCTTTCTCCCCCAGTAGCCCCAGATTTCATTCTGTTTGCCACCATGCCTGGACTGTTCTCTTTCAAGGTCATCAACTCAAAAATTAATTAGAAGGTTAAAAAGGAAAAGGAAAGGGAAAATGGAAAGGCAAGGGAAAAAGAAGCAGCTCCAGGACCGAGCGATGGGGTGTGCATTCCCAGTAACCACAAAAGACGCCTGGCTGTGGATAAAGCACCCTGCTGATGAAGATCAGTGATGGGCAGCTGAATATTATTATCTGTAACTGACAGCTCATCTTGGATGTATGGATAGATCGTGCAGAGCATTAGGTTGAGAGAAGGTCTGCACCCTCCACCTGGAGCCTGACACAAAGTGGGGGTTTTTGGTATTCCAAGGGGACACGTTATATGAAAGATGTTTTGAATGTCGGTGAGTAAATAAGACTCACACATGGAGAGCAAACTGCAGAGACCATAGAGGAGAGCTGCATGTCCAATATTCACCGTTCAGTGCTCTGCTTTGCCATGTCTTTTTCCATCATTAGCTGTGGAAGGTCCGATGACACGGTAGGAAGTCCTAAATTGCGGCTGATCTTTATGTGATCTATAAATCACTTTCTCCATGAGTGCTGGATGGTCTGGGGTTAGACCTTTACTAGCGATGTGACCATGAATCAAAATTCAGTGGAAGTCAGTGGAAAAGTTTGCACTGATTTCAACAAACTTTGGATGAAAGGCCATACAAACTTAAGAGAAGTATACACATGTAGTGGGCTCTACCCACAATTTTACAGTGCCTCAGCACTGGGCAATTTAGCCCACTAGGCTATTTCACTATTTAAAAGTACGGCTAAAACAACAACAGATTTCTCTCCTTGTCTTCTGCATTCTTATCATGAGTTAATAACACACTTTCATTGTCAAAAGAAAAATAACACAACTGTTTTGGCAACAGCAAGAGTGACAAAACATAAATAAAAGCAGAAAATAATCAAACCGATAAATAGTTCTTCATAGCAATTTTGTATGAAGAAACATCAGTACTGCTTAGGATTCATGGATTATAATTAAACATAGCATTAATATTCAGTACAGTTTAAAAAAATGAATCTATTCAGAAGCTAGTACGTTAAGAAAAACCACCAAATCTCATGATACATGTGACGTTCTGCTGTATTTCAAATACATAAAATAAAAATGAAGGCAACTTATTCATGGAGTGTACTCCATTCACCCATGAACAAAAATTGCCTCTGGATTTACAAATAGCTAGTTAACTATAACACTAATTGATTCAATGTGATCCGTGATTAAAGTCGATCCTTGTAAATGTGGTTTCTAGTTAACATTCTTCCCAGCTGTTTCCTTGACAGATTCTACTTTTAAAATAATTAAAATCTAAATTATTGAAGTTCTTTCTGATTTTAATTACTGTCAGCATTTGTATTTATTCTTTATACTTCTTTCTTCTTTTTTTAATATTTGAAGTCAGTTCTGAAGGTAATTTCTCCCTGAAAAATTCAATGCCAAAGCCAGGTGAAATTGGACTTCTCTCACAGGAGAAGTACTCTCATTCCATGCTCTAATTTGCAGTAGCTTATAACTTTCTCTCTTCTAAATTACCTTTGTGCTGACAGTTTTAATACTTGTGTTTTTTGCTCATAGGTAATTTGGGGACATAAGTTTGAAGGAAATCTACTTAGCTAGTTCAGTTATCCACATATGATTGTAATATATTTTACTCTACTTACTTTTTGGATGCCGGCATACACACGCACGCACCTGTACACATCTATACGCTCTAATGGATGCACACGTGTCCAGATACAAATGTACACTGACTCTCAGTGAAATGGTTTGTGCTGAAATATTCAAACATGTCATTATGGATGAAATCTCCAGATGGGCTAAATCATGGTAGTTAACTGCTGTTAATGGAGCTATTTTGGTGCTCTCTCACTGAGACATAGCCCTGTGTTTGCTTCAGTAAGGAACACGTGCCTTCCTGGGGTAGGAGGAAAAAATAGCTTAGGGAGATGTGAAAATAGCGTATCGCAAATGTTCTGGTCAGTATTTTTTGACAGTGACTTAAATATATCCCCTCAAATTTTGTTCTGTCTTCCATACTCTGAAATGGAATACAGCAAGCCCAAAATCTGCTTCCAGAGAGAGTGGATTTACAAAGGCCCTGAACAGTTAAAGCAGTGATTGGCGTATGACCGTGTTGCTCAACCGGCAGCTGATAATCCACCCGTTGGCTGTAGGAGAGATGAAGTTGATCTGCCAGATAAAGGCATTTAATATGACGCAAACACAGATTTCCTTGCTTTAAAAGAAGGAAAGGTACACAATGGGGGAAAAAGGGGTAATATTCAAAGTGTAACCCGCTTTCTGTTTGAAAATATGAATGGTTATGGCTACGCCTCACGAGATGGTCCATAGAGCTTCTTCCAAAATGTTAGTTAATCTTTGGATTTTGGGGGGGGAGGAAGCTGGATAGTCCTTTGCTAATGATAGACTAAGGAACACACCTTAACTAGTCTCAGTATTACTGGAACAGATCAGGGTTCTTAGTGACTTTGAAAAGAATCAGGGGGGTGGAGGGGGAGTGAGAAGAGGAGGGAGATGAGGAATTTGCAGTAGCTTTCCCCAAACTTTTCTGAAGCCTGCTACTTTTTAGCATATATACTTCAAAAGTTGAAATCTTCGTGTGATTAAAGCACTCCACCCTTGACTGTTGTGGGAGGCTTGACTGCTGTTTCAAAGAATGCTGCTCCATGGCCTTCTTTTACTCCTAAAGAATCTATAGACACCAGAAAATGAATTTGTGATGGCTCATAAGAACAACGGTTTACTAAGAGACAACAGATGTCTCCGGGTATGATGGGAAAATATAACAGTATCTCTCCTGTTTTCCAATCACAGCAGAAGTGGAACTGGTACATCTAAGACAAAACACTAAATGAAATATTGTTCAAAAAGTGGATACAGGATTCTCTTCTGGGGACGGGGGCTCTAGAAAAAAAATGGTGGGCAATCAGGTGAATGCAAGATCTCAGAATAATGCAGTAAGCAAAGGTGATTTAGACTGAAGACTGTGTAAACTGGGGAATGTGAAGTGGAAGCAGAGAGACTTTACTGTTTTGGACTCTAGTGGGGAAACAGCTGTAGTATACTGTGGGTGGTTGTAATACTTGGAGTTCAAAGGCAAAAACAGTAGTAGTTTGAGAAGAGAGCCAGTGTGATTAAATGATTGGAAATTGCCCTGTAGTGTGAAACATGAGAGGAGCAAAATCTATTTCATTTCTCAAAAAGAAGCTTAAAGGAGGCTTGCTTACAGTCTAGCAGAAGGTGGAGTAACAGGAGCCAATGGCTGGAAGCTGAAGTTCCAAAAACTAGAACTCAAGCAGGGTGCACATTTCAAATTGTGATGGTGATCAGTATTTGGGACAACCAAACAATTGTTGACAAATACTTTAAAATCAAGACATAATTTTTCCCTTTTTTTAATTTTTTTTTTTTTTTTTTTTTCCTAGAAGATACGGTCAGGCTATAGCAGACAAGGGTTCAGATAAACTCTTTGACCTGTTCTAGTTCAAGATCAAGCTTAATGGTTCCAACTGTCTGGCAAATTAACACTCTCTTCTGCCCCATCAATCCTCCTGCCTAACCTGTTGGTTAGAAACTGAACCTGTGACAGGTATGTTGCTTCTATAGAGTCCTCAACATATCTCTGTCTTTGCTAGCAGCCTGCTAGGAAGGTCTCTTTCTCTCTCAGCTACATTCTCCACTTATCCTTGGGGGGGGTTGACCCTGGCTGGAGGCCAGGAGCCCACCAAAGCTGCTCCATCACTCCCCTCCTCAGCTGGGGAGAGAAAATATAACAAAAGCCTCGTGGGTGGAGATAAGGACAGGGACATCATTTAGCCAGTTACTGTCATGGGCAAAACAGGCCTGACTTGAGGAAAATTAAGTTAATTTATTACCAATCAAATCAAAGTAGAATAATGAGAAACAAAACCAAATCTTAAAACACCTTCCCCCCACCCCTCCCTTCTTCCTGGGCTCAACTTCACTCCCAAATTCTCTCCCTCCTCCCCCCTCAGCGGTACAGGGGGGATGAGGAATGGGGGTCGGGGTCAGTTCATCACACGCTGTCTCTGCCGCTCGTTCCTCCTCAGGGGGAGGACTCCTCACTCTTCCCCCGCTCCAGCGTGGGGTCTTTCCCACAGCAGACAGTCCTTCACGAAATTCTCCAAGGCGAGTCCTTTCCGTGGGCTGCAGTTCTTCACGAACTGCTCCAGCGTGGGTCCTTCCCACGGGGTCCCAGCCTCCTTCGGGCACCCTGCTCTGAGCTAGAAATCCCTTGTGTCTGGTGTGTTAGTTCTGTGCAGGTACTCGAGTGTTTTTAGGCAAGCACCGCCAGCCTGGATCCGCTCCAAACCCTAGGAAGCAATACTGTTCCAGCAGGTCACCTTCAATTCTCTGACTCCACCGGAGCAGCTTTCTGTTTCAGCAGGGTCTCAATGCAACGGTGGTCGATACAAAAATCAAACCACTGTATTCACCTTTCTTTGAAAATTATTTTTGAAAGGACAATAAACATAAAAAAAAAACGTCCCTACAGTAGTTACACCTTACTAAACGCAAGCAGGGGAATCCTTAAGGCAAGCAAGAACTCTAAACAGCATTGGTGTGGATGAGTATGCAATATATGTCACCCACTGCTGTGTTTTCAAAATAGCTCCATCCCTGAGGGGCTGAATGCCCTCTGCTTCAAAAGAAAAAGCAAAATACTGCACAGGGTATGTTCTCCAGCCCCAGAGTGAGACACAGAACTCCATATTTAAACGCATTGGCCAGATTCCTCCCATCTGTAACTTTAGGCACTCTACATATATTCAGCACTCCTGCAGTCCTCATGCTTGAATCAGTTCTGCTCAGGTTTAAAAAATAAAAAAGCCTACTGCTTTGGGAAATTGCAGAGGTTTAGATAACACGGGGGCAGCATTGTTATAGGGGTTTCCATCAGATGGGATACAGCTTGTACCTTCTCCCCTACCACCGTCAACTTAATAGAAGGATCTTCAGTGAGGTTGCTATGCTATAAACCTGAAGACTGAGGCAAGGACACTTGTCATAACTGGTTGACAGCAGCAGTGGGAGGCATCAATCAGCAGCAGCTGAATGCTGTGTATATGTGATAATGAGTATGTCACAAAATTACTGTATATATTATTACAATGGAGTTAAAAACCTGATCATGTAGCTTTAATACATACACTTACGCTCTGAAAAGAACAAAAGTTGACTTAAAGTCTGGAAGGTGGATGAATATGCAGTTAGTCAGGAAGCTTTTTTTTTTCTTTCTTTCTTTCAGTGTTTCGGCTGGGAATCTAATTCTGGATCTCTGGCCAGGTGCTGTCTGTGGCTATCTTACACTTCTTTATTGTCAGATCGATCCCAAGAATTTCATTGACGTTTATCCTGAGTCATGTGTATGAGCTCAGAGTCGGGCCTTCAGGCTTCACTGGTCTTCCATATATCTCTTTTTGACGAATTTCAGCTAATTCTTCCCCAGCTTTTCTGCTACAAGGCCTCTTTGTTCTTTCCAAAATCATATCTTCAGGAAGGAGATATCGGCCCTTGTCTCCTGGAATTGTCCCTATGGCCACATCGGTATGAGCAAACTAAAAAGAATTGAACCATAGGCCAAAGTACCGTCCCTTGACCGTCCACACTGTTGAATGGTTGGTAAAGCTGTAGGAACAGTTTTGGCCTGGGTCAGAAAGTACGGTTTGAAACCAAAAGCTGTTTGTTTACATGCAGTTGCTCAGTTAAGGAGGGCAAGAACGGTTAGGGGCATGCCCCTGAGTTGTGCTACACCATCTAGTCTCAGAGTCTGAAACCCTTTCGTCACATTTCATTCATTCGTACAGGTAGAGCCCAGTGGGATGCCCCTGCAGAGAAGGACTTGGGGGTGTTGGTGGATGAAGAACTGCGTACGAGCCAGCAGTCTGTATTTGCAGCCCAGAAAGCCAACCGTACCCTGGGCTGCATCAGAAGAAGCGTGGGCAGCAGGTCGAGGGAGGGGATTCTGCCCCTCTGCTCCGCTCTGGCGAGAGCCCACCTGCAGTTCTGCGTCCAGCTCTGGGGTCCTCAGCACAGGAGAGACAGGAACCTGTTGGAGCGGGTCCAGAGGAGGCCACAAAGATGATCAGAGGGAAGGAGCACCTCCTGTACGAAGACAGGCTGAGCAAGTTGGGGTTGTTCAGCCTGGAGAAGAGAAGGCTCCAGGGAGAACTTATAGCAGCCTGCCAGTACCCAAAGGGGGTCTATAAGAAGGATGGAGAGGGACTGTTTATCAGGGAGTGTAGTGGTAGGATGAGGGGTAACAGTTTTAAACTGAAAGAGGGTAGATTTAGATTAGATATTAAGGAAGAAGTTCTTCCCTGTGAGGGTGTTGAGGCAGTGGAACAGGTTGCCCAGAGAGGCTGTGGCTGCCCCATCCCTGGCAGTGTCCAAGGCCAGGCTGGATGGGGCTTGGAGCAACCTGGTCTGGTGGAAGGTGTCCCTGCCCATGGCAGGGGGGGTTAGAAATATGATTGTATGGTTCTATGGTAATATTAAAACTCACACAAAAAAGACAATGGCATTGGTGGCAGTTTAAAACCAGCATTTTAGAAAACACGATGACTGGCACAGTGTATATAAATATGTATTTGTGTGTTTGTGAGTATTTATTTTTTATGTATGGTATATGATGTGTTTAGATTTCCTTTTTAATACCATTCATCTATTCATGCTTTTGATTACAGTTAAAGTTTATATCAAACAAGGAACTGAAACAAAATGACTAGAAGTATTTAAGCCAAATAAAAACTTCTGAACTCTACCAAATTAAAATGTTTTTATTCCACAAGTATGCTTTCAGACTATTTTCATTTTAGAGCAGAAGTCACACTTTTAGTATCTTGTTCTTATTATGAATTGCATTTTCCTCCTTGAAATGTCAGCATTTCCAAAGAAACAGCAATTTCAGCTCCGGGCTAGCTGTGCACAATGAGTTTATCAGCTTCTCTGGTTTACAGAACTTGCTGTGTCATGGACTTGAATGAATGATAGCTATTCCATTTGGACACACCTCCTATTCAGGATTTTCTTCAGAACAGTGATGATCTTCAGTGTATTTGAACAGTGATACAAGATGAAAGGAAAATCCAAACTTTTGGAAGAAAAGAGAGCCTCTCAGGAACTCTTTGTCAAAGTCCATAACCATGACCTTTCCTCTGCCAAGACAATCCTGCTGTGAAAGGCTTTGAGAGTCGCCCATTGCTGTAGAGATTTGCTATCCCTTGCGCTGTTTGGGATAATAGCTGAAATGAAGACATGGAGGTATTTTCTCCATGTGTACAGACACTAGCCAGAATTTACTAGTAAACCATCCTCCCATTACTAGCCTCTCCTAGAATCTGTAGATTGAAAACCTGTGTAAGACCAGAGAATACTCAGGAAATGTATAGATGACCCTTTACCTTCTTCTTGTAAAAAAAGGAAAAGAAAATCTTGCTGCAAATTAGTTATCCAACCCATTCCTCTTTTCCAGCTGGAGGGGGAAAAAGCTTAAGGAGTAAAATAAACCAAAACTGTCCTCTGTAAGCAGCACAAACTGAGAACCATTACTACAGAATTAATATTCGTAAGGAAAAAGACAGGCCTCAGATGCCAAGTTTCAAATCTTCAATATGCAGCAGTCAGAAGAAATCCTCCTGTAAGTCAGAGCAAACTCAAGGCCAACAACCTGAAATTCTACTTCCAGAAATGCAACCTGTAAAAGTTCTGTTAAGCAGGCTGTACACACCAACATAAAAACTGGCAGTCATTTAAAACTAGGACAAGAATATAGTAATGCCAAAGACTTTTTTTTTGAGGTTTGTACCTTGAGTGCAAATGAATGCACACCCTATTCATTACAAATGGTATTTGTAAGAACCATGTACCGAGAACATATAGAGATTTATAAGGGGTAAGCCAGTGCCACATAAATTCAAAGCGGTATTCTGATATTTAGGGTAAAAACCTGGCTTTGGTGCAGTCAGTGAAGTTTTGACAACATCAGGAAAAGATCCAAAATGTCACACTTTGCATGTTTTTCAGAAGAATGTATATTCTTAAAACCTCACCGTGCTGTTCTCTGAAAATACCTGTGAACTTCTACCATTTTCATTCTGCTTTGTAGGCAGTAACAGGACAGATTATTAAAAGAGTTGGTAATAAACAATTTCTAAGACTATTTGTATTCATTTTCTAGAGCCAACCCTTCTCTGCCTGCACTTTTTGATTCAGCACTTTCTTAATTTTGAAAAGCACCTCATGAATCACTGGTTAATATTAACGGTAACAAACTTCATTCTTTTGGAAGGGACCCATTACCAGCTTTGTGATTCCAAAGAGATTTCTGCTAGTGAAGGCATCCAGGCTGGCCTGCAAGAGAGAACGAAAAGGGCTGCCTGATTCTCATCCATACTGAGTCCTTTTCGCAGCACACCAAAACAGGGAGATGAAATAGGGTGCTCTGAGGCCATGAATTATGAAACAAAAATAAAAAGAGTAAAGAAAGGAGAAACTGCTGAAGAGAAGCATGGCCAGGTGGAATACTGCCATGAGGTCTCACGGAAAGAGCTTACACAGCTATTACGATCGTCTCAGTTCCTCTTTCCATACATGGCTGGCCCTTCTTTCATAAACCATATCTGCTCATAGAGGATTCTTCAGGTGCACCGCCTTAAAATAGAGGTCTCCCTGCCTTAGCACCATAAATTAGCTTTGAGACTTACTTGTGTGGGCTGTGAAGCAATGACTGAGCTTGCAATAAGTAAAAGGGCATGGAAATGTGATTTACAAGGAGCCTACAAGCCCTCTGGTTCCTATGTTGGTTCCTCAAGCAGGAAAACTGTGTAAAAAGTGGGAAAAGAATATAGCAAAACTTCTGCACTTTCAGGGCCACCAACTCAGAGGCAGAAACAGAAGAAATAAATAAGACAAAGAAGTCAAACTCTTCCGTAAAGGCAAGAAGAAGGAATTCTTCACAAAAAGGGACTGGCCACCATCGAACACAACGCAGGAGGACAGGAGCTCTCTGCTCCTCAGATCGCTGACACTACGTGTGTGCTGAGAGAAGGAACCCACACCGACCCATCCCCTGAGACATCCCGAAATGTGCTTCCGACTCAGCCGGCGAAAAAGACAGAAGGACTTGCTGCTGGGGTGAAAGGGGAAAGTTTTGGGCAATCGAAACACCGTCGAAGTCCAGGGCATAATAGTTATGGACAAATGCCAAATTCCAAGCAGAATGCGCCTCTCGTTACCAGGAGATCCTGTGTCCCTATCCATCTCCTAAATGTCTCTATTCAATCATTCTGATAATTGCCTGCGTTCCTGTGTTGCTGATTTTGGCTGATATTAAGATTACAAAGGAAACAGAAAGGTAACACTTTCAACATGTTGTACTACTGCAGAAATGTTAAAGTCCTTCAAAGATCCCCAAAGCTGTGGTGCTGTTGAAAACCTGAATACCTATTGCATATTTTATAAATTCAGAAGCATACACTGGATGATGTATTTCTGTTGCAAAACAAAATGAAAAGGGGCAGAAATTGGAGACCACTTTGAGTTTGGTGGAGGAGACTGAGTGGCAAAAAAAAAAGCCTGTGGAATCAATGATGAAGTTAAGTCTCTTAAACACTCATTCACAGTCATTCATCTCTGGCAGAAGATGTGAGCTATTATTCTAGGTGTCAGGAGTAAACCAAAATACCAGGTCTGTATGCATCTTATGTGAGCAGAATGCGTGTGCTGGTGAGCACCTCCTTGCATCTGCACAAATCCAGTGCCTTAAACCTTGTAGCTCAGGATGGATAGTGGATAACACAAATTCTCCATCATTATTTGTATTTTAGTTAAAGCCAAGACACAGAGAATCTATGGATTTTTTTTAATTCCAGAGAGAGTGCTTTGATGGGTTTGGACTTAATATTTTTCTGTTAACAATTTTGAAAGAATAAAAATAAATTCTTTGTTTTGTTTCCATCAAAATCTCTGCCACACTGCCCCTGTCATTTTGGGAGCTTTGTTTTTTAGTTTCCTTCTAAATGTAAACTTAAGTATCTTTTAAAAAGTTGCCATATTATTGACAAACATTTCTAATACCTCCAAAAGTTACTTCTCCTAAAGAAAAAAAATCAATGGTCAGATTTTGAGCAGTTTTTCTGGAAAGAAGATCACTTGTTATCAGCAAAGATGGTACCACTTCAACAGTGAAACTCCTTGGTCATATTCTAGCCTTCTGTCACCCAAACCATATCACCATTCTTTTCTGTTTTACACAGGGATAAGATATTTTGCTGCTTCAGTCAACTATTTTTATGGGCTTTAAATAAAGTATTGAGAAAAGAAAGTAAATTATTGTTACGGACTCAAAATATGCATTTAGACATTAAGACCTGAAATACTGATTGAACCATTTACTTGACTCCTCTTCAAAACACTCTCTTTTTCTTTCAAGCACACTATGAACTGTTTTGCTACAGATAAATTATTGTTTATATTCTCTTGCAAGCATTGTTCATATGAAAACAAAAAGTGTGCTGGTTTTTTTGATAGCTGGAATATCAGGAGTCACTAGAAATAGCAGCCCTGTGTATGTCTCCAGTATTGAGGCTTTAATGACTGGTTGGGACTGGATGAAGGATCCAGGTGATCCTTTCCCATCCTCTGTTCCAGCACTGCTATTTTCTGTGCTGACCCACGTGGGAAGTAGAAGTCTCCAAAGAAAGCAGGAAGACAGAATTTTATGTATCTCCAATATGCTCCTGGAGATGCACTAAAATATTTCTGTTACGTGAATAATTCTACACGAGAAAGCTCAACACAGAGTAGGAGCTCTCTATCTGGTAAACTTCCATGTTTCACTGCTATCACCACCTCTAAGAGCTTCATTGCATGAACAGAAGTGTACCGTTGACCAACAAGAGGAAACTTAAATCTACAGGAGACAAAACCCTTGATGGATCAATCACAGTTAAAGCCAGACCAACAGTTACATTGCTTTCACTTCTAAACATAACCGTTTGCTTTTCTGACATCCATTCTCATTCACATTTTCTGCATCCCAAAGCCAAATCATCTCCTTTCCAAGGGGAAACAGAACCGTCATATTTTGTCTTAAAAAGATACTCAGGCACCTGACTGATAAGGGCCATGAAAGTACTCAGAGAAAAAGACGGTAAGTCAGGAATGACAATTTGGTTGTATGGGTGATGCTTAAAAATTCATATTTCTGCAGGACAACTTTATCTTTTTTTATAAAGAAATCAACCTCTTACAGCTGTTCAAAGTGATCTTAGAATCAAAATGGCAGGATGTTTTGCTTATGAAATTCTGCAGAGGGAAAAAGAACAAAAATACATGAGGGATAATGATGCGTTTCACGGTCACCTACAAAACATGTGTTATAGCTCATGTTAAGATTTGCTTCCAGAACCTTCATACACACTTCAAAGCAGATCCTTGTGTGGTGTAAACTGGTAAAGCTCCACTGACTTCGGTGGCATTACAGCAGCCTACAATATGGATATGTAACTGAGTATTCATGAGCTTGCCTTTTCACATATATACAGATACCAAGAGCCTGATTTATTTAGTCAGATTTATGTAAAAGTATTTTCTTGTAGAGCAGAGGGTTAGTGACACATCACACAATGATAGGATGGCCAGTGTTTTAGATTTCAGAATGTATCTTCTGTGTGTTTTTGTCAAATAAAAGGAGTAGTGTGATAAACAGTATTTTAATAAAACAAATTTCTTGTGGTGCAAAATCAAGGGAAAATAACTTATGGTAGCTCTTTGAGAAGTTACCCACCTTTTATTGAGGATTGCCTCTCTGTAGCTACAGGTACGAAGCATTTATCATTTGTTATCTCAGACACTCTGCCTGCAATCCATGCTTTAGAAATGTATTTCATCACAGAACTGTCCAGCTAAATGGATGGCATTTCTCAATGCTAAATTTACGGCTCAATTACAATCAATCATACCCTATCAGCTTCCAGAGTGTGTATACAATTAATACAAATAAAATGGAAACCCATCATTTCTGGTGTCGTAGTGTTCAAAACAGAAAAAAAAATTAAATCAATACTCTCTTTACAGGTAATGGAATTTCACATATGTCTGTAGGCTGTGTTACTTTCACAAAAATGCAGGCAGCACTTTTCTTTCCTGCAAATGAGTAATTTATTCCTGTTTTGTGGGCTACATCCACACAAAAGCTCACGAAAATTAAAGATTTAGGAGTGGTGTTATTGGGAGGTTGGTTGTTTTCCCCTCCGAAACACACTTATGAAGCCCATCCAGGTTAGGGCTATTCAAAACCTACAGAACTCTGCTTGTTGTTGCTGTGTTTTATACGAGGCAAAGAAATGATGAGGACATGGCAGGGCCCAAGCAAACAGCAGAGTCCCTGCTCTGTCTCCGTGCTGGAGGATGGAGGAGTCCGGCCGTTGCCTCTGAGGATGGCCCAGGTCCCAAATGGACCACAGCCTGCCCATCGCCAGAACAGCTAGTTTTCTGAGGATGCTCTTACGCAGGACTCAAAAACATTTTAAAATTATTTCTTTTCTTGTGGGGAAAAAAAAAACCCAACCCAAAGCATGGATGTTATCAGAATACGGGTTAGGTATAATCATATTTTGCAAGTTTTTTTCATTAAGGTTTAGGGAGAAGCCATCACAAATTTTATAACCTAAATGCTCCGGTTAATGACTCAGTGGCCTGACCTTTAGCCCTTCTATTTTTATAGAGATCTGTGTCAGGGAAAAAAATGTGCAGCTGTAAATAAATCCTGTCAACACATATAGCTGCTTTAAAAAGAAATTTTGAATATGTAACTGCAGGATTATATAGTACCTACAATCTACAGAGGGTATTATTATGTCTGTTCATTCTCTGGACCTGCAAATATCTGAGCTGCATAGCAAAACATTTTCTTTTTTCTTTGCTTTTTTTCTTTTTTTTTCTAGAAGAACAATGGTGTGTCAGTTTATCTTGGCAGCTTTCCACGTTATTCAGTTAATAGATGTCACCTCAATACCTCGCCACAGACTCATCTCCAAATGTGGTTTCTCCTAATCTATACAGTTCTACAGAACGGGCATCAATACGAGGTCCTGTTTATAATTACATTGATAAACCTTTTTACCAGTCAGCCAATTGATTCTCCATATTTGTGCCTGCTGCTTTGTTTAACATGGTTTTCTCAATGAAATGGTATCATTCACTAAAACACTGACACTCATAGGTCATAGGTGAGGTCATCGAATACACAGTCCAACATGCAGCACGTACGCCAGAGTAGAATAACCTTAAAAAATCCTTCCTCTGAGGATTAAGAGGGTTATTCTGACAGATTTTTACAAGCCAGGGCATGCTTGCATGGTGCAGAGAATGCGATGCAGAGATGGGGAGGTAACGGAGCAGCTCACGGCGGCGTTGGCTCAGTGCAATGCCCCCAGTTGAGCTCACTGGGAGAGAACTGGGAGCCACAGGCTACACCACTCCAGGCTGTGCCCAAGGACTGCCCTCAGGGTGACCCTCGCACCTGAGCTGGGCACAGCCGGTAGGTTTGGGTTTTGGGAGGGTTAGAGGGGTTGCTGCGTGGTGGGAGGGCAAGGACTGACCGTGCCGGAGCAGGGACACCAGCAAAGCTACTGGAGATGTGGGTGACCTATGCTGGGGGACACGTGGGTGACCCCAAAACAAACAGCAGAAGAGGAAAGTCAGCAAGAAGCAGGTATCAGAAGAAAAAACCCAACATTGCACGCGGAGCAACAGACAGAACCTATTACGCTCACAGCCCAAACCTCCTGTGCCTCGCAGGTGGAGTTGGGATGGACTGAGTGTAATCTGCAGCAAAAAATAAGGGAATTTGAGAAAAGGCAGGGGGAAGGAGAGGTGTTTAATAAAGTGTTTGTTTAAGTGTTTATGTTGTCTTTTTTTTCTCTCAATACTCAAATGATCAGAAGTTTGTGGTGTCAATAAATTAAACTATAAAAAAATAAGGTAAAGATTGCCTAAATTAAAGCTGTTTCAACTGTAACAGCACCCTGATAGGGGCTTACTTTTCTCACTTCTTAGCTCAGATCGCATGATTGTATTGGGTTTGTGTGGCAAGGTTTTGGTAGTGGTGGGATTACAGGGGTGGCTTCAGTGAGAAGCTGCTGGAAGCTTCACCCATGTCTGACAGATCCAACGCCAGCCGACTCCAAGATGGACCCGCCACCGGCCAAGGCTGAGCCCATCAGCAACGGTGGTGCCTCTGGGAGAACAGATTTAAGAAGGAGAGGGGAAAACCCCAGCAATTTCAGCCAGAGAGAGGAGTGAGAATACGTGAGAGCCCCAGCCCTGCAGCCCCCCAGGTCCGTGCAGCAGGAGGACAGGAGATGCTCCAGGCGCCGGAGCAGAGATTCCCCTGCAGCCCGTGGGGATGAAGACCACGGTGAGGCAGGCTGTCCCCCTGCAGCCCAGGGAGGTCCACGGGGGAGCAGATCTCCACCTGCAGCCCGGGGAGGACCCCACGCCGGAGCAGGGGGATGCCCGAAGGAGGCTGGGACCCCGTGGGAAGGACCCACGCTGGAGCAGGCTGTGCCTGAAGGACTGCAGCCCGTGGGAGGGACCCACGCTGGAGTAGAGGAAGAGTGCGGAGTCCTCCCTCTGAGGAGGAAGGAGCGGCAGAGGCGACGTGTGAGGAACTGACCCCGACCCCCATTCCCCTGTGCCACAGCGGGGGAGGAGGGAGAGAATTCAGGAGTGAAGCTGTGCCTGAGAAGTAGGGATGGGTGGAAGGTGTTTTAAGATTTGGTTATATGTCCCATTCCCCTACTCTGATTTGACTGTTAATAAATTAAACTGATTTCCCCAAGTGGAGTCTGTTTTGCCCATGATGGTAATTGGCTGAGTGATGTCCCTGTCCTTATTTCCACCCATGAGCCTTTTGTTATATTTTCTCTCCCCTGTCCAGCTGAGGAGGGGAGTGATGGAGCAGCTTTGGTGGGTACGATCACAATATTCTTTTACTTCTCTAACATATTCACAAAATATTCCTCTTGTACCCCTCTGTTTAGTCACAGTCTCTTTGATCTTGCTTCTACCATGATGCTTTATGCACTGGTTTCTTACCGTACCATTTCTTCCTTTCCCAAGTCCCATTGGATGCTTTCTTCTCCCCACCAGCTTACTGCTGAGGCCCAGGTACCTACTCATCTGTGGCTTTTCAGCATCAGACGAGTTTCCCAGCTTCTCTTTCCAGGATATTGCCTCTCAGTGTGGGCCTGAGCCCGTTCAGTCTTTATGTTTCTACCATGACCACCCTGCGGCTTCTAACATATTCCCAGTCACGTACTGGTCTGGCAGTAGGAAGACACCTTGGCACAGGGAAACAGACATGTAGATAACTGGGTGTTGAATGGATTGAGGGCAGCCCCTCAAATGCAAACTTGACATAGCTCATGGTACGAGGGTTAAAACTGGTCGGTTCATCAACCTCTGCGTGCAATGGCAGGTGAGAACGTCTCTGAAGTAGCCAGGTGTAAGTTGATTTCAGTATGATTCATACAAACGAACGCAGAAACAAATACAGAATCATCACTGGTAAAAGGTTTTGTACAACAAGCAGCTAAGAGAAATGGTACAGAATGAAAATGAGGGGTGTCTAGTGCAGAGTTGTCTGAACTGATTGGTAAATACAATGCTGTATTTCCATGTAGTTAAATATAAAAAAAAGATAGATGGATAAAGAGGAACACTTGGGCAGGTTCTGGGAAGCAGAGGTGCTGAAAAATCTTTGGATTATCTAAGATAATCAGCTGACTATAATTTTTTTGGTAGTTTGATGACCCTGAACACCCTACTAAGGAAGTAGCTCATGTAAAACACGTTAAACACAGAAAGAGGACAGCTGAAAGGATTAATGCTGTTCTTCCGTGTGTAAACAGAAGAATATTAATCAAGAATAGAAAGGTCGTATTACCTCTGTAAGCGCACTGAAGGGATCGCTGACATAACACCTTTGTCTGGTCCGAAACTCAATGAATCTCTGAATCCGTAAATCTGAGTGATTTTCGTTCTCTGTTTTGTCAGACAGAATCTACATATATTGCATATCGCTATTTCTCTAGGCTCCAGCTATCCTTCCCTTGCACTACAGCAGCCCTCATGTCCTTGCCTGGCAGTGAGCGTGCTGGAGCTATGCCTGATCCCTGCGCATTGAAGTGAGAGAACAATCAGACTCATTGTGCTTAGATCGGTAGTTAAGACAGCCATTTGTTTCTTGTGTTTATTTATTTAGAATAACTGAAATTATCTGAGAATAGATTTTAAGCTGATTGCCACAAACCAATCTGATCTGTATCACAATTGGGATCAAGGCTTATCATTTTCAGTATTGGCAGGATAAAGACCTAGCAGAGGGCTAATTTGTTTGATGTAGTGCCAATGAGGATCATTTCTTTCCACTTCTTGTTGCCAAGATTTACAGAATCGTATTGTGCATCCAGCTGTCTTCACAGGGATCATTGTTTATTATAGTGTTAAGGAATACTTGGAGACAAAATTTCAGATCCTGACAGCTGATTTGTACATAAAGCAGTGTGTATTATGTTTGTGTGTTCAAAATCCCACCTGATGGCTTGGTAATTGCATGTTAGGACAAAGAAGGCCCTGTTCGTAAGTGTAGTTCTCAGTTCTGCCTGTGCAGATAGGAGTGTGCAGGCTTATTACCTGCAGACTTCAGGTTGGTCCTCAGCTTCTGGAAACGTACTTGACAAATGAGTACATTTTCCCAGGCAAAACTCTCTCTTCTCAGAGAGTAATATTTTTGTATTTCTTGCTCTCACCTTGGGGACAGTACATTGTTAAAATGAATTCCGTTCAAGAAATACTGCACTGTAATTTTACCCATACTTTGGGGAAAAAATAATAAAAAGCTTGTGTGGTGTCTCAAGGTTCTACTAATATCACACTGATAGGCACCTACGCCACTCAAGGGATATAAGCGGTCCGCATTCATCTTCATCCAAGAATGGAGTCCATTCGTTTACCCATCCAAAAATACATGTAAAAAATGGAAAAGGCAGAATTCCAAATGGAAACTAACAACACGTTTTGAGTCAGACACAAAGCATCTAAAATGGTATTCCACCTCCCACTTCTCTAAGTGCAGACTTAGCACTAGCATAAAATGAAGATCTTTTTAATATCAGCAGTACTTTGCACTGTGTTGGACTGGAATGGGAACTGGGAATTTGGCAGCTGCAACTAGGAAGCATCTCAAGATGTAAAGAACCACAGACTCTTACGCTGACAGGAGAAGGGTGAGAAGCAAAGAAAGACAAAGGGAGCAGAGAGAGAAGTCCCTGTAGTTCTACAGGGGAATGTAATCTCGATGGGGATGATGCCGATAACCATGGTAAATTCCTGAAGATTTAGAAGTTTGAACAGTGCTGCAAAGACTCGGCTTTCCCTGTATCTTTGTGCAAACCTCCATGAAGGTGTCTAGTCTTTGGAGGTGACCAGGAGTCCACCTTTGTGCTTCAGCCATCGTTCAAATTCCAAATCACAAAATAATTTCACAACCTTACTAAGTGTAAATGTGTGGTTTTAAACATGAATTAGTTTGAGCGACTCCTCGCACTAGTCATGTATCAAGGAATTAATGGCAAGTCCATTTTCATTCCTGACATCCTACGAAGAGTGGCATTGAGAAACGCTTTTTCAAATGTCGTCTCCTAATTTCTCAGTCTCCTAAAATACTGCTCCATGGAGATGGTGTCATGTACTTTAACATTCCATAAGTAATCCAGCTGTTAAAAAAAAAAAAAAAAAAAAAAAAAAAACACACCAAAAAAACCCAACAAAAAAAAAACCCAAAAAACCCCACAAAAGAAAATCCCTGCCTCAGCCTGTAATTGAGTGTTTCCTGCAACAGGTAAAAAACCATGCATGTCATCATAAT